>NC_064548.1:24533288-24863288 GCF_023856365.1 Brienomyrus brachyistius
TCACTTATTAGCAGAAGGCCAGATGAATCTTCTTGATTCCACTCTCTCCTCTTGACTCAGGCCTGTCTTGTGAATTGCTTTTGATGGTTAGCACCTCTGAGACCAGGGTTCAAGCCTCTGCCATCGCTTCTCCATGTGTGTGGGGTCTGTACATCCCCCCTGTGTTGTTATGGTGTTTCTCCCACGTATCCCAGTCCAGTTACCCCTCTGTGTCCAAAAACATGCTGAGGTTAATTGGAGTTGCCAAATTGCCCGTAGGTGAGACTGGTGGGCCAGTGTGCCCTGTGAAGGGGTGGCACCCCGTCCTGGGTTGTTCCCTGTCTTGTGCCCATAGGCTCTGGACCCCCTGCAAGCCTGAATATGGGCAGTGATTACAGAGGATTGATAAATGGATGGGGACTCAGACTGGATGAAATTTGTTGGGGGGGCACGTATTGATTGCATGCATGACTGTGTACTAACACTTTTTCGGACAGGGGAGCAGTGGGCTGCCCCAATAACGGCGCTCCCTGGACTTTTCCAGAGGGATCGCATCCTCTGGCACCTTCTGTAAACCACACAGTCAACAGAGAGCTCCATCTCCAGAATGTGCAGTGCCGCCGTGACTCAGAGTGTTCGCTGTGACTCAGAGTGTTCGCCGTGACTCAGGGTGTTCGCTGTGACTCAGAGTGTTCGCTGTGACTCAGGGTGTTCGCTGTGACTCAGAGTGTTCGCTGTGACTTGTGTGGTGTTATGTTATGGAAGCTGGCCAAGGAGCTGAGACGTGCTTCGTGAGCTCGCTGGACTTTGGTAGAACCCTGTAAAGCTGCCATTTGTTACCTGTTAGCAGAAATGCTACAGTGCTATTTATGCTCATTTTAGATCAGAGGAATGTGGCTTCACTGTTTTAGGCTCACAGTTAGTTGAACTTTCGTTTCATGAATCAGTCAGGATCCCTGGTGATGCCTTGATCTTAAGCTGCGCCTCCAAGGTTCTCATATCGATTCATTTTGAGTAACTCTGTTACTGCTGGGTTAAATCTATTAAATGCTTTGTGGCCAAATGTAAGTTATATGCTTGTATATGTATAGTGTGAGAGTCAATGCCTCACAATGCAGTGCTTAATGCTGGCCTCAGGGCTTACTGATGTGTTCGGGGAAGATGGAGGGCTCTTCAGAAGGTCTGGATGTCGGCTATTTTATGGTGTTTACTCGTGTGACACGTTAATAAGCCAGTGCAGTGCAGGACACACACCGAGCCAGATGTGTGCTGGGAAATAGGCCCTCAAGCCGATGTCGGTTGCCATGGAAACTGCCTCATGAAGTCGGAAAGTACTGTGTTTATTCCTGGATGTTCTCTCTGCCCACATAAGGAGGGATTCAAAAGTGCACAGGTTGAAGTCAATATCTGTCCCTTCTGGAGAGGATAGAGGGGCTTGGGTCACATGAGGAAGGAGAACCTGAGATCAGCTGTAACAGTCACACTCCTCACGATGTCGCCTGGCAGAATTGATAAGAGCTTAATCACACAGAAGCTTGAACTGTGGAAAGAGTTTCAGTTCCTGGAAATTTCCCAGGTGTCAGATGTTCTGTCAACAGAGATGTCTTCGTCTCCGGCCGCGCTCCCATCGCACGACATGCCGGCTGTCATGAATAAATAAAGTACTATCTTGCTTGCTTGAACGCAATTCAAACACATTGTGCTAAATGCTACCCGCCCCCCCCCCAACCCCCCCCCATCCCCCCCCCGTGCCAAAGAATCACCTGTGATCTGCTGCCCACATTTGCTGTCCCTGGTTCTTCTGTTCATGCCGATGTGGCGACATTTTTAATGTTGTTGTTTATTTACATTTCTTGCGACCTGGCAGAGGAATGACGAGGAAGCAGTGGTGGATCGGGGCGGTGCTCGGTCCATGCTGAAAACCAACTTTGAGAAGGAAGAACTGGAAGGTAAGTATGTGCCCCCCCACCCCTCACCCACGGTAAGGTGACGATACGGCTGATCTGGGGGAAAATCATGTGCAGAATGAGTTCTTCCAATGGTTTGCTTTGATAGTGGTGGTAATATTTCCTGTACAATGCAGAGGAACATGTGGAAGGTCATAGAGGGAGTGTTTGAATGAAGAGAGAGACCCAGAGACCCCCGCTGCCTTCTGGGATTGGCCTCTCGTCCCCCCACCCCTAAACCTTCTATAGCCAAACGAATAGAAATGTTAAGGCAGCCCGAACTATTTTATTAATAAACAGAAATATATCCAAATTTCCTTGCTATTTGAAGTCATTAGTATGTCGATATGTTTTTTAGACAGGCATACATCTGTTAAGATGTTTAGGATAATCAAGTTCAGTAAAAAAATATGAGAGGAGCAGATGGATTTTTTACAAACGTATGTAAAAAGCTTAAGATCACATCACACAACCGAGCGTCATTGTTCCCACTTTTCGCCGCCGTTTTTCCGCGTTCGGAATAAGCTGCCAAAATCAGCTGAGTGAGTTTTTTTTCGAGTGCTTCTCTGGTACTTATTTGTCCAGCGTTTGGAGGAGTACCAGTTGCAAACTCTTTCTTTCGGGTTTTTATTTCAGTTCAAGCAGAAGCATATTTTATCCAAATGTCACACTTGCAGTTACCAAAACAACGTAAAACACCCTCTTTTTTTTTACCCCATTCTGCCTAGATCACAATCATCCTATATCAACTTGGAGGGGGGGGTCCAGTCAGTCGTACTTCTGCTCAGGAGCGCTGGTGACCCCCCCAGCCTCCCCACACACACACACACACACACACGCGCACATGTGTAGGGTATACCTATCCTTATTAACTTCTATGGAAAAAATGTTAACGCTAACTATGACAACCTTAACCCCCACCCTGCTCTAACCATAACCATAAGTAACTAAGCAAGTTAGTTTGTGCATTTTTAGTATTTTCATAGCAGTCACTGATTTTTATAAAATAGAGTTTTCCCAGGAAACCGGTCCCCATAAGGGAAAAAAAATGGATATTTATCACGTTACGGGGACATTGTGTCCCTATAAGGATAGGTTTACCCACTCATAAATTACACACACACACACACACACACACACACACAAACTGGTTAATAACCACTGTGCCACACATGGGACGTACCTTAACTCAGGGACTGATTTTATGTTATTGGTGTGTGTCCTTCCCTTGGCAGTTAGGATCCGCGGCAATGTTGCGTTAAAATATACACCCCCCCACCTTCACCTGAAATAGTGTCACAGCGGGAGCAAACACAAGGGCCGTCTCGCTGAAGTCACTTTCAAAACTCCTTGCATGTTGTTAATAAAACCCACCAGTTGTGGTTTGGGTGACGGAAAAGTTATGCAGCTTCTAGGTTCCATGGGGTGGTTCTTTGGGGGGGGGGGGGGTTACATTATTAGAGCTGCTTTTAGGAAATATCTATGTAAAACTATGTTTGGAGATAAAGGTGGAGCAAACCACTGTGTCTGCAGATGAGGGGGAGCCAAATCACTGTGTGTGGAGATGGAGGGAGGGCCAAACCACTGTGTGTGGAGATGGAGGGAGGGCCAAACCACTGTGTTTGGAGATGGAGGGAGGGCCAAATCACTGTGTGTGGAGATGGAGGGAGGGCCATACCACTGTGTGTGGAGATGGAGGGAGGACCAAATCACTGTGTCTGCAGATGGAAGGAGGGCCAAACCACTGTGTGTGGAGATGGAGGGGGGTCCAAACCATTGTGTTTGGAGATGGAGGGAGGGCCATACCATTGTGTGTGGAGATGAAGGGAGGACCAAACCTCTGTGTCTGGAGAAGGGGGAGGGGTGCGCAAACCACTGTGTTTGTACCTTCAGGTCGTAGGGGGAGGACAGGCACACTCACTGCAGCCTGGTCCCTTTGTCCTTCATCAGCTCACCTTCACATTTCCATGCATGAGACTGTGGAAACCAGCCCAACCTACTACTATCTATCAGAATAATCAACATCTGTGCTGTATGTCGTATGTTATATGTTGTGAAAGATTACATGGTTAGTGCCAGGCAGAAATTAATATCTGTTATTTTGCATCCATTTGGTAACTTGTTGATGTTATCTGATAGACAGCTGTCAGGATCGCTGGTTAAGCGGGGAAGCACGCGGGCAGGCAAGCAGGCAGGAAGCAGGCAAGCGGGCAGGAAGCAGGCAGGAAGCAGGGAAGCGGGCAGGAAGCAGGCAGGAAGCAGGGAAGTGGGCAGGAAGCAGGCAAGGAGGCAGGAAGCAGGCAAGGAGGGAGGAAGCAGGCAAGGAGGCAGGAAGCAGGCAAGCGGGCAGGAAGCAGGCAAGCGGGCAGGAAGCAGGCAAGCGGGCAGGAAGCAGGCAAGGAGGCAGGAAGCAGGCAAGCGGTCAGGAAGCAGGCAAGCGGGCAGGAAGCAGGCAAGGAGGCAGGAAGCAGGCAAGGAGGCAGGAAGCAGGCAAGCGGGCAGGAAGCAGGCAAGGAGGCAGGAAGCAGGCAAGCGGGCAGGAAGCAGGCAAGCGGTCAGGAAGCAGGCAAGGAGGCAGGAAGCAGGCAAGCGGGCAGGAAGCAGGCAAGGAGGCAGGAAGCAGGCAAGCGGTCAGGAAGCAGGCAAGCGGGCAGGAAGCAGGCAAGGAGGCAGGAAGCAGGCAAGGAGGCAGGAAGCAGGCAAGCGGGCAGGAAGCAGGCAAGGAGGCAGGAAGCAGGCAAGGAGGCAGGAAGCAGGCAAGGAAGCGAAATACGGGGAAAACGGGGATTTATTTCGGGTACGGGGACCAGGAAACGTCGGACATAGACTAACATCAATGACGGACAAAAAACCAGGGCAAGACACGGACTGAAATAGACAAGACTGGGCGAAAATAATCAGACACAGCTGGGCAAGATCGGGGAAGCACACGTGGATAATCAGGGGGCGTGTCAGGGGGCGTGGCGCACATGAGGATCGGACGAGCCGGGCATGACAACAGCAATGCATGTTTTTTTAATATTATATATATATTACTTTATAGCATCTGAAAGAAATTGAAATAGATCCCCTGGATAAACACTGACATAACAGACGGTCTTAGAGTTCATTGCTGAAAGTTTATCACTATTGTTTTTCTGCCTAAATACGCTATGACTGGTAAAGTGAAATTTGAGAATGAAACTTTTCTCTTGGCATTTTAGTCTCAAACAACAAAGCAACACTGTAGCACATCATTGTGTTTATATGAGGCAGGTGTTATATGTGAAGGGGCACATTCATTGTGGGCTGTTTTTGATGGAGCATGAAGCATCCATGCATCCATCCATCCATTTTCCAAACCGCTTATCCTACTGGGTCGCGGGGGGCCCAGAGCCTATCCTAGAAGCAATGGGCATGAGGCAGGGAACAACCCAGGATGGGGGGCCAGCCCATCGCAGGGCACACTCACACACCATTCACTCACATATGCACACCTACAGGCAATTTAGCAAGTCCAATTAGCCTCAGCATGTTTTTGGACTGTGGGGGGAAACTAGAGTACCCGGAGGAAACCCCACGATGACATGGGGAGAACATGCAAACTCCACACACATGTGACCCAGGCGGAGATTCGAACTCGGGTCCCAGAGGTGTGAGGCAACAGTGCTAACCACTGCACCACCATGCTGCCCCTTGAAATATACATGTACAAACAAATTTATTTTTGTATAGCGCATTATCACAACATTACATCTTTTCAAAGCGCTTTACAGCATCCTCACCCAAAGCCCCCAGTGAGCAAGCCAAAGGCAACAGTGGCAAGGAAAAACTCCCAAGAAGGAAGAAACCTTGGGAGAGACTAGACTCAAAGGGGGAGCCCATCCTCCAGGGGCCGGCAGGGATAGTCAAATTTATTCATCTTTTGTGAATGAATATTACGATAATATCAACTACTTGTATTCCTAATTAATGAAATGCTGCGTTTTGTTGTTATTTCTAGTAGAGCTCCAGCCCATTTTTAGTGTTTTTCTATCACTTTTATAGGGTTATAATAAATGAATTATAAAATAAATATTTTTTTCACCAGAAGGGTAGCGCGTGGATCATTGCGGAAGCGAATATGCGCTTTGTTGTCCATCTAATGTGAATAATATTGATGATTCGTAGATTATTAGGGGTGCGTTTTTGTGGAAAATGTTTAAAATATATGCTTCATTGCGCACAGGAATACGACGGGCACCACATTGAGCCGTGGATGACCGGATCGAGGAACTTTTCTCAATTGCAAAGATAGACGGTTCATGTCTGTGTGTTTGTTATACTTACCCAAAGTTACATGCCTGAGATTAATGGGTGTGAAAGAAAACAGATTTTGCGTTTGTCGGATGCTCAGGGTTAAACTCGGTCAGAATGTTGTATTATTTAGGTGAAGGTGTAGTAACGTGAATGGATTAGTGCTTATCCCACAGTTTTAATTTTGGATCAGGCCAGTTTGTCAGACCGGGTTTGTTTGGGGGAGGGAACATGCTGCAGATCCCTCGCCACAGCGCGACCTTCGGAACCCCCCCGGGTGATTCCTACCTGGCATTCATGTTTTCCCCTCCTGTCAGATGACCGCTAGACTGTTTATGCCGGAGGAGCTGGGTGGTTGGGAGCCACATGCTCTGGAATGTCCACCTGAAATTGGGATGATAACTTCAACTATTGTTTTCCTAACATGGAAACTGTGTCCCTGTCTGAGGTCATCACTGTAACGTGATGTTAGCCCCCTGACTCCTGCCTCCCCATGTTGCGCATCAGGCCACCGGACCCTGTACATCGGTGTCCACGTCCCCCTGGGTAAGAAATCTCACAGGAGACACCGGCACCACAGTCATCGGAACCGCAAGAGGGACAGGGAGCGGGACTCTGGGGCTGAGGACAGCCGGGAAAATCTCAGCCAAGGTGAGGCCCGGTTCTGCGAATCAGCTTGGAGCGGGACAATGGCGTTAGTTAGCAAATAAAAAGTAGAGGAGTTAATATCTCGACCCAGCCGTGGGTCTCTCAGTACGTCAGGCCTTAGTGGATCCATGCGAGATGCTCACACCAACGCTTAATTTGTAAATCAGAATGTGCCGGAACACGAAGGACATATGAGAGAGGAGGGGTAATGAAGCGGGCCCAAATCCCGGAAGGTGTACAAAACATGGTGCGGACAGCATGCTGTGTATTTTTAAGAATTAATCTGAACTAAGTAAGGACAGGAAATTGTGTGGAGTTTGGTTTGTAAATTTAGAGTACATACTTTGTTTTTTATTTCATATTATCGTTTTTTTTTTCTTAACCAGAGAGTTTCGGAATCCATGCAAATAGGTGCTGGTACACACAGAATCAAAACCGGAGAGGTCCGGGAACGCATTCTGGCAGCATCACAGGCTCAGAGCAGCCCTGCTGCTCCAAGTCTCCCGATACTCGGAAAAGAGGAATTTCCCAAATTAAACTTGGCTCCTTTTTTAAACATGTACGTCTCCTAGGATGCCCCATGGCCTGCAGACCTGGGCGGGGTTAGTGGCTCCGGGTAAAGCAGATGAACTGAACGCTAGCTAGCAAATGCTGGGTGCTTTTTCCGGGTCCCGCAGACACTCCATCCCAGAGGGTTCAGTTCCTGCTCGGCACCGAGGACGATGATGAGGAGCACATCCCTCACGCCCTCTTCACGGAGCTGGATGAGATCTGCCTGCGCGAAGGCCAGGATGCCGAGTGGAAGGAGACCGCCAGGTAGCGCGTCAGTCCTCCTCCGCGTCGATCCCGGCTTGGCGGCGGCGTGATGTTGTGCGACATTCCAGCTGGCCGACGATAAACTGTCACCCTGTCATCGGCGTTATCCCCGATTCCCTTCCTGAGTTCAGTGCCTGAGCATGTTTAATGGGCCTATTCAGCCTTGGAGTCCCCCTTCAAAAAGTAGGCCTTTGCATTTAAATGATTAAGTTCTGTCCCACCCCCCATATCGAACTCTCTCCTACCCTCTAGTCCATATGGTTGAACTGGTGCAATTCATTAATGCTATTGGCACCTACTCTTTCCTCACCAAACCAGCACCAAAAGGTGCTGTGCACTGTGGCGGGGGGTGCCACACCTGCACATGTGTTAGGAAAATTACGGCAAATTGTCACAGTTTCACTAATTAAATCTGAATTAATGTGGACTGGGAGTGTAAGTGTAGCAGATATTTTATGTGATGATAATACATTAGTAGCCATTTATGTGTTTCACAGACATTAGCGTGTTGATATGTAACTATTTCAGATATTTATCATGGCATATTGTCAAATCGCCATACTGTGAGACTGTCGTACCATCACACCGCCATACCATCACACCGCCATACCATCACACCGCCATACCATCACACCGCAATACCATCACACCGCCATACCATCACACCGCAATACCATCACACCGCAATACCATCACACCGCAATACCATCACACCGCCATACCATCACACCGCAATACCGTCACACCGCCATACCGTCACACCGCAATACCGTCACACCGCCATACCATCACACCGCCATACCATCACACCGCCATACCATCATACCTTCACACCATCATACTGTCGCACTGTCAAACTGTCATACCGTCACACATCACGCTGTCACACCACTGCACCCCTAATATAGAGTCTGTGTGTGTATATGTGCATACAGATATACACGTGTGCATCCGTGTGTCTCATCCCTTCATGGTTGCAGGTGGCTGAAGTTCGAGGAAGACGTGGAGGATGGCGGAGAGCGCTGGAGCAAGCCCTACGTGGCCACGCTGTCCCTGCACAGCCTGTTCGCCCTGCGCAGTTGCATCCTCAACGGCACTGTCATGCTGGACATGCGGGCCAGCTCCATGGAGGAAGTTTCAGGTGGGGCTCTGCACCTCACACTCCTTACCCAAGTAACATGACCTCGCCTCCTCCATACCGACACATGCCTCCATACGTTGACGGGTGGTGAATTTGTTTTCTTTGAGGAGAATTTTGCAGTTTCAATGTTCCTTAAGATACAATGACGGTTGAGTGGTTTGGTTCCTGCTCCTGAGGTTCCTGCTCCTGAGGTTCCTGTTCCTGAGGTCTACTGCATGTCACTAAAGATCTGTTTTCAAGTATAGCTAGACAGCAGGTGGATTTGTTTCTGGAAGATAGCAGGTTCAAGGACTTGGGGCCGTGACTCTTAAATATCATCAGTTTCTTTAGCTGCTTTAAAGGATTTTAGCTGAATGCTCTACATGTGGTTAGTACCTGCCAAACATTAGGACTCATTTAGTGTCCAATGGTAGTTTGATCCAATTCATGCCCTTTTGGCGATTTGTGATATTGTCCCCAGACATGGTTCTGGACCAGCAGGAGACATCTGGTCCCCTGGGCGAGGAGGTGCGCAAAAAGATCCGAGACGCCCTGTTGAAGCAGCACCACCACCAGAACCAGAAGAAGCTGGCCAACCGGATCCCCATCGTCCGCTCCTTCGCCGACATCGGCAAGAAGCAGTCGGAGCCACACTCGATGGACAAGAACAGTGAGCGCGTGTTTTGCGTGTAAACACTGGGCACATGCCTGCTATTGACCACCTCACCCTGCTGACCAAGCTGCAGGTTCCCATGTTTGACCCTGTGTTCAGCGTCAGTCTCTTTTTTTCTCTCTTGTCTCTTCTGTCACCATCTCACCATCCATAGTGGCCACTTCACCTCCTTGCCACATACTTCCCTTGGCTGCCTGGCTGGTCTGGCCCTCACCCACATGGCTGACCCATACTTCCCAGTGATTCCATCACCTCCACACCCTCCACCTCACGCTTAAGCCACGCCCCTCCTTCTACACGGTACCACGCCCCTGTGACAGAGGTGGAGTCAATGGACAGGAAGCCGCCTGTTTGGCTCCAGCTCGTCTGCTGGCCGAGGCATAACAGGCCAAGGTGGTATTTTTGAAGTTTGCTCCTGCTCTGGTGAACGTTCTGTTTCTGCAGACTTTAGGGCTTTTCTCAGGACTGCTTCTGGACAGTTGAGATGGGGGGTGTGGGGGGTGTCTTTATGCGCGTGTTTACCTCCGAAACATTCAGGTTAGTGTTTGCACTGGTCACAGTTCACAGGAAGAACCTGATTGGCAGGACTTACGGAAGTCCTCTGGATGCTGTAATAGTGCCGATAATTGTGGTTAATGGGACACGCACCTGATTTACGCACGGACCGGGATTCTTCCGTCACTCCACTGAAGCCAATCTGCAGATCTGCCTGCGTTTCCTGCGTTCCACGAGGCACAAGAGGCAGTAATCACTTTGATTAATTGTCCCTGCTAAACCTCTTTATTTGCATAATTAACAATAGGCCGTGTTCTCAATACTGTTTGTGTATAAGAAGCTTAACCATATTTTACGCTTTATTTTCCCAAACTTAACATTCTGCCTGCTGATTTTAAAGCACTAAGAGGCCCGTTGACAATTTGCACAAGTTATTCTGTGTCGCAGTCAAACAGGAATGTTTTTCTTCGCCGTACCAGTTGACAGTTGAGAGCTTATCAGAAACACTAACGAGTGGTCATCCTGCACCAAGATGGCAGCCTGCTGATTGTGACACGCCCACGGTGCTTCTGGCTGTTCATCTCAAACAGCCTTGATTGGGGGTGCTTGAGCATAAGTCATGCCTGGCTACTCCTCTGCTTTGATTCCTGTATCCACTGGCTTCTCATGGTGTCTGTAGCCTGAAGTTTGACCTGGGGGGTTGTGGGGGGAGCGGGGTACTGTGAGGAGACTGTGCCATCAGCTTCATTAAACTTGCCGATGTTGCCAGACCGATATTGATCCCTTGGCAGCTGGAAACACTGAGAGTGACAGTAAAACCTTATGCTGAGAATATTAAGCAGGCTGAAAGCTGACAAAGGAGGAGAAGGAGACTTCAGTGCACTGAAAATAGTAACAATGTCCGTCTTTGATCACGACTGCATGTTCCTGGCGAAGAAGAAGCTTAATATGGCACGGTGGCCGTGAGACATGGCAGCTGCCTGTCCCAGGGTGTCCAGATCTCTGGATAGCTGCCAGTGCACCTGTGCTACCTCTTTTGGGGACCTGGAGGAAGTCCACACGACCATGGCGAGAAGATGCGAAACCTGCAGCCGGTTCAAATTCACACCTGGGTGGGAGCCCGACCCTCCGTGCCAGAGAGCCGCCTCATCTCTAACAGCGATATTCCCGGGTCACGAGAGCTCCATCAGCTGTGGAACATGTCACTGAGATGTTTGGCTTTGTTTAGAGGGACTTGGTCAGTTGAGAATTTTTTGTGAGTTTCCTTCCAGAATTTTCTCCCATGATTTTATTTCTGTTAATCCTGGCTAGGTCCATAATACCTGCCCCCCCCCCTCACCATCCATGACCCACTGATTGTCTGCCCCTCCCCCAGTGACCTGTCCCCCTGTTCCCCACCAGGTCAGACCGCCCCACCCCAGTCACAGTCCGCTATCCCTGAGGGTCGAGGCGAGGTCAGCAGGGAAAACAGCGCAGTGGACTTCAGCAAGGTAATCTGTGCCCCCCCCCCCCCCCCAAAAACGCCTTTCTGAGACAGGTGGTGGCTCCACCCCCGAACAGGGCTTCCATTTGTACACAGATGGGTGTCCTATTGTTCTGCTATTTTTTCACACATTGTCTCAGGAGGAAGGCAAAATGTCTAAATCTCATTAGTAGCTCATTATTATGCATCACGGTGGTGCTGTTTTTGACATGTATGTATCACTTATTGATGTAGAATGATGGTTATTCTGATACTTGAAAGCAGGTCTTTAGCTCTGTCCCCGGGGAGGAATTCAGCCCCCAGGCTGTGTGTGCACGCGTGTGTGTGCATGGATGCGTGTGCGCGCGGGTGTGCACGTGTGTGTGCGTGGAGCATGCTGCAGGCAGACCTGGTCTCGCATACCCCCGCCTGTCAGCTTTGCTGCAGTGCAGTATCACGCGAGACGGCCAGAATGTTCATGCCACCAGTGAGGGTGGGTCTGTGTGTGGTCCTTTCTGGGGAAAGAATAGCATCACACAATGGCCATTTTTACACTGCTGATGCTGAATAATTATAAAACTACGATATTTTCTCTGTCGCACTTAATAGCTTTAAGATAAGCTGGCTTGTTTCGTGCTCTTGCATCGGATTCTAAATCCTACATTCAGCCTATCATGGTACCTTTAAGATCTTAAGATGTCCGTGTTTTGATTGTACGACCCTCTTGCTTAGCGGACAGTATTTATATTCAGAGCACATCTTCAGAGTTTGTCCTAATTAGTTCACCGTTTCTCAGGGTCCATATGTTAAGCAGAGCTCGCTGGTGTCCCGATGTGCCCCCGTAGATAGACCTACACTTCATGAAGAAGATTCCGGCAGGTGCCGAGGCCTCCAACATCCTGGTCGGCGAGCTGGAGTTCCTTGAGCGCCCCCTGGTGGTGTTTGTGAGGCTCTCGCCCGCCATCATGCTCAACGGCCTGGCCGAGGTCCCCATCACTACCCGGTGAGCTCCTCCGACAGCCCGCCCCAGAATTACCCCTCAACCCCATGAGTAGTAACCGAGTTATGACTATAAACCGAGTATACTATGCGGTGTGCTGTGACCATGTATTTATCCATGTTACTAATGTTAGGATTCTGCCTGCGAGCCCTGTCCGTACGACTGATCACGTCCACCATAGAGAAACGTGATCCAAGTCCACCACACATGATGCCCCTCCTTGCCCTTCCGGACGGGGAGGAGGAGCTCAAGGAGGAAGACTTCCACCATAAGTAGTGATCTCCTAGCGGAGATCAAAAGGGGGAGTCGCAATTCCCAAATCGCACAGGTGATCTCTTTTCAGAGATCAAAAGGAGGAATTGTGGAGAGCGATATCTGCAGGCGACCAAGGACATATAGGGAGGCTCTGTGCGTACCAAAGTTAATCTATTGACGCAGGCTGTGGTGACAGTTGCTAGGCAAAGGAGAACAACATGGTGTACCAGATAAGGCGAAATTGTGGAAAAGTACGGACAGGAGCGGGGGCTACTTGTAGAAGGGGTATAAGACAGACATGAACAACAAGGAAGTCGAATTCTGTTGGGATACGGTGTGTCGCAGAGTTCCCAGATCGATCTGTTGGAATAAAAGGAATAAACGGTTATTGGACAACTCATCCACGCCTCCGGGTGATCTCTTCTCATCTACGGACCCGGTGGAGTCAGCGTACTCCAACACATGTCATATCCTGCAAGTCATTCCTTACTACATCCGTATACTGGTCCAAAACTCGACTGGGACTCCACACTGTGGGGTGATGTATAGCTCAGCAGGTTGGGCCTCTGCGCCTATGATCGAGAGGTCACTGGATTGATTTTGTGTGTAGCAGAATAGTCACATCACCTTCGGGCCTTTTACTGAGACCCTTAACCCCACTGAGAATTTTTCCCAGGGCACTGAATAAATGGCCTGGCTGTAAGCTTTGTCCTCACCAGTGGAGAGCATACAAATGGTGAACAAAGCTGCTTTTCAAATCCATTTCCCGAATGTCAAGTTTCTATTTGCCACACAATCGTGCTTGGTTGCGCTATGGTTAGCGTGGTTGTATTACCCCACTGGATCTAGGTTTTGAGTCTCCGCCATGGCTGCTTGTGAATAGAGTTTGCGTGTTCTTGCCGTGTCATCGTGGGGTTTCCTCTGGCTTCACAAGTTTCACTCCACAAAAAAAAAAAAACATGCTGAGGTGAATTGCTAAATTGTCAGTAAGTGTCAGTGGTGTGTCTGCCTTGCTATGGGTTGGTGCCCCGTCTTGGGTTGTTTCCTGCCTTGCATCTGATGCTTCCAGCGTTGGCTCCAGACCCCTGTTACCCTTCATTGGACAAGTGAGTAGAAAATGGATGGACAGTCATGTACTTTACTACTGTACTTTCAACATCTCAATCCCACTGTTGATCACAGGACAGCCCAAGCTCTGCTGTCTGACAGTTGGTTTGGTTAACCTCGCCTCAATTGCTTAGTAATAGTGTTGGACAAAATGACGTTTTGTGAAGCATTTGCTGTGTTTTTTGGCCTCACTAGATGTTGATTTCTGTTTAAAAAGGGGCGCGAAGCATGCAAACCAAGAGTGCCATCTAGTGGGATAAAAAAAATAAAGCAAATGGTTCATGAAGTGTCCCTTTGCCCATCACTACTTAGCAGTGTTCTGTGGAAAAGTTCTGTGAAAATCCTGAAAGGTTCAAATTTTAAGTAAAAAAACTTTGTATTTCACTAGGTTCACCATGCTACAATAGTTTGTGCTGGGCCTTGTTCCTCTTCCTGTACCTCTTCATAGGTTCCTGTTTATCCTGCTGGGGCCCTTAGGGAAAGGACAGCAGTACCACGAAATCGGCAGATCCATCGCAACGTTAATGACAGATGAGGTGAGCAATCCTCTGACTCAGAGATAGCTCGAGGTATTTCTCTGTTTCAGAGGAACATCTAAAGAGACCCGGGTGAGAGTGGAGAGGGATTACTTCCGTGATTGTTATTTCATTCAAGCTTACCTGGCAAATTGCATTTGCGAAGGCATATCCGTTTGTCTCGCAGCACTTAGCTGAGAACGCGTTCCAGGGGGAATTGAAAATGGGAGGAAAACCGGAGGACCAGTTACTCAGAGATTGTAGGAAAGGAGGTCAATGAAAAATTCTAAATTAAATAAGTCAACGTGCCACAGTCTCTGGCTTGCCGGTTACACAAGTCCTCTTCGTCACTCACATCCGGTCATTACTTAGGATTGGGGGGAACTGAAAGTCTGCCTGTCGTTTTGGAGCCAGGCAGTGGGTCACATGTCAGGTCCAGGGGAGGAAGGAGTGTGGAGCAGAGAGAGACCTGCTATGTGTGTCCGTCGTAGATCTTCCACGATGTGGCGTACAAGGCAAAGGACCGCAGTGACCTAGTGGCCGGCATCGATGAGTTCCTCGACCAGGTCACAGTGCTGCCCCCGGGGGAGTGGGACCCCTCCATCAGGATAGAGCCCCCAAAAAATGTACCTTCTCAGGTGCGAGAGGCTCCTTCACTTGGGTTGAGACATCTTTGTTTAAGTATGAAGTGAAACATGCATTTCTCCACTTGGCTGAAAGCAGTTTCATCCGGTGGACATTAGGTCTCCCGTAGCTCCGACAGGGATGGGGTGGCAGTAACGAACCGTGTGTCCTCGTCACACAGGAGAAGCGGAAGGTGCCACCTCTGCCCAATGGCATGGCGGAGCTGGGCGAGGCTGAACATGGAGGACATGGGGGCCCAGAGCTGCAGCGCACGGGGAGGTGAGTCAGAGACAGCTACTGAGGGCATGCGGCGGGGGGGCTGCTTTGCCAGGGTAAGAAGGTATCATCTGGGGGAAGTTTGCTATGCATGAAAAAAGGGGGTTCCCTCTGGGGTTTTGAATGCAGTGGTGAGGTTAGTTTCCAATTTTGGAGGGATTAATAATACACCCCCCCACCACCACCACCACATTGTCCAATGAGCAGCCGGGCCTGTAATCTCCAGTTTCTGCTTCCGTCCAATCAGGCGTGAGCTCAGTCTGACCGGGAACACGCTGGCCCATGCCTTCCTGGTGTCCTTCCTCTAATGTGTGCACGGTAGCCTGTGGTGCACTGTGGGTAATTGCAGCTATGAGTCAACATGGACGGGTACTTATCATCACGTAACCCCCAGTTTGATCTCCGAGCCTGAAGCTGAAGCCACCTCTCTGGAAGCCAGGAGCGTCGGTGTCAATTCTTCACCTCCTTCATGCTTCTTCAGACTGATTTTGTCTCGTGGTCTCCCACTGTGGGGGTGAGGGGGGGGGTGAGGGGGATGCTCTTCAGCTGAATAGTGAGTCAAAGTCAAGTCCTTGGTTGCTATGGTAACCCCCGCCTCGCACTTGGCTAACAGAGACTCCTGCTTTTTCTGTGGATGGGGGATGGGTTCTGTTCTCACTCATGCTATTTAAGGCCCCCGCCCCCCAGTGGACGTGTAAGCTGCCGATAGGTTGTGCTCGTAGCTTTAAAGGGGCTGCGCTAGAGGTCATACTGCTGCCCTCTGTAGGCCGGGTCACTTTAAACCATGCAGAACTTTAAATGCTGAATTTATATCAATATCCACAGGTTCGAATGTTAGATAACAGAAAAAGGTACCGCATTGTTATCTAAGCCATTTTTTTACGTTATCTGAACTTCTGCGATTTTTTGCGGTTTTCTAGATTATTACAACGTCAGTGTTTCATCCCAGACTTTCTGTTGCCTCGTCTCATGTGTCCAGTTAGTTAACAAACATTTGTGCTTATTAAGTGATTAACTCAAACGGCTGAATGATCGTGAGATCAAACTCCCACAAGCAAGAAGACAAAGCTTACAAATAAGTACACTAATTAAGTAATATATCGCATATACAGTACATAAAAATTCACTTTGACATCTTAAAACCAAAAGAAAATGAAACTATGTACTTAAAATGTATTCTTACCCTTTTATCCCAAGCGACACGTTGCGTATTGAGGTACCGCAAAATGGCCGCTGCTGTACAGCCTTCTGTAACCGGGAGGAGTTTTCCCTGTCTTGCAGGCTGTTTGGTGGTCTGGTCCTGGACATCAAGCGCAAGGCGCCCCGCTACCTGTCAGACTATACGGACGGCATCAGCCTGCAGTGTCTGGCCTCCTTCCTGTTCCTGTACTGCGCCTGCATGTCCCCCGTGATCACATTTGGGGGGCTGCTTGGGGAGGCGACCGAGGGACGCATAGTAAGGGCCCTGCAGGACACCCCGTTAGCGATTAGCATCGTCCCCCCCGCTCTTCATCGTCCCTGTGGCACGCCTGAGGAATTCTGAACGATAGAGAAGCACAAGCAGACAGACCTTCTGTGTCTCTCAGAACGCAGGAACGATTCGTATCCCGCAGCACATTCTCACTGTTAGCATCTTAGCATCTTAGCGTCTTAGCGTCTTAGCGTCTTAGCATAGTGACTCCATTTGGAGAAACGTGCCTTTCAGTCCAGGAGCAGGACTGCAGATCCTACGAAACCCAATATTTCTGGTAGTTACCAAAGAATGGACCAGCCGGCAGAAAGTGGCATTTGGAACGATAAAAGTTATATCACAGTTTAGAGCTTTAACAAAAAAAATAAACACAAATGTCTGGCTGAAACTAGATTAAAATGTATTTAGAGCAGAATCAAGTCAGAAATCAAGTAAAATGATTAACAGTGATTTGACTCTTCTCCTGTTGTTTGAATTCTTGTCATTCATGTATTTTATATTATACAAATAAATTATACAGTTTGTATGGGAGTGAGACTGTCAGGGAATGTATGCTCTAGCTTCTCTTTCTAGTGTGTTTGTGTGTCTGTGTGTCTGTGTGCTTGTCTGTGTCTTTGTGTCTGTCTATATCAGGGTTTCTATGTTCTGCAATGGGCCGGCATCCTTACTGGTTGTTTCCCTACCTTGGGCCCTGTGCCACTTGTGTCAGGCTCCAGCCCCCCTCTCAGCCCACCCCCCTCCCGGATAGGTCATTGCTAGATGGATGGAAGAGCTGGGGAAGGAAATGAACTTTTGGCTATAACCAGAAGTGTGTGTGTTGTCACTGACACCGTCTTCATCTTTTCAGAGTGCGATTGAGTCGCTCTTCGGGGCCTCGATGACAGGGATAGCGTACTCCCTCTTTGCAGGCCAGCCGCTCACCATCCTCGGCAGCACTGGGCCCGTGCTTGTGTTTGAGAAGATCCTCTTCAAGTTCTGCAAGTGAGCCCATCTAACAACCAAATACCATGTCTGCTACCTCTGAGTCCGGCAGCAAACCAGGCTTTCTGATTGATGAGCAAAGTGCGAATGTCCTTCTGTCGTCCCTCGTCTCAGGGAGTACGGCCTGTCCTACCTCTCACTGCGAACCTGCATCGGCCTCTGGACGGCGTTCTTCTGCCTGCTCCTCGTGGCCACCGACGCCAGCTCTTTGGTCTGCTACATCACACGCTTCACGGAGGAAGCCTTTGCTTCCCTGATCTGCATCATCTTTATCTATGAGGCCCTGGAGAAGCTAATCCACCTGGGAGAAACGTACCCCTTCAACATGAATAACAACCTGGAGAAGCTCACTCAGTACTCGTAAGCATGCTTCGCAATGACAGTGGTACTTTTGCCTATCTATTCATAGAAAATCGCAATGCCACGCTGCTTGGGATTGGCTCCTGGTGACACTGACCAGGATAAACAGTTAGAATTCTTAGATCACATTAAAAACAGTTTTTACTCTATGTGTTTACGTTCAGTGGGATGTGACTTAGATTAGAGGTGAACTTTTTAGTGTTATCAGCAACATGGGCTTAGGGAGCCGTTAACAAAGACGCACAGTATGTCTGGATTTAGATGTAAAAAAGCCCTTCCCATTTCAGAAGTATATCTGTGGGAATTACTGTGGTGGGGGTGGCAGGCACGGGAATGGGGCTCAGAATGAAAGGCTTTCAGGAATAAGGCTGTTTAGATGGGGCATCATCAGTCAGGTTGGGTTCACAGAGGCTGAGAAAGAATAAGACAAATCAGTTTATACCTTTGCTCATAATGAAGGACAGGTGGAATGAATACACATGAGGGACCCCAGTCACCTGACCCTTCCTGAGCCCCGCCCCCTTTACCTACAGTCACCTGACCCTTCCTAAGTTCCATCCCCCTTTCCCACAGTCACCTGACCCTTCCTGAGCCCCGCCCCCTTTTCCTACAGTCACCTGACCCTTCCTAAGTTCCACCCCCCTTTCCCACAGTCACCTGACCCTCCCTGAGTCCCGCCCCCATTTCCCACAGTCACCTGACCCACCCTGAGTCCCACCCCCCTTTCCCACAATCACCTGGTGTTGTGTCTACCCTGCAGATGTGCTTGTGTTGAGCCTGTAAATCCCACCAATGCCACCCTGAGGTACTGGAACGAAAACAATATCACATCGTCGCAGGTCAACTGGATGGGTCTGGATGTCAAGGTAAGAAGGCTGACAGGGTCAGAACAATCGGGGAGGGAGGGGAGGTTTGCCACTGTGGGCATGTTTTATTCCAGTGTAGGAGGCTCTCCTCTGTAGCTAATCCACATGAGGGGGGATTAGAACACAAAAACAGCACAGGAATAGTAATGTTAAAATCACCAAAGAACGGGGGTCGCTCTGCCATTCTCCGCTATCAGACTCTGGAGTGCGGATCTCTGGGCTCTGTGAGGTGTCTCTGCTCACCCAGCAGCCTCACAGCTAGCATCAGCTGTCAGTGCAGTTAGATGTTCACTGCGGCAATCAGAGCGGGCGCGTTTTTCAAAAGTACAAATGCAGTTACCACTGCAGAATTTCGATCACAGTCACATTCGAATATCAGTGTGTTTATGCAGCTTGATCGCCCTGTCATTGTAAAGAACATCAATAGCATGGGGCTATGTGATGCACGGGCATGTCATCCAGGATGTCTGGCACTGTCTGCCCTGTGCTTCCGGAGATCGATCCCAGGCTCACCCTGACCCAGCACAGCCTCAGCATGGAAAAACACGGTGCTTATGGAGACATTTATTTTATTAATCCCGAGGGAAATTGCCGGTTTACAGTGACACACACAACATCGACGAACACACGCAATCGGGCGATAAAAATATATTTTGGCAGTAATAAACAATAGCGGTATATAATAAATGGTAGTGAACAATAGCGGTGCAAAGAACGTTAGCGAAAGTATTGCACAGAATTCCATGGTAACAGTGCAGGAATAAATAGTGTTGCACAGCAAGTTGCACGATTAAAAAATATGAATGTGCAGTGAATGTGCAATGTGCCTAAGCGATTCGGGTCCATTCAGACTGATGGTCACCTCCTCACCATAGTGTGACTCTCTATAGAGTCTAATGGTCGAAGGCTGGAAAGATAAAAAAACATGATTTATTATTATAACCATTGTGATTATGATTAAATAATCCTGGTGCTTTAAATGCATACAGTACTGTGTGTGGGATCTTCAGTGAGCTTAAACAATAGGAGATGAACACGGACTGTTACTGATCCCTACTGTAAGCTGTAATTAGTGACATCATCACGAGGTATCATTCACCCTTATTATACAGCCGCTGTGTAGCCACAGCTAAAAGAGCAGCCCGTGCGTTTATTGCAAATTGATACCTGATATCTTTCTCTAGGGTTCAACAGCAGCCTTTCCTGGTGCTTGAACAGAATGTCCATCTCTGGTCCCTTAAAGGGTCTTACCTTCCCTTCCTCCCCTGTCCTCCCAGGACTGCCTGAAGACGCGAGGCGAGTTTGTGGGTTCTGCCTGTGGCCCCCATGGCCCCTACACCCCCGACGTGCTCTTCTGGTCCATCGTGCTCTTCTTCTCCACCGTGGCCATGTCGTCTTTCCTGAAGGACTTCAAGACCAGCCGTTACTTCCCCACCAAGGCACGATGGCTTCCTTCACCTGTTCTGGAGTCAGTCTGTGGCGTGTGTTTGCTTTGCATGTGCGAGTGCATGTCTGATGCATCTATTGTATTTAATCTGATGACTCCCTCTAGTGGTAACCTCTGGGAGTGTAGCATTCTTTTAAATCCATATCCTGAGTTTGACTTCTTTATTGATGGTAATTACACTGGTCGGTTATACGCTGTTATATTCTACAGGTGCGGTCCATCATCAGTGACTTTGCAGTCTTCATCACCATTGCCACGATGGTGCTTGTCGATTATGCGCTTGGAGTTCAGTCTCCAAAGCTTCAGGTCCCCAACGAGTTCAAGGTAAAATCGAGGCCTATAGTACAGAGGTTTCTGTTCATCTGAGCTTTGGATGAATGGTGATTGTTTGTGTTTAAAGCTTTACCTAAGCGTTCCCGTACTTGACTTCAGCCCACCAGAGATGACCGTGGCTGGCTTGTCAACCCTTTGGGACCCAACCCATGGTGGACCGTCCTTGTGACGGCTATCCCTGCCCTGCTCTGCACCATCCTCATCTTCATGGACCAACAGATCACCGCTGTCATCATCAACAGGAAGGAGCACAAGCTGAAGGTGAATTCCCAACCACGTTTACTCATGGTGTTCCGGCTTGTGTGTCATTTCCATAGCAACATAGAGTTGATGCAACAGTTCCATTTATAAAGAAACATTTATGTTTCCACTGGTACCATTTATCAGTGCAGTGATTCCCAACCTGGTCCACAAGGACCCCCCAGAACCCCAGACGGTCCTCAATTTTACTCCCTCCCAGCTACTGTCCAGACAGTCCACATTTTTGCTCAGGATCTGGTAGGGAGCAAAAACACGGACTGTCTGGAGGTCGCTGAGGACTGGATTGGGAATCACTGTTTTAGTGGATCGCCTCATAGTTCTAGGGCTGCAGATTTGATTCCTGCCTCTGCATCCATTCAGGTTTTGTAAGTTTCCCAGGTATTTGCACCACTTTCCTCCCACAGTCAAAACATGCAGTTTGGTGAATCGGTCATTTTAAACTGCCCATAGTCTGGGTGACTGCGAGTCTGCCTTGTGGTGGCCTTCAATCCGATTCAATGTCCCCTTACTTTGGATCTTATTCTCTTTGAGAGGGGCTGTAGGGCCTTGTGACCCCATACTAGATAAGTAATTATGCAAGATGGGTGGATTTTTTTATACTTCTGAAACATGCAAATTTATAAACTCACTGTAATTTGTGTCAATCACGTTGAATTTTTTGACTCTTTACTCTGAGTATGAAACCTTGCCGGGGCTCCAGTGGTTCTTAAGGTGGCTGTACACTGCAAACGATGTCCGGATGAAACCAAATCAAACAAGTCGGCAGGAACACTATATCGCTTACTTAAAACAACGTTGCCACCTTGTTGGCTCAATGTCACGCCACATTCCTAGAGGGTTGAATGTTTTTGATGCTGCAGAATCGTACACAGTCCACAAATAAGCGTATTAAGGCGAGTGCAGGAGTAATTTTAATTTAGTAGATTACAGCTCTTAAAACGGAAGTTACACTCTTTATTAACAGCCACTACTGGTTGAATACTAGTGGTTGATTAAACGGGGAAACCAGAAAATTACACGAATGACATGCTATCGAAACACATGCATTCTACCTCAAACTATACATGGTTACGACATTTACTGTTGACAGAAATACATAAATACACATTAATCTACACTATTTAAAGTGGGGTGCAAAGCATGCTGGTAATTGTATAATTAGTCCTGCTGACCAACCCCACAGCGTCACATTTATGTCAGCCAATAGTGGCCAGGGGTTGTCAGCTGCATCGATTTCGCTTGAAGCATGCACCGCCTCTAAGCATGCACTGCCTCTAAGCATGCGCCGCCTCTAAGCATGCGCCGAAGGTCGTGCTGCCATTGCTGAACGTGAGCCTGTTAACCCACAGAAAGGCTGCGGCTACCACCTGGATCTCTTAATGGTGGGCGTGATGCTGGGCGTGTGCTCCATCATGGGCCTGCCCTGGTTCGTGGCCGCCACTGTGCTCTCCATCTCGCACGTCAACAGCCTGAAGCTGGAGTCGGAGTGCTCGGCCCCCGGGGAGCAGCCCAAATTCCTGGGCATCCGCGAGCAGAGGTTCACGGGCCTCATGATCTTCCTGCTGATGGGCTGCTCCGTCTTCATGACCTCTGTCCTCAAGGTCAGCAGCAATGTGGACGCCTTGGTTAGGTACTAAATTGGCTAGCTCAGTGCATACAACCTACACCATACAGAGAAGAGCCCTAGATGAGGAATGTCTAGACAAAAAGTAATTTCCTGTCCTATACCGCCCTTCTAGACAGGCGTTGCCTATTGTATTTGTGTATTGATGTTTGTCCTGAGCATTTAGTAATGAACGTGAAAAACTCCTCGTGAAACCTTTATTATTCACGTGGGACTGTATTTAGCCCATGACACTGAACCCCCTCCCCTCCTCTGTTCCCTTTCAGTTTATTCCCATGCCTGTGCTTTATGGAGTTTTCCTTTACATGGGGGCGTCGTCCCTGAGAGGGATTCAGGTAAGTACTAATGGACTCTTAAGTAACTCACCAGTGGATTAGGTATGACAGTCTGATGTGTCCGATGATGACTGCAGCACGCCCAGCAATCTAGCTGTGAGATGCAATGTGGGCTTTCGTAGCCAGATTCAGGTACCTAAATTCTTAGGCTTTTGTTGCCATTGGCTGACAGGCTAAGCAGCCTATCTTAAGTATGGCCCAGCTGTAGTTAGTGTCTAACAGAATGATCCAGTTTGGTAAGATGGCTTTGTTTGATATTGGCTAATTACAGTTAGCATTTAAAGGTGAGATCCAGGTTCTTAGGCTAGCCTGGCTGTCACTGTGGTGGACCAGACCAAATTGGCACCCAGTCATGAAATTCAGGTTCTTAGGCTAACATCTGTTATTGCCGTCATCCAGTTCTTCGATCGCCTGAAGCTCTTTGGCATGCCTGCAAAGCACCAGCCTGACTTCATCTACCTGCGCCATGTGCCTCTGAGGAAGGTCCACCTCTTCACCATCATCCAGCTCAGCTGTCTGGTGCTCCTGTGGGTCATCAAAACTTCCAGAGCAGCAATCGTCTTCCCAATGATGGTAGCCACCTTCCCAGCTCCAGTCAGATCAGAATTCCACCACAGATCCCTTCAGCAACCCATAATCCTTACACTTCTCAATTGTCTAGCTGTAATTTTTTTTTATTATAATGTTAGCTTTCTCAAAACTGTGACTTTACCACACCTAGATCACGGCATGGTCAGAGGGCATCCATTATAAATGGTAGTGATGGACAAATGAAGCTTCATGAACCATTTGCTGCATTTTTTGACCCCACTAGATGGTGCTCTCTATCCACATAAGAGCAAAAGCATGCACCAAAGCAAAGCAAGAGCACCATCTAGTGGCATCATAAAATATAGCAAATGGTTCTTGATGTGTCATTTTGTCCATCGCTACTAAATTGCATATCTGTTGAACAAAAGCCTTAAACTGCTGATGAAACCAGGTGCGTTTAATGTCCGAGTGGATTCTTCTCCCCAGGTGTTGGCTCTAGTTTTCATCCGCAAGCTTCTGGATTTCCTGTTCACCAAGCGCGAGCTGAGCTGGTTGGACGACCTGATGCCAGAGAGCAAGAAGAAGAAGCTGGAGGATGAACAGCAGGAGGTATCATTTCATGGAGCCGCCTGACTGGCCAAATGCACACGAGTGCTGCCCGCTCAGTAGCTACAAAAATTAAATCTTAATGCCCCAGGGTTGTATGTGTCCTTTACGTTAGTCACTTTTTTGATTCTCCCTGGAACCTGCTGGGCTTATATCTGCTCTCTGTTAGGTTACATTTGTTTTTATCCCTGTTAACTTGTGCGTTTGGTTCTGACTTTCAGTACCTTTCTCTGTCTTGTAGGAAGAGGAGAGTGTTGTGGCAGAAGAGGGGATTGTTCAGGTACCACTGGAGGGGCCTTACAAGTAAGACCAACCAATCAGAAGAAGCCAAATGGAAATGATAAAAACATGCATGCTTCTGTATTTGCTCCATTATGGCAAACATCCTGTCTCCTCAAATATTCTCTGTACGCAGTTGACCGTGTAACTGATGAGCTATTGATCAGCTATTGATCAGCTATTGATCAGACGAGTCCCAGTTGTAACATATGCAGTTCATCCTTGACAAGGATCAGATTCTGTGCCCGTTATGTCAAAAATTTGTCATCCTTGATGTCTTGTATTTTTGTATAATATTCATATAAACACATATGAGTGTATAATTTTGTGTATTGCGTTTTTGCCTATTTTTATCTTAATTCTTTTGTTTGTTCTTAATTACATTTTTCCAAAATGAAAAAAATATTTTTCAGCTTTTGGCCATTTGCTCTTGTTCCTGAGATTTATTGTCCTGCCGTTTACAAGTTGGTATAGTTTGTATATATTGTTTATATATTTATGTTTTTACAGAGATGACCCTTCTACGGTGAATATTTCTGAGGAAATGGCGAAAGCCTCATTTGGTAATGAGTGGAAAACCCTCGGCACGGACGCTGCGAAGGAGCTGACATCCAAAAGGTTTCAGAACATTTTTGTTTATCCTCGGATTAGCTGATATTCGGTGGCGTGTGCGACCCACAGCCCCTGCACGTCTACCAGAGTGCTCTGTCTCGGGTGTCTATGCCAATTGACTCTATGTAGCCTGGATGTGTGTGTGTGGGGGGGGGGACTCAACACAGACCCTGACAAATGTCTCATTCTGTTTCTCTCGTAAGCTCCCTTTCCTAACCCTCCCCAAAGCTGATTTCCCAAAGGTGAGTCCCCTTCCTGGCTTTTGTTTGCGTCGATGCCACCCTCCGTCGCCCCCTGCTGTTCTTTGGCTGAAAGCGTTGCCCACCTGTGATGCGAAGCATGCCTGTCTTCTCGTTCCCGGGCCTCCTGCTAGCTTTGGCTTGCAGCTGCATTGTAGATAGCGGGAGCCTGCTTGCACATCCTGTCCATTAACACGCCTGCCTTCCCAACACTCATGGACTGTGATCGACTTGCTGCATCTCTTAATTTTACATTACATCTGATTTATTTACCTAAATCAGTCCTTGAGGAGTTAAGGGTCTTGCTGTGAGGCCCAAAGGTGAAATTGTTCTGGCGAGCCTGGGATTCAAACCAGTGACCTACAGGCGCTGAACCCTAACCCACTGAGCCACACTCTACTCCCCTGCGGTCCTTTTTATAACTTTTGGTTTGCTACTTGTTACAAAGCATGCTCTGATTGTATTTTGGGGGGGAAGGGGGTGCTTATACTGAACTGTATGAGGAGTCTCCATGGGCTGCTGTGCATGGAGGGGGGTTGTGGGGAGATGTTGCTGCATGTCCTGTCCACTGCTTTTATCCTGGTTTCTGTGCAAAAAAAACGACCAGTCAGGGATCCATTACAGTGTGATTCAAAGTGGTTCTGCACGGAACTCAAAAATCAGTGCTGACTCTTTATAATTCATATGAAATGGTTTTATTTAAATTTCACCCACGTACATTTTCACGGGTCTCCGTGTTACTGGAGCAGCCCAGGTTGAGTGTTCTGCCAATATGAGACTAGAACCGACAAAATTCTCATCACATTCGGTCAGCGTCCTTCCCCACTTGCTACATGCTAATGTTTGTGTGGGACATTTTAGCAAAGGACTGCTTCACATGTAACCTTCGTGATCCATCTGCTTGTCAGATCACTTATGCTCACATGTAAATATCCTTAAGTGGCATAAAACATGTGCAATTTATTTGAATTGCTCTCAGTTAACAAATACATTTGTAACTCTTGGGATGCATACACAGATATGCAGACCAAAACATTTTGGATAATTCTGTGCTTCCCACTTTGTGGGGACACTTTGGGAAGGCCTTTCTGTTCCAGCATGACTGTGCCCCAGTGCACAAAGCAAGGTCTATAAAGGCATGGTTGGGTGAGTTTGATGTGGGGGAACTTGACTGACCCACACAGAGCCCTGAACTCAACCCAATCAGACACCTTTTGGATGGAATAGAATGGAGATTCAACATCAGTGCCTGACATCACAAATGCCTTTCTGGACGAATGGGCAAAAATTCCCGCAGACACTGCAATGTCTTGTGGGAAGCCTCCTCAGAAGAGTGGCAGCTATAGCTGCAAAGGGAAGAGCAGCTCACATAAAAGTTCATGTGGGTGTAACGGCTTGTCCCTTTTGTCCATATTGAGCAGGATTAGGCAGCAGGTTTTCTATCCTACCTGATGCATTACTATCTGTCTAAGATGAGGTTGGATGGAAAACCTCCTGGACACTGGCACTCCAGGATTATGATAGCCTATTCCTGATACAGCGTATACCCTCTACTCAGCACACCAGGCCTAGCTTGTCTCGGTTCATCCAGGCCCAGATGTTTGGGTGACCTACACTCTCAGGCAGCAAACGTTGTCATGTGAAAGATGGGGCCACACCCACTAATTAACGTGCAGCCCTGCAATGTGTCCCCCCTCCCCTTCGCAGCGTATCCAACAGCGCAGTGAGGAAACACCATTGGAGAACCCGGCTGGAGAAGGGCTTCGACAGGGAAACCAGTCTTTGACGATTTCCCCCGGCTGAGGTGTTTTTTTGCAGTGGATCGGAACGGTTTGTCAGCGTGAAATATTCTATATGTCGCATCTGTACCCTTTCCTGTCTCCAAACCATTTTCTCTGTATGTGTGTGTGCAAGTGTGTGACTCTTCAGGGAGCCGAGGGCGACGTCTAGCAGCAAAGACAAATTTACTCTTTTCTCTGTGCGCCAGTGCGAGATAATATACCAGCAGATGACGATGAAAAGGAAAAGACCGTCCGAGCTGCACGCAGATTGGTGGCGTCGCACGTTTCTTGCAGCCACTTTTAAATTAAAAGGTACTTTTATTTTAAAGTAGATAGTATGTATTTTGTATATTTTTTATTGGTTTTATAGAATATGGTACAATCACTCTGGAAATATTACCAGTGGGAAGATCACGAAAAAAAAAAACGCTTTGAGAATATGTCCTGGTATTACAATGCTCGGAAAGTAAATGTAATTGTACATGTGAAAATGTGACAGTAGATTTTTGTTGCATGCATTAACATATTTATTCAATTACAGCGCACTAAATGAGCTTAGCTAATGATATTGGTCACATTGGTTTACCTCATTAAAGAAACGATGTTTAAACTGAACATGACCTGATTCTTTTACCATTTTGATTAAAAAATATGTTGCTTATGTACTACATGTATGTTCCAAGAATTATGTGTTCTTTATTTTTGGACAGAGTTATGAACCAAATTAAGTCATCATGTCTTTGTTTTACTGAGTTACACTGAATGGATCAAATGGATCTAAACGCTGAGCCTGGAAGTCAAGAGAATGAAAGATGATTTTTGATTTTCTGTGTGTATACCTGCCATAGTAATCTGGTTTCTGTTAGATTTCATACTGTAATATAGCATAAGCAAATGTCTGTCATTAACATTCTTTTGTCACAGGTCTGTGTTTAAAAATTATTTTAGCAATATGAATGCGACACTCACACCAGGACAGATTAGAACAGACTGTATGGAGATATTGTTTAAGATGAGAGGATGTGTATTTGATTGCAAATTGATGCAAACAACTCCTTTTAGCATAAGAAAATATGTAATCCGTCATATTTAAGGAAGGATTCCACACCTTTTTATATAAAATAATTTTGTTATGATTTGAAATATAAAACCAAAATAAAATATATTTACTTACTGTTATTAATGTCATGTACAAGTTTAGAAATGCTTTCTTGGTTGCTGTTTATTTTTTAACCTTATGTCGTATGGTTATTAGAGAATTTTAGGTTTTGTAAACATAGAGTAGAAACAAAACATAACATATGCACTTATTTAGTGCATAAATGATTAAACTCCTAAAAATGTATAGTGGCCTAAGGGGCGTGTTGTAAAGTACCCATTTTTCGTTTAATCATAGCCTTAAAGTAGTTCTTGTACCTTTTGAAACGATCGGTATCATTTTTCTGTGGATGCCATCAACAGACAACTTAATTTTATTTCAAATGTCCTTGTAAGTGTAACTTATTTCTAAAGCCAATAAATAATTGAAAATGCCCTTTTTGCAGTCATGGTTTCACAGAGCATCATCCCTGCTGGAGGACAAGGTCTGAACTTTCATTTTGAAGACGTGAGTGTAAAGAATGAAGAAGCCAGGATTTGCTTCACCCAGAACATTTTAGCTGCTTAGTTACAAAACATCAGCAGGTGCAATGAGAAGAATATAGGAACACGTAACCCAGATAGCAGACATATGTTGCAATGACATTGATTCCATATCAGACAAAAAGGTTGAAACAACGTTGATCTTCGATCTTTCACTTTATATCAACATTGAATCAAGGTTTTGCCACCATCAGTTTTTCAATATTGAAAATCAAAATCAATTCAGTTTCAACGTTGATAATTTAACACTGACTATAATTAAACGCATTTAACTTAGGACAGGGCGATATGGAAAAATCATCTTCTTTATTTATTTCCATATCAGCTGATATCGATATATATATCATGATATGAATCAAATCACTGTCAAACCACGTTTTTATCCCAAACTTGTTTTTTTACATGTTCTATCGGGATGCTGTACTGCTGCAGTTCAAAAATTACTCTCTCAAAACACGGCTTGGAGTCAGACCATTTTGCTTCATGTATGTGGAATTTGCCCAATGTTATTAGAAGCTGAATGACATAGTGGACATTCATATCTAGACCAAAATATACAAAATACAACATCACATGAAACACATTAATAGTACCATTGTTACAATGTTTTCTGTTAATAAAATTCTGCATGTCTGTCCAAAACATATTTGCATACATACAATGAAAAAATAAATGAAATATTGTTTCTTGCATTGAGTTACAAAAAACACAAATATGCTCAATATTTATTTAAAATCTTCTTAGTACTTCGCTAACTGGATAGATATGATAGATAGATATTCTTTTCCCTTATTGCTGATACAATATTTATTTAAAACACAAGCTTTTTTCCCACTGTAAATCACCCACAATTTAATACCAAAAAGACTGCTGGTAGAAAAGTAACTGCTGGTACAAAAATGTATTTCAGTCGTTAGAGCCCAAGCAGTGTGTGATTAACGCTGCATGGTGAGGATTCCATACTGACAAATCAGAACAGGGCTGGGTGGGGCAGATGATGTCAGCATGCTATAAAACAGTCTGCTAGCAACAGAGCCAGCATGGTGTGTTTTGCTACCTGCTTCAGGACAATGGCCGTGTATGGGGTTGTGGTAGTGCCGCTTCTTTTGTTAGCTTGCAGCTGTGGAGCTCAAGAGAAGTTAGGGTTTCCTGCAAAGACTCCTCTGTGGCTGGCTGGTTATCTGGCTAAGAAAGGGGCTCCCCAGCCGGCGGGCCTCCCGGGCGGGGTCGTGGCTCCCCAGCCGGCGGGCCTCCCGGGCGGGGTCGTGGCTCCCCAGCCGGCGGGCCTCCCGGGCGGGGTCGTGGCTCCCCAGCCGGCGGGCCTCCCGGGCGGGGTCGTGGCTCCCCAGCCGGCGGGCCTCCCGGGCGGGGTCGTTGCCACCAAGCAGGTTGCTCCTGCTCTGGTTAAATCTGTGACTGGAATGCAGGTCAACCCTAATGGTGTGAGCGTTGTATGTGGGGAGGATTATGTTGTGGTGCTTGTGCAACCAACCCTCTTTGGTAATGGTCAGCCAATCAATGCATCAGACATCATCTTCGGTGGCTGTACACCCACTGGGCAGGATGCTTCTGGCACAGTGAGGTTTCAGTCTGTGCTGCAGGGCTGTGGAAGTACACTGATGGTATGAGGGCTTCCTCCTTATGGTTGCTGTGTTGGCTATGCTAGTGCTAATGATGTTGCTCTTCTCCAGATGACTGCTGATGCCCTGGTCTACAGCTTTGTATTGATCTACGCACCCAGTGGTATTAATGGTCTCCCCATTGTGAGGACCAATGGTGCCATGGTTGGCATTGAGTGTCACTATTCGAGGTGAGGATGCCCTGTAAGCTTTGGTGCTCCCTGGGAGCCGTTCATTGTAGTTACTGACCCAAAATGATGCTTGCTCCTTAGGAAGCAGAATGTGAGCAGCAATGCCCTGGTGCCAACCTGGATCCCCTACTATGCTACAATGGCAGCTGAGGCACAACTGAGTTTCTCACTGAGGCTGATGGATGGTAGGCAAGGGGTTCATGCAGCACATCTGGCTTTGCTGTATCTGGGCTTGTCCTCAAGGTCATGTACCCTTTGTACAGATGCATGGCAGAATGAGAGGGCCTCCAATGTGTACTTCCTGGGAAGTGTCCTGAACATTGAAGCCTCTGTCCTCGTGGGCAACAGTCAGCCCCTGCGTGTCTTTGTGGACAGCTGTGTGGCCACCTTGGTCCCTGATGTGACCTCTGTCCCTAGCTATGCCTTTGTGCAGAACTCTGGGTGAGTAACATCGTGTGGCTGTGTGAGGCTGCTTGACATGCCTGCCCTTCAGGTGCCTGACTGATGCCAAGGTGACAGGATCCCGCTCCCAGTTCCTGCCCAGGAAGCAGGATGACAAGCTGCAGCTTCAGCTGGATGCTTTCAGGTTCTCTCAGGATGGCAGGAGCTCAGTGAGTACAGGCATTTGTGCAGGATTTCTGTGCTTAAATGAACTGGCTGACGGCAGCTGACCAGCTTCTGGTGTCCCCCCCCCCCCCCCCCCAGCTGTACATTACTTGCAGCCTGAGAGCCACAGTGGCTTCTGTGCCTGTGGATTCCCAACACAAGGCTTGTTCCTTCTCTCTTGCCGCTAACAGGTTAGTAGCTGCAGCATTATGATGCTGGATCGGTTGAGCTGCTAAGCAATTGCTTTTCCCCATTGCAGGTGGGTGTCTGGATGGGAATGACCAGGTGTGTGGCTGCTGTGACACCAGCTGTGGGCTTGCAGGTGTAGCAGGTACGCTTGGCTTCCACCAAAAGATGCTCTGGTGGCTTGTGTTGCTGTGACTGACACCCTCCCTCCTTGCCCTTGCAGGTGCTCAAGGCACAGGTGTTCTGGGCCCCATTGCTATCCAACAGGGTCCTCCCACGGCTAGTCAGCCTGGACAGCTGTATATTCTGAAGGGATAGGGACCAAGCTGCATGGTCCCTGGATGGAAGGAGCCACCTAACTTGCCTGGCATATTCTGCACTGCTTGTCATGCTGTTGCTTCCCCCTAATGAGGTGACTGCAGTTGACAGTGCCCTTGGTCTCCTGCACTTGTGACTGAATAAAGCACTAATAGTATTTGACATGGTGCAGTTGTCACTTATTTCTTGCCTGAATCTTCCAACTACATCACATTGCTTGCTGCTTATCCATTTTATGACTGGAATGGTTCCCTAGATCAAAGGTGTCAGTGGGCTTGAACCAAATGGGGCTTCCTTCACTAAGGAAGCTATTCCATCAAGGAAGCTTCTCAGTACCAGACCCTGAGCTCTTTGGGTCTCAAACTAGCCTCATTGCCTGTTAATGCAGAGGAGAGGCAGCAGCCCCTTGTTTTGAGGATGTTGCTGTTCAAGCACAAGCCTCCCTTCAATGTGGTGACCATGTGCCTGAGACCAGCACCACCTTCCCTTGTCAAATGCAGACAACATGACCACATGTTCTTGACCGTTCTGGGGCATTTGCAGGGTTGTAGGCTTCCTTCCAAAATTTCCTATAGACCGACCTGGTCCAGAGCTGGTCATTGGCACAACACAAGGTACTCCCATTGGTAGGGACAGATCTGGGGAAGATGGTGGTGTAGGAGGTAGTGCTATCGTTCAGCAACTGGAGGGTTGCAGGTTTGAGCCCTGGTTCCTCCTGACCCCGTCAGTGTCCTTGAGTAAGACACTGAACCCCAAATTGCTCCCGGTGAGCAGGTTGGTGCCTCACGTAGCAGCCTCTGCCACCGGTGGGAATGAGGCATAAAATGTAAAGCGCTTTGAGTACTTGGAGTAGAAAAGTGCTATATAAACGCAGTCCATTTACCATCTATCCTAGAACCTTTTGCTTTTGGCATTAGGGTATAAAGTGTGATGCCCATTGTCTGGGGGTGGTGCAGTGCTTAGTTGCCTCACACCTCTGGGACCCGGGTTGGAGTCTCCCATTGGGTTACATGTGTGGAGTTTGCATGTTCTCCCCTTGTCATCGTGGGGTTTCCTCTGGGTACTCTGGTTCTCCCCCCCCCCCCCCCAGTTCAAAGACAAGCTGAGGCTATGGTGTCTGTGTGTACCCTGTGATGGGCTGGCCCCCTGTCCTGGGTTGTTCCCTGCCTCGTGCCCATAGACTCCGGATCCAGTAGGATAAGTGGCTTGGAAAATGGATGGATGCCCATTGTCTATGTGAATTTCCTTCATGATCAAAGTACTACACTACTAAGTAAGAAATAATTGACGACGGGCCGTTGAATTATTAGAAAATAATGCACACCCGAGGTGGTAATGCGGCCACGAAGCGGAGTGGCAGTTACACCTCGGGTGTGCACTATTTTCTAATAATTCAACGGTCCGGAGTCAATTATTCCGCTTAAACTACGGTTGCCACACCTCAAGACATCGATCAAATGATATATTTCAAGGGATTCGTCCGGTTTTTCTACTTAAATCGCTATTGTGAGTAGGATTATTTCTTCCGCATCTCATCCAACGACTCTTTTGCTAGTTCCAAAACGTCATTTTAAAGCTGGCAATGGAGGCTTGAGCCGTTGATAGCAGACTAATGCAGTTAATAATGAAGTTATTAGAAAGAGAGAGAGCTTGTATGAATTAGGCTACCTCTGTGTGTCCCTCAACAGTGTTCTGAAGCACCGTCTCTAAACTGTAAGTCTGCTTTAAGATGCAGCGCTGTTATTACCTCGCTAGTGAGAAATGTCATGTGTAGCCTTTAAGTTGGTACACTAGGCTAACTAATACTGCTGCAGCCCAGTTTTTGAAAGTTTCATATTCACCGTAAATATTAAAATTTACTTTCGGAAAATCGTCTGTCATGTTGTTTTTGTTAGTCCTGTGTGCTGTATAGGTACTGTATGCTAATTTCCGTTATGACAGTTAACTATGCGAAGTGATATGGAACTGTAATGCGGTCAAGAGAGCTACCTGGAACTACGTTCGCCGTGCGGTTATCTGAAAATAATTGCACACCTCAGAACGTTCGTCAGCCAATCAGATTAAAGCATTCAACGGTCCCGTAGTATAATGTGAAAACAATCCACTAAACCTTGCTATTGTGTTAGGGTCGATTCCGACGTTTGTAAGTTTACAATGCATGAAAGCACCACACAGGTTTGTGTACTGCATCAAGGCTTTTTGACTTTGTCAGGGATCTCGCTTTAATTTTGTTTACATTTTTTTCACTAGGCAAGGCATGCCGGTACTTGTAAGGCAAGATAAAACATTAAGTTTATATAATTCTGTTGGTTTATTTTACCATTGTATTTTTATTGAAAACATGAGGCATGCTGTCATAAGAAAGGTCCACAAAGCCACACCAAAAATATTAAAATCGATCTTTTCATGGATAAGGAAGCCGAACAAGGTAACAAGAGGTAAGAAACAAATTGGATGATAATTGTTTTCAGGGTATTTTATGGCTGATTTAAGACATGAGTCTGCACCGACCCGGGTAACATAAGAGATAGGAACAGAAAGCTAACATTGGACTAAGGTTAAGTCCACATATGTCCATTGAAGTGGTGCAAAGTCATTTCTGAAAAAGTGTTTTTCCATGATCCTGAAATAATGGATTTTGGGAGACAGGTTTCTTGCATCAGACTGATGATATGTCCCACACATACAAGTTAGCCATATGCAGTCATGTGTCAAGTCAAAATTATTGAAAGCTAAAAAAAAACCACTAAAATCTCAGTGTATGTTTGCTGTGGGGAATTACAGCATGAGAGCAACAAACAGATAACTGCTGGTAAAAAGTATCTGTTGGTACAAAATTGTATTTCAGTCGTTAGAGCACAAGCAGTGTCTGATTAACGCTGCATGGTGAGGATTCCATACTGACAAATCAGAACAGGGCTGGGTGGGGCAGATGATGTCAGCATGCTATAAAACAGTCTGCTAGCAACACAGCCAGCATGGTGTGCTTTGCTACCTGCTTCAGGACAATGGCAGTGTATGGGGTTGTGGTAGTGCTGCTTCTTTTGTTAGCTTGCAGCTGTGGAGCTCAAGAGAAGTTAGGGTTTCCTGCAAAGACTCCTCTGTGGCTGGCTGGTTATCTGGCTAAGAAAGGGGCTCCCCAGTCGGCGGGCCTCCCGGGCGGGGTCGTGGCTCCCCAGTCGGCGGGCCTCCCGGGCGGGGTCGTGGCTCCCCAGTCGGCGGGCCTCCCGGGCGGGGTCGTGGCTCCCCAGTCGGCGGGCCTCCCGGGCGGGGTCGTGGCTCCCCAGTCGGCGGGCCTCCCGGGCGGGGTCGTTGCCACCAAGCAGGTTGCTCCTGCTCTGGTTAAATCTGTGACTGGAATGCAGCTCAACCCTGATGGTGTGAGCGTTGTATGTGGGGAGGATTATGTTGTGGTGCTTGTGCAACCAACCCTCTTTGGTAATGGTCAGCCAATCAATGCGTCGGACATCATCTTCGGTGGCTGTACACCCACTGGGCTGGACGCTTCTGGCACAGTGAGGTTTCAGTCTGTGCTGCAGGGCTGTGGAAGTACACTGACGGTATGAGGGCTTCCTTCTGATGGTTGCTGTGTTGGCTATGCTAGTGCTAATGATGTTGCTCTTCTCCAGATGACTGCTGATGCCCTGGTCTACAGCTTTGTATTGATCTACGCACCCAGTGGTATTAATGGCCTCCCCATTGTGAGGACCAATGGTGCCATGGTTGGCATTGAGTGTCACTATTTGAGGTGAGGATGCCCCATCAGCTTTGCTGTTCCTTAGCCCTAGCAGCATTTCTAGTTACTGACCCAAAAGGCTGCTTGCTCCTTAGGAAGCAGAATGTGAGCAGCAATGCCCTGGTGCCAACCTGGATCCCCTACTATGCTACAATGGCGGCTGAGGCACAACTGAGTTTCTCACTAAGGCTGATGGACGGTAGGCAAGGGGTTCATGCAGCACATCTGGCTTTGCTGTATCTGGGCTTGTCCTCAAGGTCATGTGCCCTTTGTGCAGATGCATGGCAGAATGAGAGGGCCTCCAATGTGTACTTCCTGGGAAGTGTCCTGAACATTGAAGCCTCTGTCCTCGTGGGCAACAGTCAGCCCCTGCGTGTCTTTGTGGACAGCTGTGTGGCCACCTTGGTCCCTGATGTGACCTCTGTCCCTAGCTATGCCTTTGTGCAGAACTCTGGGTGAGTAACATCGTGTGGCTGTGTGAGGCCGCTTGGGCAATGCTGCTTGACATGCCTGCCCTTCAGGTGCCTGACTGATGCCAAGGTGACAGGATCCCGCTCCCAGTTCCTGCCCAGGAAGCAGGATGACAAGCTGCAGCTTCAGCTGGATGCTTTCAGGTTCTCTCAGGATGGCAGGAGCTCAGTGAGTACAGGCACTTGTGCAGGATTTCTGTGCTTAAATGAACTGGCTGACGGCAGCTGACCAGCTTCTGGTGTCCCCCTAGCTGTACATTACTTGCAGCCTGAGAGCAACAGTGGCTTCTGTGCCTGTGGATTCCCAACACAAGGCTTGTTCCTTCTCTCTTGCTGCTAACAGGTCAGTGGCTGCAGCATTATGATGCTGGATCAGTTGAGCTGCTAACCAATTGCTTTTCCCCATTGCAGGTGGGTGTCTGTGGATGGGAATGACCAGGTGTGTGGCTGCTGTGACACCAGCTGTGGGCTTGCAGGTGTAGCAGGTACGCTTGGCTTCCACCAGAAGATTCTCTGATGGCTTGTGTTGCTGTGACTGAGGCACGCTCCCTCCTTGCCCTTGCAGGTGCTCAAGGCACAGGTGTTCTGGGCCCCATTGCTATCCAACAGGGTCCTCCCACGGCTAGTCAGCCTGGACAGCTGTACATTCTGAAGGGATAGGTACCTACTGCCCTAACCTGCCAAGCTTTGGCACCAGGATGGAAGGAGCCACAACTTGCCTGGCATATTCTGCATTGCTTGTCATGTTGCTTCCCCCTGTGGCTGCAGTTGTGGAACCCAAGCGTATGAGCTTGACTGAATAAAGCACTAGTAGTATTTGAAATGGTGCAGTTCTCTACTTATTCCTTGGCTCCCAAGCACACTTCTGGACTGCCTGGATGTTCTCCAACCACATCACACTGCTTGCTGCCTATGGCTTTTATGATTCCTTCCTAGATGGAAGGTGTCAGTGGGCTTGTACATAATGGGGATTCCTTCACTAAGGATGCTTTCTCTTCAGGGAAGGTTCTCAATGCAAGGAGCTCAGGGTCTGGTACCAACAGGCAATAAGGTTACTTTGAGAACCTGAGTGGCAGCAGCCCCTCTGCTGATTCCCACCACCAGTCCTTTGTTCTGAGGATGTGGCTGTTCAAGCACAAGCCTCCCTCCAATGTGGTGACCATGTGCCTCAGAGCAGCACCACCCTCCCTTTTCAGACACAGTATGACCACATGTTCTTGACCATCCAGGGGCATTGGCAAGGTTGTAGGCTTCCCCACCCAGAGCTTCCCCCCCTCAAGACAGAACTCCCTACCAATGGTGGAAGTACTGTCCTGAATCCTGTGTATTGGCAATATCGGATATCCAATTTACTAATGGAGAAATGACTTATCCACACCGACAAGTATATTCAACTCTGATGTAGTGTTTAGAATGAGTAACATGATTGATGGAAATATGAAGGGAAATTACTTTGCCATGGTGCCTCAGATTGAAGTGGATGTGGTGATTTGCCTGTTGGACAGTCCATTGTGTCCTGGACGAGGTTGGCATCACTGAGGGTCGTGTTCCTCAAGCGCTCTGTCTTGTGCATGTGTGTCAGGGTTTGCACCCATCTGTCCTGGCCTTTCATGCTGCCTCATTTGGCCAGCAGATGTCACTAGCCCTCCTGTTCTCCCTGTTAGTCTTGTGTTTCCCCTGCTCCCCGAACTGCTGCATGGCTCAATGAGCTGAGCATGCTGTGTAACTATTAGTCAGTTATGCTGTTTCAAGTTAAACTTAAATTACTAAATATAAGAAATTTAAACTGCTCAAATCCCAGCATTACTTCATTCAAAGAAATTGATTAAAATAAGAGCATATGTTTGTAAGGATCTTTGTAATATTTCCATACCGGAACTAATGATCTTGTGTTAGGTTCAGGTCAGGCCAGTATTAGTGGTAACACTTTTAGTTTTTCTCGGTAAAGTTCAGCACTTGTTGTTCAGCTGAGGAAAATGTTTTGCATTGCAGTAGTAATGTTCATGGACATGGGAGTTATTTGACAAGCTACAAGCATGAAGTTTCCCTTTAACTCCCCTTGAGGTAACGCAGCCAATGCCGGATGAGAGTTTGTCCATTTTACACTGTACTTATTGGAGATGCCAGCGGTCCAGCTAACGTGTCATGTTACAGCAGTCATTTGTAATCTGAAAGTTAATAAATGCCTGTGTTCCTGTGGAGCTGCCAGTGGATCATCCACTTCTTTATTGCCTGCACCAGGCCTTGCCCTTGTGAGAGAAACTGCAGAGTCCCTGACAGACATGTACACTGTCTTCTGGATTGTGGAGAACATGATGGGCAGACCGCAGTGTGTGAGACTCCATGGCTTAGTCTCTGACACTGTAGTGAGCAGCACAGGGCCGCCCCAGGGAACCGTCTTCTCTCCCTTCCTATTCACTCTGATACAGCCGACTTCATGTACGACACTGTGAATTTCTGACACTTGCAGAAATTTTCTGATGACGCCCGTAGTTGATTGTATCAGAGAAGGTCAATAAGGGGAATAGAGGAAGCTGGTGAAGGACTTTGAGTGGTGCAATAAAAACCAGCGGGGCGGCATGGTGGTGCAGTGGTTAGGTTGAGGGGGCGGCATGGTGGTGCAGTGTTTAGGGTGAGGGGGCGGCATGGTGGTGCAGTGGTTAGCACTGTTGCCTCACACCTCTGGGACCCGGGTTCGAGTCTCCGCCTGGGTCACATGTGTGTGGAGTTTGCATGTTCTTATCCCGGAGGCAATGGGCGCGAGGCAGGGAACAAACCAGCATGGGGCCCATCGCAGGGCACACTCACACACCATTCACTCACACAGGCACACCTATGGGCAATTTAGTAACTCCAGTTAGCCTCAGCATGCTTTTGGACTGTGGGGGGAAACCGGAGTACCCGGAGGAAACCCCACGAGGACATGGGGAGAACATGCAAACTCCGCACACATGTGACCCAGGCGGAGACTAGAACCCGGATCCCAGAGGTGTGAGGCAACAGTGCTAACCACTGCACCACCATGCCACCCCATTAATTAATATAGTTTTTTAAACTGTTTCACACTGTACATTGCAATTCCGTATCATATCTTTAGTATAGTATTGTGTCTTTTTCTATGGTATATGTACAGTCTGATGTCACCTATGCGTGTGCTGCTGTAGCCTTTTTGGAATTTCTTTCAGAATCAATAAAGTTCTACCACTACTTGTACTTGATGTGTGACAACAGTCCACATACGTCCATTGAAGTTGTGCAAAGTTGTTTCTGAGAAAGTGTTTTTGCTCCTGAAATAATGGATTTTTGCATCAGACAGCGATCATGTGTCCCACAAGTACATAAGTGTCAGACCTGTAGTGTGAGGTGTAGAGCTGGGTGGGGATCGGTGCCATTGGCTTTGAATAAACTGGACTGTCAGTGCTGTCACTATGGCTTCACAATCCCTTGTGGAATTGGACTGCTGACGTTTCAGGGACTCCCCATGCCTGCATTCCCACCTGCCTCTCCCTCCTACTGATGCTGCCATAGCCATATCTGCCGGAGCTTGGACATTGCACTTCATATTGCACTCACCTAGCTGTTAGCACTGCCTATAGTCTTGCCTACTTTGACTAATTGTACATTTTATTTCCCATACTCCTCCTGGGGGGGTGATGCTTGGAGACCTCAATCTATCAGGATGTCCAGCACACCCTACTACATGTGACGTCGCCACTACCAGTGACGTCCCTGCATCCAGCTTGCCGTTCTGCCTGTGTCATCTTCCATGTATGACCCGTTGCCTTACCTCTAGTTGTCCTGGTGATTGGAAGAAGACTCGGCACTGGCTTGTCATCACCTCCCTGCTCTCCAGTTATTTCTCAAATCTCATGACTTGGACAGTGTGACTTGACACTTAACCATCTCTCCTATTTGACTCTCCCTGCCGGCCCCTGGAGGATGGGCTCCCCCTTTGAGTCTGGTCCCTCCCAAGATTTCTTCCTTCTAGGGAGTTTTTCCTTGCCACTGTCGCCTTTGGAAATTACAACTGGGGGCTTTGGGTGCGGATGCTCAAAAGCATTTTGAGACGATGTAATGTTGTGATAATGCGCTATACAAAACTAAATTTGTTGTTGTTGTTGTTAACCATGTTCAGTCATGTGTCAGGAAGTCAAAATGATTTAGAGCCAAAAAAACACCACTAGCATCTCAGTGTACATGTGCTGTGGAGAATTACAGCATGAGAGCAACAAACTGATAACTGCTGGTAGAAAAGTAACTGCTGGTACAAAAATGTATTTCAGTCGTTAGAGCCCAAGCAGTGTGTGATTAACGCTGCATGGTGAGGATTCCATACTGACAAATCAGAACAGGGCTGGGTGGGGCAGATGATGTCAGCATGCTATAAAACAGTCTGCTAGCAACAGAGCCAGCATGGTGTGTTTTGCTACCTGCTTCAGGACAATGGCCGTGTATGGGGTTGTGGTAGTGCCGCTTCTTTTGTTAGCTTGCAGCTGTGGAGCTCAAGAGAAGTTAGGGTTTCCTGCAAAGACTCCTCTGTGGCTGGCTGGTTATCTGGCTAAGAAAGGGGCTCCCCAGTCGGCGGGCCTCCCGGGCGGGGTCGTGGCTCCCCAGTCGGCGGGCCTCCCGGGCGGGGTCGTGGCTCCCCAGTCGGCGGGCCTCCCGGGCGGGGTCGTTGCCACCAAGCAGGTTGCTCCTGCTCTGGTTAAATCTGTGACTGGAATGCAGCTCAACCCTGATGGTGTGAGCGTTGTATGTGGGGAGGATTATGTTGTGGTGCTTGTGCAACCAACCCTCTTTGGTAATGGTCAGCCAATCAATGCGTCAGACATCATCTTCGGTGGCTGTACACCCACTGGGCAGGATGCTTCTGGCACAGTGAGGTTTCAGTCTGTGCTGCAGGGCTGTGGAAGTACACTGACGGTATGAGGGCTTCCTCCTTATGGTTGCTGTGTTGGCTATGCTAGTGCTAATGATGTTGCTCTTCTCCAGATGACTGCTGATGCCCTGGTCTACAGCTTTGTATTGATCTACGCACCCAGTGGTATTAATGGCCTCCCCATTGTGAGGACCAATGGTGCCATGGTTGGCATTGAGTGTCACTATTTGAGGTGAGGATGCCCCGTCAGCTTTGGTCCTCCCTAGACCTATGAGCCATTCTAGTTACTGACCCAAAAGGCTGCCTGCTCCTTAGGAAGCAGAATGTGAGCAGCAATGCCCTGGTGCCAACCTGGATCCCCTACTATGCTACAATGGCAGCTGAGGCACAACTGAGTTTCTCACTGAGGCTGATGGACGGTAGGCAAGGGGTTCATGCAGCACATCTGGCTTTGCTGTATCTGGGCTTGTCGTCAAGTGCATGTGCCCTTTGTGCAGATGCATGGCAGAATGAGAGAGCCTCCAATGTGTACTTCCTGGGAAGTGTCCTGAACATTGAAGCCTCTGTCCTCGTGGGCAACAGTCAGCCCCTGCGTGTCTTTGTGGACAGCTGTGTGGCCACCTTGGTCCCTGACGTGACCTCTGTCCCTAGCTATGCCTTTGTGCAGAACTCTGGGTGAGTAACATTGTATGGCTGTGTGAGGCCGCTTGGGCAATGCTGCTTGACATGCCTGCCCTTCAGGTGCCTGATTGATGCCAAGGTGACAGGATCCCGCTCCCAGTTCCTGCCCAGGAAGCAGGATGACAAGCTGCAGCTTCAGCTGGATGCTTTCAGGTTCTCTCAGGATGGCAGGAGCTCAGTGAGTACAGGCACTTGTGCAGGATTTCTGTGCTTAAATGAACTGGCTGACGGCAGCTGACCAGCTTCTGGTGTCCCCCCCCCCCCCCCCCCCAGCTGTACATTACTTGCAGCCTGAGAGCAACAGTGGCTTCTGTGCCTGTGGATTCCCAACACAAGGCTTGTTCCTTCTCTCTTGCCGCTAACAGGTCAGTGGCTGCAGCATTATGATGCTGGATCAGTTGAGCTGCTAACCAATTGCTTTTCCCCATTGCAGGTGGGTGTCTGTGGATGGGAATGACCAGGTGTGTGGCTGCTGTGACACCAGCTGTGGGCTTGCAGGTGTAGCAGGTATGCCTGGCTTCCACCAGAAGATGCTCTGATGGCTTGTGTTGCTGTGACTGAGGCACGCTCCCTCCTTGCCCTTGCAGGTGCTCAAGGCACAGGTGTTCTGGGCCCCATTGCTATCCAACAGGGTCCTCCCACGGCCAGTCAGCCTGGACAGCTGTACATTCTGAAGGGATAGGGACCTACTGCCCTAATCTGCCAAGCTTTGGCACCAGGATGGAAGGAGCCACAACTTGCCTGGCATATTCTGCTCTGCTTCCCATGATGTTTCTTCCCCGTGTGGCTGCAGTTATGGAACCCAAGTGTATGAGCTTGACTGAATAAAGCACTAGTAGTATTTGAAATGGTGCGGTTCTCTGCTTATTCCTTGGCTCCCAAGCACACTTCTGGACTGCCTGGATGTTCTCCAACCACATCACACTGCTTGCTGCCTATGGCTTTTATGATTCCTTCCTAGATGGAAGGTGTCAGTGGGCTTGTACATAATGGGGATTCCTTCACTAAGGATGCTTTCTCTTCAGGGAAGGTTCTCAATGCAAGGAGCTCAGGGTCTGGTACCAACAGGCAATAAGGTTACTTTGAGAACCTGAGTGGCAGCAGCCCCTCTGCTGATTCCCACCACCAGTCCTTTGTTCAGAGGATGTGGCTGTTCAAGCACAAGCCTCCCTCCAATGTGGTGACCATGTGCCTCAGACCAGCACCACCCTCCCTTTTCAGACACAGTATGACCACATGTTCTTGACCATCCAGGAGCATTGGCAAGGTTGTAGGCTTCCCCACCCAGAGCTTCCCCCCCTCAAGACAGAACTCCCTACCAATGGTGGAAGTACTGTCCTGAATCCTGTGTATTGGCAATATCGGATATCCAATTTACTAATGGAGGAATGACTTATCCACACCGACTGACAAGTATATTCAACTCTGATGTAGTGTTTACAATGAGTAACATGATTGATGGAAATATGAAGGGAAATTACTTTGCCATGGTGCCTCAGATTGAAGTGGATGTGGTGATTTGCCTGTTGGACAGTCCATTGTGTCCTGGACGAGGTTGGCATCACTGAGGGTCGTGTTCCTCAAGCGCTCTGTCTTGTGCATGTGTGTCAGGGTTTGCACCCATCTGTCCTGGCCTTTCATGCTGCCTCATTTGGCCAGCAGATGTCACTAGCCCTCCTGTTCTCCCTGTTAGTCTTTAGTGTTTCCCCTGCTCCCCGAACTGCTGCATGGCTCAATGAGCTGAGCATGCTGTGTAACTATTAGTCAGTTATGCTGTTTCAAGTTAAACTTAAATTACTAAATATAAGAAATTTAAACTGCTCAAATCCCAGCATTACTTCATTCAAAGAAATTGATTAAAATAAGAGCATATGTTTGTAAGGATCTTTGTAATATTTCCATACCGGAACTAATGATCTTGTGTTAGGTTCAGGTCAGGCCAGTATTAGTGGTAACACTTTTAGTTTTTCTCGGTAAAGTTCAGCACTTGTTGTTCAGCTGAGGAAAATGTTTTGCATTGCAGTAGTAATGTTCATGGACATGGGAGTTATTTGACAAGCTACAAGCATGAAGTTTCCCTTTAACTCCCCTTGAGGTAACGCAGCCAATGCCGGATGAGAGTTTGTCCATTTTACACTGTACTTATTGGAGATGCCAGCGGTCCAGCTAACGTGTCATGTTACAGCAGTCATTTGTAATCTGAAAGTTAATAAATGCCTGTGTTCCTGTGGAGCTGCCAGTGGATCATCCACTTCTTTATTGCCTGCACCAGGCCTTGCCCTTGTGAGAGAAACTGCAGAGTCCCTGACAGACATGTACACTGTCTTCTGGATTGTGGAGAACATGATGGGCAGACCGCAGTGTGTGAGACTCCATGGCTTAGTCTCTGACACTGTAGTGAGCAGCACAGGGCCGCCCCAGGGAACCGTCTTCTCTCCCTTCCTATTCACTCTGATACAGCCGACTTCATGTACGACACTGTGAATTTCTGACACTTGCAGAAATGTTCTGATGACGCCCGTAGTTGATTGTATCAGAGAAGGTCAATAAGGGGAATAGAGGAAGCTGGTGAAGGACTTTGAGTGGTGCAATAAAAACCAGCGGGGCGGCATGGTGGTGCAGTGGTTAGGTTGAGGGGGCGGCATGGTGGTGCAGTGTTTAGGGTGAGGGGGCGGCATGGTGGTGCAGTGGTTAGGGTGAGGGGGCGGCATGGTGGTGCAGTGGTTAGCACTGTTGCCTCACACCTCTGGGACCCGGGTTCGAGTCTCCGCCTGGGTCACATGTGTGTGGAGTTTGCATGTTCTTATCCCGGAGGCAATGGGCGCGAGGCAGGGAACAAACCAGCATGGGGCCCATCGCAGGGCACACTCACACACCATTCACTCACACAGGCACACCTATGGGCAATTTAGTAACTCCAGTTAGCCTCAGCATGCTTTTGGACTGTGGGGGGAAACCGGAGTACCCGGAGGAAACCCCACGAGGACATGGGGAGAACATGCAAACTCCGCACACATGTGACCCAGGCGGAGACTAGAACCCGGATCCCAGAGGTGTGAGGCAACAGTGCTAACCACTGCACCACCATGCCACCCCATTAATTAATATAGTTTTTTAAACTGTTTCACACTGTACATTGCAATTCCGTATCATATCTTTAGTATAGTATTGTGTCTTTTTCTATGGTATATGTACAGTCTGATGTCACCTATGCGTGTGCTGCTGTAGCCTTTTTGGAATTTCTTTCAGAATCAATAAAGTTCTACCACTACTTGTACTTGATGTGTGACAACAGTCCACATACGTCCATTGAAGTTGTGCAAAGTTGTTTCTGAGAAAGTGTTTTTGCTCCTGAAATAATGGATTTTTGCATCAGACAGCGATCATGTGTCCCACAAGTACATAAGTGTCAGACCTGTAGTGTGAGGTGTAGAGCTGGGTGGGGATCGGTGCCATTGGCTTTGAATAAACTGGACTGTCAGTGCTGTCACTATGGCTTCACAATCCCTTGTGGAATTGGACTGCTGACGTTTCAGGGACTCCCCATGCCTGCATTCCCACCTGCCTCTCCCTCCTACTGATGCTGCCATAGCCATATCTGCCGGAGCTTGGACATTGCACTTCATATTGCACTCACCTAGCTGTTAGCACTGCCTATAGTCTTGCCTACTTTGACTAATTGTACATTTTATTTCCCATACTCCTCCTGGGGGGGTGATGCTTGGAGACCTCAATCTATCAGGATGTCCAGCACACCCTACTACATGTGACGTCGCCACTACCAGTGACGTCCCTGCATCCAGCTTGCCGTTCTGCCTGTGTCATCTTCCATGTATGACCCGTTGCCTTACCTCTAGTTGTCCTGGTGATTGGAAGAAGACTCGGCACTGGCTTGTCATCACCTCCCTGCTCTCCAGTTATTTCTCAAATCTCATGACTTGGACAGTGTGACTTGACACTTAACCATCTCTCCTATTTGACTCTCCCTGCCGGCCCCTGGAGGATGGGCTCCCCCTTTGAGTCTGGTCCCTCCCAAGATTTCTTCCTTCTAGGGAGTTTTTCCTTGCCACTGTCGCCTTTGGAATACACACTGGGGGCTTTGGGTGCGGATGCTCAAAAGCATTTTGAGACGATGTAATGTTGTGATAATGCGCTATACAAAACTAAATTTGTTGTTGTTGTTGTTAACCATGTTCAGTCATGTGTCAGGAAGTCAAAATGATTTAGAGCCAAAAAAACACCACTAGCATCTCAGTGTACATGTGCTGTGGAGAATTACAGCATGAGAGCAACAAACTGATAACTGCTGGTAGAAAAGTAACTGCTGGTACAAAAATGTATTTCAGTCGTTAGAGCCCAAGCAGTGTGTGATTAACGCTGCATGGTGAGGATTCCATACTGACAAATCAGAACAGGGCTGGGTGGGGCAGATGATGTCAGCATGCTATAAAACAGTCTGCTAGCAACAGAGCCAGCATGGTGTGTTTTGCTACCTGCTTCAGGACAATGGCCGTGTATGGGGTTGTGGTAGTGCCGCTTCTTTTGTTAGCTTGCAGCTGTGGAGCTCAAGAGAAGTTAGGGTTTCCTGCAAAGACTCCTCTGTGGCTGGCTGGTTATCTGGCTAAGAAAGGGGCTCCCCAGTCGGCGGGCCTCCCGGGCGGGGTCGTGGCTCCCCAGTCGGCGGGCCTCCCGGGCGGGGTCGTGGCTCCCCAGTCGGCGGGCCTCCCGGGCGGGGTCGTTGCCACCAAGCAGGTTGCTCCTGCTCTGGTTAAATCTGTGACTGGAATGCAGCTCAACCCTGATGGTGTGAGCGTTGTATGTGGGGAGGATTATGTTGTGGTGCTTGTGCAACCAACCCTCTTTGGTAATGGTCAGCCAATCAATGCGTCAGACATCATCTTCGGTGGCTGTACACCCACTGGGCAGGATGCTTCTGGCACAGTGAGGTTTCAGTCTGTGCTGCAGGGCTGTGGAAGTACACTGACGGTATGAGGGCTTCCTCCTTATGGTTGCTGTGTTGGCTATGCTAGTGCTAATGATGTTGCTCTTCTCCAGATGACTGCTGATGCCCTGGTCTACAGCTTTGTATTGATCTACGCACCCAGTGGTATTAATGGCCTCCCCATTGTGAGGACCAATGGTGCCATGGTTGGCATTGAGTGTCACTATTTGAGGTGAGGATGCCCCGTCAGCTTTGGTCCTCCCTAGACCTATGAGCCATTCTAGTTACTGACCCAAAAGGCTGCCTGCTCCTTAGGAAGCAGAATGTGAGCAGCAATGCCCTGGTGCCAACCTGGATCCCCTACTATGCTACAATGGCAGCTGAGGCACAACTGAGTTTCTCACTGAGGCTGATGGACGGTAGGCAAGGGGTTCATGCAGCACATCTGGCTTTGCTGTATCTGGGCTTGTCGTCAAGTGCATGTGCCCTTTGTGCAGATGCATGGCAGAATGAGAGAGCCTCCAATGTGTACTTCCTGGGAAGTGTCCTGAACATTGAAGCCTCTGTCCTCGTGGGCAACAGTCAGCCCCTGCGTGTCTTTGTGGACAGCTGTGTGGCCACCTTGGTCCCTGACGTGACCTCTGTCCCTAGCTATGCCTTTGTGCAGAACTCTGGGTGAGTAACATTGTATGGCTGTGTGAGGCCGCTTGGGCAATGCTGCTTGACATGCCTGCCCTTCAGGTGCCTGACTGATGCCAAGGTGACAGGATCCCGCTCCCAGTTCCTGCCCAGGAAGCAGGATGACAAGCTGCAGCTTCAGCTGGATGCTTTCAGGTTCTCTCAGGATGGCAGGAGCTCAGTGAGTACAGGCACTCGTGCAGGATTTCTGTGCTTAAATGAACTGGCTGACGGCAGCTGACCAGCTTCTGGTGTCCCCCCCCCCCCCCCCCCCAGCTGTACATTACTTGCAGCCTGAGAGCAACAGTGGCTTCTGTGCCTGTGGATTCCCAACACAAGGCTTGTTCCTTCTCTCTTGCCGCTAACAGGTCAGTGGCTGCAGCATTATGATGCTGGATCAGTTGAGCTGCTAACCAATTGCTTTTCCCCATTGCAGGTGGGTGTCTGTGGATGGGAATGACCAGGTGTGTGGCTGCTGTGACACCAGCTGTGGGCTTGCAGGTGTAGCAGGTATGCCTGGCTTCCACCAGAAGATGCTCTGATGGCTTGTGTTGCTGTGACTGAGGCACGCTCCCTCCTTGCCCTTGCAGGTGCTCAAGGCACAGGTGTTCTGGGCCCCATTGCTATCCAACAGGGTCCTCCCACGGCTAGTCAGCCTGGACAGCTGTACATTCTGAAGGGATAGGTACCTACTGCCCTAACCTGCCAAGCTTTGGCACCAGGATGGAAGGAGCCACAACTTGCCTGGCATATTCTGCTCTGCTTCCCATGATGTTTCTTCCCCCTGTGGCTGCAGTTGTGGAACCCAAGCGTATGAGCTTGACTGAATAAAGCACTAGTAGTATTTGAAATGGTGCGGTTCTCTGCTTATTCCTTGGCTCCCAAGCACACTTCTGGACTGCCTGGATGTTCTCCAACCACATCACACTGCTTGCTGCCTATGGCTTTTATGATTCCTTCCTAGATGGAAGGTGTCAGTGGGCTTGTACATAATGGGGATTCCTTCACTAAGGATGCTTTCTCTTCAGGGAAGGTTCTCAATGCAAGGAGCTCAGGGTCTGGTACCAACAGGCAATAAGGTTACTTTGAGAACCTGAGTGGCAGCAGCCCCTCTGCTGATTCCCACCACCAGTCCTTTGTTCAGAGGATGTGGCTGTTCAAGCACAAGCCTCCCTCCAATGTGGTGACCATGTGCCTCAGACCAGCACCACCCTCCCTTTTCAGACACAGTATGACCACATGTTCTTGACCATCCAGGAGCATTGGCAAGGTTGTAGGCTTCCCCACCCAGAGCTCCCCCCCCTCAAGACGGAACTCCCTACCAATGGTGGAAGTACTGTCCTGAATCCTGTGTATTGGCAATATCGGATATCCAATTTACTAATGGAGGAATGACTTATCCACACCGACTGACAAGTATATTCAACTCTGTTGTAGTGTTTACAATGAGTAACATGATTGATGGAAATATGAAGGGAAATTACTTTGCCATGGTGCCTCAGATTGAAGTGGATGTGGTGATTTGCCTGTTGGACAGTCCATTGTGTCCTGGACGAGGTTGGCATCACTGAGGGTCGTGTTCCTCAAGCGCTCTGTCTTGTGCATGTGTGTCAGGGTTTGCACCCATCTGTCCTGGCCTTTCATGCTGCCTCATTTGGCCAGCAGATGTCACTAGCCCTCCTGTTCTCCCTGTTAGTCTTTAGTGTTTCCCCTGCTCCCCGAACTGCTGCATGGCTCAATGAGCTGAGCATGCTGTGTAACTATTAGTCAGTTATGCTGTTTCAAGTTAAACTTAAATTACTAAATATAAGAAATTTAAACTGCTCAAATCCCAGCATTACTTCATTCAAAGAAATTGATTAAAATAAGAGCATATGTTTGTAAGGATCTTTGTAATATTTCCATACCGGAACTAATGATCTTGTGTTAGGTTCAGGTCAGGCCAGTATTAGTGGTAACACTTTTAGTTTTTCTCGGTAAAGTTCAGCACTTGTTGTTCAGCTGAGGAAAATGTTTTGCATTGCAGTAGTAATGTTCATGGACATGGGAGTTATTTGACAAGCTACAAGCATGAAGTTTCCCTTTAACTCCCCTTGAGGTAACGCAGCCAATGCCGGATGAGAGTTTGTCCATTTTACACTGTACTTATTGGAGATGCCAGCGGTCCAGCTAACGTGTCATGTTACAGCAGTCATTTGTAATCTGAAAGTTAATAAATGCCTGTGTTCCTGTGGAGCTGCCAGTGGATCATCCACTTCTTTATTGCCTGCACCAGGCCTTGCCCTTGTGAGAGAAACTGCAGAGTCCCTGACAGACATGTACACTGTCTTCTGGATTGTGGAGAACATGATGGGCAGACCGCAGTGTGTGAGACTCCATGGCTTAGTCTCTGACACTGTAGTGAGCAGCACAGGGCCGCCCCAGGGAACCGTCTTCTCTCCCTTCCTATTCACTCTGATACAGCCGACTTCATGTACGACACTGTGAATTTCTGACACTTGCAGAAATTTTCTGATGACGCCCGTAGTTGATTGTATCAGAGAAGGTCAATAAGGGGAATAGAGGAAGCTGGTGAAGGACTTTGAGTGGTGCAATAAAAACCAGCGGGGCGGCATGGTGGTGCAGTGGTTAGGTTGAGGGGGCGGCATGGTGGTGCAGTGTTTAGGGTGAGGGGGCGGCATGGTGGTGCAGTGGTTAGCACTGTTGCCTCACACCTCTGGGACCCGGGTTCGAGTCTCACATGTGTGTGGAGTTTGCATGTTCTTATCCCGGAGGCAATGGGCGCGAGGCAGGGAACAAACCAGCATGGGGCCCATCGCAGGGCACACTCACACACCATTCACTCACACAGGCACACCTATGGGCAATTTAGTAACTCCAGTTAGCCTCAGCATGCTTTTGGACTGTGGGGGGAAACCGGAGTACCCGGAGGAAACCCCACGAGGACATGGGGAGAACATGCAAACTCCGCACACATGTGACCCAGGCGGAGACTAGAACCCGGATCCCAGAGGTGTGAGGCAACAGTGCTAACCACTGCACCACCATGCCACCCCATTAATTAATATAGTTTTTTAAACTGTTTCACACTGTACATTGCAATTCCGTATCATATCTTTAGTATAGTATTGTGTCTTTTTCTATGGTATATGTACAGTCTGATGTCACCTATGCGTGTGCTGCTGTAGCCTTTTTGGAATTTCTTTCAGAATCAATAAAGTTCTACCACTACTTGTACTTGATGTGTGACAACAGTCCACATACGTCCATTGAAGTTGTGCAAAGTTGTTTCTGAGAAAGTGTTTTTGCTCCTGAAATAATGGATTTTTGCATCAGACAGCGATCATGTGTCCCACAAGTACATAAGTGTCAGACCTGTAGTGTGAGGTGTAGAGCTGGGTGGGGATCGGTGCCATTGGCTTTGAATAAACTGGACTGTCAGTGCTGTCACTATGGCTTCACAATCCCTTGTGGAATTGGACTGCTGACGTTTCAGGGACTCCCCATGCCTGCATTCCCACCTGCCTCTCCCTCCTACTGATGCTGCCATAGCCATATCTGCCGGAGCTTGGACATTGCACTTCATATTGCACTCACCTAGCTGTTAGCACTGCCTATAGTCTTGCCTACTTTGACTAATTGTACATTTTATTTCCCATACTCCTCCTGGGGGGGTGATGCTTGGAGACCTCAATCTATCAGGATGTCCAGCACACCCTACTACATGTGACGTCGCCACTACCAGTGACGTCCCTGCATCCAGCTTGCCGTTCTGCCTGTGTCATCTTCCATGTATGACCCGTTGCCTTACCTCTAGTTGTCCTGGTGATTGGAAGAAGACTCGGCACTGGCTTGTCATCACCTCCCTGCTCTCCAGTTATTTCTCAAATCTCATGACTTGGACAGTGTGACTTGACACTTAACCATCTCTCCTATTTGACTCTCCCTGCCGGCCCCTGGAGGATGGGCTCCCCCTTTGAGTCTGGTCCCTCCCAAGATTTCTTCCTTCTAGGGAGTTTTTCCTTGCCACTGTCGCCTTTGGAAATTACAACTGGGGGCTTTGGGTGCGGATGCTCAAAAGCATTTTGAGACGATGTAATGTTGTGATAATGCGCTATACAAAACTAAATTTGTTGTTGTTGTTGTTAACCATGTTCAGTCATGTGTCAGGAAGTCAAAATGATTTAGAGCCAAAAAAACACCACTAGCATCTCAGTGTACATGTGCTGTGGAGAATTACAGCATGAGAGCAACAAACTGATAACTGCTGGTAGAAAAGTAACTGCTGGTACAAAAATGTATTTCAGTCGTTAGAGCCCAAGCAGTGTGTGATTAACGCTGCATGGTGAGGATTCCATACTGACAAATCAGAACAGGGCTGGGTGGGGCAGATGATGTCAGCATGCTATAAAACAGTCTGCTAGCAACAGAGCCAGCATGGTGTGTTTTGCTACCTGCTTCAGGACAATGGCCGTGTATGGGGTTGTGGTAGTGCCGCTTCTTTTGTTAGCTTGCAGCTGTGGAGCTCAAGAGAAGTTAGGGTTTCCTGCAAAGACTCCTCTGTGGCTGGCTGGTTATCTGGCTAAGAAAGGGGCTCCCCAGTCGGCGGGCCTCCCGGGCGGGGTCGTGGCTCCCCAGTCGGCGGGCCTCCCGGGCGGGGTCGTGGCTCCCCAGTCGGCGGGCCTCCCGGGCGGGGTCGTTGCCACCAAGCAGGTTGCTCCTGCTCTGGTTAAATCTGTGACTGGAATGCAGCTCAACCCTGATGGTGTGAGCGTTGTATGTGGGGAGGATTATGTTGTGGTGCTTGTGCAACCAACCCTCTTTGGTAATGGACAGCCAATCAATGCGTCAGACATCATCTTCGGTGGCTGTACACCCACTGGGCAGGATGCTTCTGGCACAGTGAGGTTTCAGTCTGTGCTGCAGGGCTGTGGAAGTACACTGACGGTATGAGGGCTTCCTCCTTATGGTTGCTGTGTTGGCTATGCTAGTGCTAATGATGTTGCTCTTCTCCAGATGACTGCTGATGCCCTGGTCTACAGCTTTGTATTGATCTACGCACCCAGTGGTATTAATGGCCTCCCCATTGTGAGGACCAATGGTGCCATGGTTGGCATTGAGTGTCACTATTTGAGGTGAGGATGCCCCGTCAGCTTTGGTCCTCCCTAGACCTATGAGCCATTCTAGTTACTGACCCAAAAGGCTGCCTGCTCCTTAGGAAGCAGAATGTGAGCAGCAATGCCCTGGTGCCAACCTGGATCCCCTACTATGCTACAATGGCAGCTGAGGCACAACTGAGTTTCTCACTGAGGCTGATGGACGGTAGGCAAGGGGTTCATGCAGCACATCTGGCTTTGCTGTATCTGGGCTTGTCCTCAAGTGCATGTGCCCTTTGTGCAGATGCATGGCAGAATGAGAGGGCCTCCAATGTGTACTTCCTGGGAAGTGTCCTGAACATTGAAGCCTCTGTCCTCGTGGGCAACAGTCAGCCCCTGCGTGTCTTTGTGGACAGCTGTGTGGCCACCTTGGTCCCTGATGTGACCTCTGTCCCTAGCTATGCCTTTGTGCAGAACTCTGGGTGAGTAACATTGTATGGCTGTGTGAGGCCGCTTGGGCAATGCTGCTTGACATGCCTGCCCTTCAGGTGCCTGACTGATGCCAAGGTGACAGGATCCCGCTCCCAGTTCCTGCCCAGAAAGCAGGATGACAAGCTGCAGCTTCAGCTGGATGCATTCAGGTTCTCTCAGGATGGCAGGAGCTCAGTGAGTACAGGCACTCGTGCAGAATTTCTGTGCTTAAATGAACTGGCTGCGACGGCAGCTGACCAGCTTCTGGTGTCCCCCTAGCTGTACATTACTTGCAGCCTGAGAGCAACAGTGGCTTCTGTGCCTGTGGATTCCCAACACAAGGCTTGTTCCTTCTCTCTTGCCGCTAACAGGTCAGTGGCTGCAGCATTATGATGCTGGATTGGTTGAGCTGCTAACCAATTGCTTTTCCCCATTGCAGGTGGGTGTCTGTGGATGGGAATGACCAGGTGTGTGGCTGCTGTGACACCAGCTGTGGGCTTGCAGGTGTAGCAGGTATGCCTGGCTTCCACCAGAAGATGCTCTGGTGGCTTGTGTTGCTGTGACTGAGACACCCTCCCTCCTTGCCCTTGCAGGTGCTCAAGGCACAGGTGTTCTGGGCCCCATTGCTATCCAACAGGGTCCTCCCACGGCCAGTCAGCCTGGACAGCTGTATATTCTGAAGGGATAGGGACCTACTGCTCTAACCTGTTAAGCCTTGGCACCAGGATGGAAGGAGCCTTGCCTAGCATTCTGCGCTGTCATGATGCTTCCCCCCTCATGGTGGCTGCAGATGTGCTGGGAACTAATGGTACTGCCTTATGATTGAATAAAGCCCTAATTGTATATGAAGTTGTGTCATTGTCTAGTCATTCCTTGGCTCCCAAGCACACTTCTGGACTGCATGGAAATTCTCCCACATCACAGTGCTTCCTGTCTACGGCTACATAAATGGAAGGTGGTGGGCAAGGTTGTACGTAACGCTTCCTTCACTAAGGAAGCTTTCCCATCAGGGAAGGTACTTCAGACCTGGTACTGAGCTCCATATATAACAGCTGCTGGAGTGAGCCTTGGTACCAAAGGGGAGTGACAGCATGTGAATGCTGATTCCTACAAATGTGGGTTGGCTGTAAAAGCACCAGCCTCCTTCCCATGTGAAGTGCTACAGATTGGCACCACCTTGTGCTTGTAAGGTGGTCAAGAATTGAGGTTCTTGATAATCCTGGGGTTTGGGGAAGGATGTATATCGGCTTCAGTGTTGGTAGGGACCAAATTGGTTGCCATTGACCAAAGTATTGGTCAGGACATTGTGGTACATAAACCATGCCCTTGATGGTGTTCCCTCAACTTCAAATTCACCTTATTTCCATGAGCACAGAGCTGGTGTTGGGCAGTTCTGACTTGGTGCCCGTTGAGAACCAGCTTGCTTCTGATGGTTCCAAAAAACAGATGTTGCATGGAAGTGGACGCAAAGGTTACTTTGATTTGAAACCAGCACTGGCTCATGTTGGAAATGTGGCAGTCTTGGATTTATCTGGCATGTGATTGAAGTCTTAAGGCTACATTTTTAAGCGAACTTCTGTGGGCGGGCGGGAGAAGAGCTGCCACCTTTGGGGTACGAATATTAATCCCTGAATGCTCTTTCCCAGCTAATGTGGGCTTTTATTTCCCTTCCTGCTTGAATGTTCTGCACTTTGATGGGTTTGAATACCTGATCCTGGAGTTTTCTCAGGCTTACTGTGAATTTTAAAACCTTCTCACAGCATTAGGGTTTAGATTCATTCTTTGGAAACCATTTGGAATTACTGTGATTTCTGCATCAGATCCTCCTAGAATATCCAAGTCATAATAGAGACATTTTTATAAATAGACACAATGTCTTACATTTTCTTCACACTCTAATATTTCTCTCTAAAAAAAATGGTTAATGAAGAAACTGAATTTTTTCCATAGTGCATTGTTGGTTGTACTCCGGTTTCCCCTCACAGTCCAAAGGCATGCTGAGGCTAATTGGAGTTACTAAATTGCCCGTAGGAGTGCATGTGTGAGTGAATGGTGTGTGAGAATGCCCTGCGATGGGCTGGCCCCCCATCCTGGGTTGTTCCCTACCTCATGCCCATTGGGATCGGCTCCAGACCCCCCGCGACCCAGTAGGATAAGCAGTTTAGAAAATGGATGGATGATTATTCCTGGTATGTAGTTAATGTTTCCTAGTTTTGGTATTTGTTAAAATTTCTTAGTATCTGTGCTTGCTAATTGTTAACTGGTAATTCCAGTTATGTTAATCTGAGATCACCTGCATGCTCATCATTACAATTACTTTCCACTATATTTTAGCACTGTTTACCACAAGCACTAATCTTATGACTATCTTGTACACTAACCTTGTTCAGATGCTCTGGAATGGAAGCAGAAACAGGAGGAATCATGCGTTGCTACAGAGGCACGATTCGCCCAGTTCTGTCAGAATCATCGGCCTTGAAATGACAGCCGTAGTGAACTGTGGTACCATTAGGCTCCAGATATTTCCGTCGGACAGCTATGACTCCAGCATTCCTTAATCCAGGATGTTTGGAGAACCTTTGCCAAAAACAAGATCATGTTATAATTCAGGGTTCTAGGTACTAATATTTTTATCAGCTGCTGCGTAGACGTACGTAGTGCAATGAGACATGTTGTATGTGTACGCAGCTGTGGATAACAAAACATTCCCCGTCAGATTAGGTGACAGCCCGGAGCTGTACTTGTCCCTAATCGCGTCACTTCTTATCACTCAAGCAAAATCTGAGCAGACAGTCGCTGTTGGTTTTGCCGATTCCCCCGATGCGTCTGGCTGATCGACGCCCTTCCCCTGACTCTTCATGGCTCACCCGGCTGGCGATGTGACTTCGGGGAGCGCGGTTGACGGTGCGTCGTTTCGTGGAGGAGCCACTCGATGATGCGGTTCGTGGTGAATCACAGACTCCACAGCACGGCCAACCCCAGGCTTCCCGCATGTCCCACGATGGACGTGACGTGTCTTTCCTGCCTTCTGGTGCCTGTTGGGTCACTCATTCAGGAGTCTGGCCAGTCACCAATTAATTGTTTCCCTTAAATGTATTACACATGATTTTTTTTATCATTATTCTGAAACATTTTCTATTACCATGAATGCTCTTATGCTTTGTCATTTTTCCATGGACCTGCTCTTGTCTTCGTTTAATTTATGCAAGACTGAATACTGAAAGGATTAATGAAAGTGAATATTTATGGGAGTGTAATGCTATCTAAGGTTTTGTTTAATTACACTACATTTTATTACATTGCAATATATTGGGCTCTGCTTGAAATTGACTGATTTACACCATGGGCAGGACCTCAGTCCAGTCTGCTTTTTTAGCAGTTTCTTCAGTAATGAGAATATGGTCATATGCTGGATAAAGCTGATGGCAGATGGATGGGACAAGTATGATGTGAGCATTCGGGTTTGGTGATGTCATTGGTGTCAGGTCAAATGGGAATAAAATCGCTGCCTATATAAATATATGAGTGTGAACATAGGTATAGCGGGCTGCATCCTCTAGGTAAAACCAGTGCATTTTATTACTTGGAATCAGCTGTGGGATTGGGAATGGTTTGAACTGGTTTTCATTGATTAGTAGTGCATTTACCGTGAGACGGTTAGCAGTGTAGACCGACCAGAACTGTAACTTTGTTACATGGAAGGGTCATACACATGGTTTAGGGCCCAGTCTGCTCCTGCAGCCGCTTCCTCCTTAGTGTGATTCCTCAAAACGATCGTGGAGGATCTTTTGCAAACTGAGAAGTCAAATTTTAAGACAAAACACATCAGACCTTCTGCTGACGTCACCATCTTAACTTCACAATTTTCCCTCTTAAATCATCAAACCCCAAACCATGGAAAATTTACGTTAAAAAACTGGCATGTCGGTTTGAGGAGATTTATTTTCCACACAGCCAGTGAAATCACAGTGCAGATCATACAAAACTGTAAAATACAGAGTAATTATGTGCCAGATTATTGACTTTGCCTTCACCCATTCCTTCCTCTCTCCTGTTGATATCGAGCACGAGGCTCTACTGCCGCCCCCCTCGGCCCATCTTCAGCCAAGAGACGAACTGCTTGGCAGCTTGGTCCTGCAGGTAGGAGCTGAAGTCGCTGGTGTAGGTGCCCTCTGCGTGACGTCTTACCAGACCCCTGTGAAGGGACAGACGCCAGGGACCTGCCATAGGTGAGATGGCCTCCAGGGGAACATAAATGGAGGAAGACTCTGATTTTCTCACCAATTAACCACATTGTTTCTTGGAATGGAGCTCGCTTATCATTTGAGATTCGATGCTACAGAAATGCTCAAAGGGACTCATGCAGAGATGATATTTTTTTGTCACCTTCTCCAGCAAATAGTCTCCACTGTCCTGTTTCACATGTATTGAAATATCATAACTAAATAACTTCTCAAGATTTAAATTCCATCAACTGTGTTAGTTATACTTTCCAAAAATACAGTATATGTTGAAAATATGGCTGTGAGTTTCTTTTGTTTTAAGAAATTCCAGCAAGTCGTCAGCTACACACTTTCAGTACCCAAAACACCCAGATGGGGGCATTATATGTATAAGCAGTTTTGCTATGATGCTTGTTTCCGTAATGTGACTGGTTAACAGGGGAAAGAGGGGAAAGCCCACTGGCTTATACACAACTTCTACTCTGATGAGTTAAAGCCTTACTAATTTTCACAAATTATACTCTGTTTCCATAAATATGAGAGTGTACATATAGTGTGTTAGGAAATTGTATAAGTCTATAGGAAGCATATGGGTAAAATCTCAGAAATTGAACTTAAAGAACACTTTTAGGTTTGGTTGTTTTCAGTGGTCTGATCCATCCTTATTTTTTCCATAAACCCCGTGTTTTAATAGTGCAATTTTGCATAACACAAAGTTTTATGGGAACACATTTACCATTTTATATCAGAAACACCAATATACAGATTAAGGCTTAATCCACGTATCGGTTATTATCCGGTTACACCGTGGTTACACCGTGGTTACACCATTCACACACCATGGTTACACCGTTCACATGGAAGTAGAGCACACTCACTCACCCACTACTACTCCTCTTTGAGTTCATCAGCCACTGGATGAAGTCTTGCGCTCGTCTCGTCTCCAGGTATTTGCTGTAGTCGTTAGTGAAGGTTCCTTGAGAGTGCCTCTTCATGTGTGAGAGATTCCTGGGCTCCTCCAAAACGATGTCCTCTGTCAGGAAACTGGAAAAAAAAAAAACATGTTGTCCCTTTCTTGGATTTTGAAAAATACTTGCTAGGTCAAATGTCGATCTTCAGACAAGACATCACGTTTAAGCGTGGCTAAATGTTCAGTTTTCAAATGTTGATCTTCAGACATGATCTCATGGTCCTGGGAGTTGAACCTACAAACTTGAAGGTGGGGTTGGGTGACCGAAGACATTACCTGGAGCTGTCTTCTGTCTCCTGTGGGAGCGCTTGCCGGCCGCTTTGAACGACGACCAGCAGGACCAGTGCAACGGTGAAATGGATCCCTGTCATGTTGGGAGCTGGTGGGTAAAACACACACAGGTTCCCTGCTGTCTGGATGCTGATTCCCGAACCGCGAGCGTTTCTCTGCTCGCCTGGAAACAGGATGGAATGGCAACTCCCCCACCCCCCCACACGAGGGCTCTTAGTTAGACGGGGGGGGGTCGGTACTCACCTGTGGGCTTCTAAGCACAGTGCTGGTGTGGCTCAGGATCGTCAGGTGCCCTGGGCTGCCTTTGCGGCCCCCCCTCCCGCACAGCGCTCTTATATAGTGGCACGGCGCTGGGCGTTGAGCCTCTCCAACGCTGCGTGATGCACTCATTATTCCCGATCCACTACACCGGGCTGGACACAGCCTGCCCAAGGCGCACAGCCCAGCCAGCCGAAGCAGGAGCGTTGCTCCACAGCACGAGCTCAACAGGCGTTCCGGAAAGAGCTTGGCTGCTCCAGGATCAGAATTTTACAGACGGGTGAAGGGGGCCATCCAGGCTGAAACTGCGCGTTGATTTTAAGCCCAGTGATTTCCAAGGGACCGAGTGGCTTTCTCTCGCATACTGTCCAGATACGAACAATTAACTGATTAATGAAAGAAAAATTCAGCTGTCTCTGAAGTATGTAATTAATATATTTATATTTGAATATTATATTTCAGGAAATATTTTAAAATTGCATTTGTATGGCTGGTAACTTTGTTGTATTTATGCATCTTAGTTTCCAAATAACCAAACTGACGTTTTCATCATATGGAAACATTCAATAAAGATTATACATCTGAATAGGCACACAGTGGCTCAAAATATAAAGTGGCTTTAGATTTTTCTTTATATTCAGTATTTATTCTCTTATGTGGACACTTTTAATCATATATTCATCATTCATCTTCCATGGTTGCCAGTCTCTGCTTGGGTTGCCAGTGCAGCACAGCATATACACACTTTACAGGAAACTTGTAGATGTGGTTTCTGCAAACCGTACGCTTTGGGATTAGGAGAGAAAATGGACATATCTGTGGAAAGCCAAACTATGAGAGAGAGAGTGTGCCCCGCTCCACGCACAGCCAGGACAGGCCACGCTGCACCCCCCCCCCGAAGGTCCGAGGCAGCACACAACCTGCGGGACGGCAAGCCAGCCCATAACTAATTATTTAATGGTTAAACAACCTTGAACAGACGCTCCTCCTCTTACGACTGAGGTACGTTCCGAATGGCCATTCGTAACTTGAAATGTTCGTAAATCGTTATTCAACATCATTTTAAGGGTCTACTCAAGTACAAAGAACTAGGATGCTGGGAGTTCGCACGCTACGCTGCTGCGCGGTGGGAGTAGCGGCCAGAAGTCAAACTGCGCGGAATTGGCGCGCAGAAAAAAAATTTTATGTTGTGGACAAGAAATGGGAGCCCAAGGAACACAATTTGGACATACAGTCCTCTTTGTTCGTACATCTGAAAGCTCGTAAGTCGTAAGTTCGTAAGTAGAGGACCGTCTGTACTTCCAAATATCAGCAGGTTCACATTAAAGGGGGCATTATGGCTGATTATCACATGTGGTTTTTAAAGGTTTGTGATGCAGGTCCTGAACCACTATTACCAGTTGGCACTGGGCACAAACACTACAGCAGCACTGGTTCACAGTTACACAGAGTGTGCGTATGTACAAACCAAAAGATGATGCAAAGAAAGGACAAAATACACATAATTTCATTAATTTATTACACCTTACATAGTCTTCTGTGTAAATATACATCACAGCTGGTCTTTGGTCTGCATTTTGCTGAAGTTTATAAGTCATCACATAAATATCAGAACATGGGAAAATCATGAAAAGTGTTGGTTCATGTCCATAACAGTTTGAATGTGTCAGGGAGCTTTTTCGTCCAATTGGAATACAGGCAATAAGACTCGTTTTACACACTGAATCAACAGACAAAAAAGGCATAATTGCACAGGAAAAGGCAGAGATGGGGTGAATATAATGTACAGAGTTTTTAAGAGTCAACATGTAAGTACCAGATGAGAGTCCTTCACCAGCGTGGTCCAGCTACCCCCCCAGTACATCCGTCTGTCTGTCTCTACCCTTGTGTACATGACGTGCTGTGTCCACCTCTATCTGAATGGACCGTTCCGGAGCCTGTTGTCGCTCTACTTGGCTTTGTCAAAGCACTTGAGCAGGAAGTGACTCAAGTGGGTGTAGACGTGCCGATGGGCGGAGCCCTGAAGGCCGTGGTCTCTGTCCGTGTACCACTGTAACAGGGAGGAGGAGAAATAGATTTACTGCAGATATCCATCCATCTATTCATGCCTCTCTCCATCCTATCCAGCTAGCTATCATCCATCCATTTGTCCATCAGTCCATCTTCCATCCTTCTATCTGCCCGTCCACCATCCATCAATCTATCCACAGCCACCCAGAATAAGGCAGAAAACTATTATCCTGTGAGTCAGGTCAGCCAGTTAAAGCGCGTATATCGTCTGATTCTGATGTATGTAGGTCCCCCGGCTGGATGAGGCTCTCAAAGGGCCCAGTGGAGAAGGTATTAACTAATTAACAGTCAGTTACTCAGCACAAATCACATAACCCAGTAGTAAATAAGCAACAATAAGCAATAAGTAACACCTTAAAAGGCCTAGCAACCATTAACCAGTGAATAGTCCACTCATTAACATTGTGAAGGTCACACAAGACCCACTAGCATCTGTACAACATGACAGGGCTCTAACTGTACAGTGAATTCAGATGGACGTGACTGTTTATGTGATACAGGGCTGTGCTCCTGTACCCATCCTCAGTATCACCCCAGGCAACAATTGTGTGTTCTCCAATTGTATACCAAGTGTTACAATTAAGGTATCAAAACATTTTACAAATGAGAGGCCATTCGGCTCATCAAGCTCATTTGGGGAGAACCTAACTAATAGCTCAGAGTTGTTAAAATCTTATCTAACTCTGATTTAAAGGAACCCAGGGTTTTAACTTGAACTACACTAGCAGGAAGACGATTCCATACTCTAACTACACGCTGTGTAAATAATTGCTTCCTCAAATTCATTTTAAAATGTTCTCCTGCATATTTCCACTTATGGCCACGAGTTCTAGTATTTAAACTAATACTGAAGTAGCCATTTGGCTGAACAGCATCCAGACCTGTTAGAATCTTATATACCTGGATCATGTCCCCCCCCTTAGTCTTCTTTGCTCGAGGCTAAAACATATTAAACCTTCAACATTCAAAGTGTCCAGTTTTCCTGACGTTCCCAGAACTTTATCCCACTACTGCAACTACTGTCACAATTAAGAATAATAATATAAATGCAAATGAAGGGCCTGGTGGAGCAGGGGGTCACAGTGTGGCTTTACATCGCTAAGGTCACGGGTCTGAGGCTGGACAGTGTATTAACAGTATACACAGAGCTACGGTAAGGCGCATGCACCGAATCCAGTGTGCACCTATCACATGACAAGCCACCCCAGGAATGAGAACCCGAGTGCAACCATGTGGTGGGTGATACCACACTGTCCAGTCTGAATGGACCATTGTGAGTTTTTCCTGGTGGCTGGAGAGCCAATCCTGCCACCAACCCCCAATATTTTCCCTGTAAGTTGGAGGACCTACTTTCAGGGCTGGATGTAGGTTAACATCATACCCAGGATGAAGCAATTGTAGGTTAGGAGCCTTGCTCAAGGGCCCAACAGAGTAGAATCACTCCGGGCATTCACAGGATCTGAACCCACAGCACTTTCTAAAAATAAGTTTTATAAGACAACAGCCTTTTTCGACATCATTACCTGAACATATTTTTTACATATGTTACCGTCCCATCAATGACAGACCATCTGTTAAATTATAAAATATGGAAATAACGTTCTTTTAATGTTACAGTAAGAAAGTTCTCTGCCAACTCTGAAAAGATCTTTAAATAGCGCTAGCTAAAGTTCTGGGTACATTCCCTGTTAGCAGAGAGACCGGTCCCATTCCCCACCGAACATTTACCATGGCCTCAAAGTCCACTTGTTCGTTGACGAGTGCTTCGGAGATCGCTGCCCCCTGCTGGAAATGCACGTTGTCTAAAGGACATGACAAATAAGGAGAAATTAAACAGCAGGAGTGACTCCACCAGCTCTCTGTGGTTCGGAGGCTCGTGCTTTTCATAGACACTTTGGGCACCTGACTGCACACCTGTGCGAGATATAAAATGTCCACCAAGTGACACAGTGTCTCTCTATGTCCCTGAATGTTCTTATGTTGCACTTATGCTCCCTGAATAGTCTTCTTGGGTTCTTGCTTTGTTAGAAGTCGTTCTGTAGCTCCTGCTCCAGTCCAGCTGACACTGGTAACTGGGCATTCACTGGAAGCTCAGCCTAACTGCACTTATGCCTGGCTGACTCCTTGGCAGCAGGTATGTTTGTAATGTGCTATTTGCCTCAGTTGCATGTCGCTTTGGACAAAATAAATAAATGTAAATTCATTAGTGACTTTTGGAAACAAACGCGTCACAGAACTAGAGAACCGTTCTTGCACATAATGGACAAACGGAGCGGGGAACATAAGAGAGAGTTTACCATCTGCGGTGCCGTGAACCAGCAGGTAATTCACTGATTTGAAATTTCTGGCACGACCCATGACTGTGGAATTCTGTGAAACACACGCACAAGGCACAGCGTTTACAGGACACTGCAACGATCACCTCAGAGTCCCGAAACGCGGACGACGACAAGGCCAAATGACAACACCTGATTAGATATCACATTACGATGAACTTTACCATATAAAAAATGTTTATAGTTCCAGTAAAGTAATAAGTGTGCAAGTAGCAAGTTCATAAACTTTTCAGTCAGCTCAAAAACCAGTGGAAATATAAATGACTAGGAACCCTTAGAGATGATATCATATGAATCCACCGGGACACTTAGGGCTACTAACCCGGTAAAAGTCAGCGTTTTCCACAGGCAGGGTCATGTAGCGTTCAGTGTATATCGAGTCTGGAAATGACAGTGAAAAATAAGGCATTGGTGAAATCACTGTCTTCTACAATAAGGACTTAGAATTAGAATCATAGAAACTTGCGTTACGTTTTAACTGTAAAAATGGTTTTCCAGTCAGCCGACAGACATAACATTCATACATACCATAATATTCCCACTTTGATACTGGAGCAACAGCCATTCCGCACTTAAAAACTCCGCTCCCAGCACCCAGAACCATGGAAGTTACATAGCCTCCGTAAGACTGAAACAGGCGAGAGTTTACAGGTGGGAGAAATTCTGCATTTTCCATGCATTTCGTTAACAAAACAACACAGTTGATGTTGAATGCAAGTACGGCCAACACTGCGCGTTCTAGCACCCCAGGAGAGATAGCCCACCCTGCGCAGCAGAAAACAAATATTTTTTCAATTCAATTTATATTAAAAACATTTCAGTAGCAGAATGTCTGGCTGCTAACTTGCTAGCTTGTGTCTGTTTCACAAGAAAAGTAGTGAAATATTTCGTTCACTCGCTCGTTTGCACCCCTGGGCAGTCGCCCATGTCGCCTATAGCGTGGGCCGGCTGAGAACTTAAACAAAAGGTCATCTCACCCAGCCCCAAATGGCGACGCGCTCTTTGTCTACGAATCCCATCTCAATGAATTTCCTTAAGACAAAGATTCTTTTGTTAGTTGTTGTTTATACATGTTTATGCATTTATACGTTTGTTTAGATATTTTTGAGAAATGAGTAAAACAATAAAGCAAACAAAACTGGCCTGATCCGTAACTGATTAACGCCGATAACCAACCCAGTGATACACTGAACACACAGTGCGGAAAATAGAATATTCCGGATCATCGGCACTGGTTTCTGCCATCACATGAGGCTTTTCTCATGGATGCCCTCGGCACATCGGGGGGAGGGGGTTGTGCATGTCTGATTGTCCATCTGCCTCACTGCACTCACATTCTTCTTTTCTTTTTTTAGACAGGGTTTCGAAGTGGGAGGGGTGTTCGAGCTTTCATTCCGCAGCGATTCACTTTACCTAGCGGCTGATATCTGATCCTCCACTTCGTACGTGCCCAGCCGTTTGTAAATGGAGTGCATTATTTCGTCGCCCTGGTAACCGCTTCCCCTCCCATCGAAGCTGGCGACTATGATGTTTTCTGTGCTGGCCAGGTACGTAGCCCAGCTCAGCCTGAACCGGTAATCGACCTTCTGACTACAGGGCCCAGCATACCTGTGAAAACAGACCTGTAACATTCAGTTAGCCCGACAGAACTTTCATATCAGCAGGAACTGGAATTTGCTGACGGACTGCGCTTAGCAATCAGTACAGAACACTGCACTTTTTAATGCAGATTAGCCGTCTGATCCAGTTAGATAAATTGCCCAAAACAAACGATACTCACACGTCAATCAAGAGAGGGTACTTTTTTGATTTGTCGAAATCTGGTGGTAAAATCATCTGGTACCAAAGGTCTGTAATAAAACACGATAAGACGCGTGGATAAGCTGAAGTACCTCGCTGAAGTACAGCGCCTGGCCTTCCGAGACGTTTAGCTCTGATTGATCACTACGTCAAAGCCCAAGGGCTGAAAATGGGATCAATGAGGCTTGGAAGCAGCATATGGTTGGGAGCAGCCTGAGCTGTCAATTAATGGCAGGTAGAACCCAAAGGGACAGAGTGTATAAAAGCAACTGGTGATTGACAGCGCACACCAATCCCTTACTCTATGGCAGTGTGTCCCAATCTGGTCCTCAGGGACCCAAGGACAGTCCACTTTTTTACTCCCTCCCAGCTTTTTGTGGACTGTCTGGCAGGGAACTGGGAGGGAGCGAAAACATGGACTGTCTGGCAGGGAACTGGGAGGGAGCGAAAACATGGACAGATTTTGGGTGCCTGAGGACTGGGTTGAGAAACACAGCTCTATGGGATTCAAATTCTCTTCCAACCATCCATCCATCCATCCATCTTCCAAACCGCTTATTCTGGGTCGCGGGGGGTTCGGAGCCTATCCTGGAAGCTATGGGCACGAGGCAGGGAACAACCCAGGACGGGGGGCCAGTCCATCACAGGGCACACTCACACACCAGTCTAAATCTTCCTCCTTGATCTCTAATTTGACCATTGTGATACTGTGCGGTATTCAAAGTGCGTGACGTGAAGTGATAATATATGACAATATTTGTGCAGGGGGGGGCACGGGAACTGGATGACAGTAGGGCGAGCACAGCTGAAGTTTGATGGACTTTATAAAGCTCTTACCAAACTTCCCCAGTCTGATCTTGTCCCGGCGCATGCTCGGCATTTTCAAATTCTCCAGTATTTTCTCCAGATCTTTGTTGTCCTCAAGAACCTTGATCTCTGCAAACAAACACATCTAAATGCACTGGTTCTGTCTGTCACTACTTGGAAGAACAACGTGCAACGTTTTCACGTCTTGGTGAATTTCGGTTACCTGAGCCGGCACCTCTGGTATCCCTGAGTGTGAATAAAGGTAGACCAGGCCCTGTAGAGGCACCAACGAAAACGAGGGAAGTCACATGGAAATCAAGGGATTATGGATAATTTCAGATGGCACCTTGTGCCATTACTAAGAGAGAAGAGATGAGGGTTAAATCCCCTGTAAAAGTGACTGCATCTTTATTTTGTCCAGGTGGCTCTTGTATAGGTGTTGGCAACTGACCAGAACAATCCATTCTGTAGTAGGAGGCTTTCTGGCTGAGGTACCCGGAGTTGTACTGACATCTGTCTGTGTCCAGGGCACAAGTGAGGCACTGGCGCTCATGTGATACACCTCCAGTCGCAACCCTGGTACCACAAACAGCACCCCATGAGGGGGTCCAGGCTGAGCTGAACTCACGACAGCAAGTTCTGACAGATCACAGCAGACATGGACAGCTTCTCGCTGATGTTGACTCATGAATACTCTTCACTGATGAGAGTTGGTAGACCACGCCCACCATGTACCACAGATTAGCTGCGTTTGAGGCAAATACACCGCGCTGACATTACCTGTAGAGGTTTCTCTGGGCCGGGATTTGATTGTGTTCATTGCTTACAAAATATCTGCGAAAAGAATACAGTGTGATGTACACCTGCAGCTCCCACTAGTGGGTGAAGTAAGGATAGCCTCACAATCATACCAGATGTTCTGCAAAACCAATATGAAAGGCAGAACCCTATTTCAAAGCATAACCCTATGTTTTGAGCCTTGCAGTGGTGGGGGAGGGGGGGCAATAGCTGTAGGGGGTCTGCAGGGCCAGATGAAGCCCTCCTACAGTGAATCTGAAGAAGGCACCACCTGAATGTCGGCAAAAGTAACAGAGCGTAACACGTGCAGTGAGCTAGGCAGCTGTTTGACAAATATTGAGCTTCCAAGCCTTATACAAGTGCTCATCGCCCCCCCCGCGGCTGGGACTTACATGGCGTCAGCGGTCACGCTGGAGATGTAGATTACCTCCCACGCTCCTGAGGTGATGGGTACCCGCGTGCTCTGTAGATCCAATCCCGTGTGAGATTCAGCATCATTAAACTCACTTCCTTACCGCTTCATGGCTCTGCCATCACCTTCCTGACTCAAATCTCCCGCATTCTTCACATTTCATAATTATTTTGACAAGCAGGACTGACTGTCTCTTGATTATAACATTTTTACAAGTTCTTATATATTATTTTGAAATAAAGAGGGGGGTAAATGTAAGGACCTTACTTGCTTACAAAATTTCGTAAGTTCTTATGTATTATTTTGAAATACAGTAGGGGAGGGGTTGATATCACTTACTGCATTAACGTAATGGATATGCTTGTACCCTTGGGTGTTGCTCATCACTTGGTAAAAGCTGAGATTGTCCACCGTGAAGAAAGGGGGCAATGGGGAGAACTGGAAAGGCCAAAATAACCCCACGCCATTGTCAATGCAGCAATGGAATGACGGAGCATGCAGCAAGTAGCGCTTCTACTGCTTAAGCGAGGCTGTAGTGTCACAAAGCAACCAATAGGGCGGCGGTCTCACCTGCCCAACCCAGCCAGTCTCACTTGTTTCCACATAATTCTGAAATTAAAAGGAAGATAATGGAGTCCTCATCGTTAGCGAGGCCGACCAACATTTGGAGAGCGACCCGTTATGGTTATAATGGATCCTGGGTCGATTTGCATTTAGGTGTCACATGTTTACCACTTTCTCCACCCAGACTGTGCCGTTGAAGTCATATAGCTGAAGTGTGACGTGGTTCTGGCTCCTCTTCTGCCACTGAACGGCGATGCGTTCATCGGTGACCCAGATGACACTGCTCAGGTAGTGCTCACTGCAAAGGGACAAAGGCCACCGTCAAACCCAGAATCCACAGCGAATCCAACATGCAGCGAAAAGCGAAAAAGCCGCGGACACCAGATTTTGGGTCGCGTCATGTACTGTGAAGGCCTTTGTCTTTAAGGGTATTTTGGTCCATTCTGAGTTATAGGTTGATACAATTAAACAGCACTAACCCTAACCCTTACCTTTCTCCAACTGAACTTGGCACAACAACCTCCTTCACCGTGAAGCTATTTGCGGTGTCGACAACGAACAGCTTTACGTCAGGATTTGGTGAACCGGCCTTGGAGACAGAAGGATGACGTCAGGTGACATTGGGGACATTCAGTCCATCGGTCTCAGGCTGACGGATTATTATGTTGACAGTTCTGACTGGTCCTTGGTGTGGAACATTAAACAAAAACTCAACAGTGATTCCGATGTTTTGTTGCACATCTGATGCCTTTAATGTTGTATCCTAAATCTCCCCGAAGGCCTATTTATACACAAGCATCCAACAACAGCCTTTCACTTTATCCAGCGGTAAAAAATACATTTTTAATTGAGATGTATAATGAAGCAAAGATAATGTGTAACAATTCTGTTCCAAGTATTTCCAGTCAAGTTCCTACCTTAGGATACGGAATGTTGACTGTTTCTGGGTACTGCCCCGTTCCGTACCAAGAATATTCAATATTGTGGACTTGAGTGTCATTAAACTTGGCATATGCCAGGAACCTGCCACCAGGAGACCACCACATGGCATTGGTGGATGAGAACATTTCCTCTGTATTGGATAAGAGCAGTCCATTACATCCAAACATTAGATTCAAAGAAAAATACATACTGTTCTCCAGAAGTGGGTCCAGGAAGTAAAAATCCAGGCCAAGATTATGCTTCTACCAACCAGAGTCACGGTCACAGAGTCCTCAGCTGGTTGGTTGAAACAAAATCTTGGTCCAGATTTTCATTTTCTGGACTTTAACTATCTGCCTCTGATATACTCCATATGGCTAATTATGCACTCAAAGCAATTCCAGAGCAGACAAGCAGCTCCTTGCGACTTCCTGAGATGTTGTACTAACCCTCATAGACCCAGTCTGGAATTCCATTGAAGATGAGGTTCTCCTGCCCGTCTGTGGTTATCTTAACAGCCGGCGACGTGGTCTGTAGCTTCACATGCACGTTGTATTGCTGGACGTATGCCTACAGGACCAATGGTCACAGGCACTGCTGTGAGTCTGTGTTCAGTCACGCTGAACTTGTAAGCGATCGGTCTTTGGGCAGGGATGGTCCGGTGCACCCAGTGCTGCCCTGCCACCCTGCCCAGGATGGGAGATCAGTACTGGGTTTGTCTTACCAGTTTGTTCCCAGTTGGGGCCCATACCAACAACTGCACATTTTCCAGGTTATCGCCTGTCTCGACAAAACTCCTGAAAATAAAACAGGTCAGAGCATTAGACTTACATTCTGACAAATATCATGCACACAAGCTGCATATTTTAGAAATTATTTGAAGAATCTGATGCTGATAAGCAATAAGACCCAGAGCTCTGTCCTAATAACAGCTAATATCAACAGCTAGTGAGCTCGACTAAATCAATCACCAAAATCAGTAATGTCTATCTACCGTATTCATGCGTCACATGTACTTAGGGATATTAAGTAAAAGACCTACTGTGTTTCTGTATTGAAGATGGAATATGAAGCAGTGAATGAATGTCTCCACATCTGCCAAGACATGATGAGAATGTAAAGACCTTTATCCTTAAACAAACCTTATAAACAAACAATAATAAAAAAGGCGGCTTGCAGGATATGATACCTTACTGTAATTACTCGCCAGACATACAAACTTCGTATCAGCAGACACTAAATAATCACTGGCCTCTACTTTTGCCTGTGGAATAATAATAATAGATTACAGGATGTATCTTAAAACACAAACAGGCAAAGTGTTGGGGTCAGAGGGGGTCGACTCACAAATGTTTCCTTGAGCAGGAAGCTCATGGCTGCTCCAGTTTCCACATTGTAGCGGAACACAGTTCCATTGCTTGTTTTGTGCAGGTATTCATTGTCTGTGACAACCAAAAACTAGGCCGGTCAGGATAGTCTTCATTTTTAGGTTTAAGAGTTAAAATTCACAAAAGTTCTTGGGCAGATTCTCCAGACTGCAGTGGGTTTGGAGGGGGTGAAGTTAAGTCGGTAATGAGATGTCAACACAAAACTGAAACTCACATGCATCAACACTGGCTGATTGAGTCTAAGCTTTACCCCTCTGAAGAAAGAACCGAATTTTTCATGAACATATTAAATGGGCAAATGCTTCTTACATGGACACATCTGCATTACCTGATATCCACCGCATATTATATGACTTGTAATTGAAGCTGCTGTTGAAGTAGTCTTCAATCGTGTACGTCTTCTGGGAATCGCTTGAAGATCCTCCTGAAATGATCAGAACAGCCAAAAAATGTGGGCCCCATTGTTCATTGTTCATCCCCCCCAGGAACACAAAAAATTATTTTCCGTATCATTTGTTCGCAAGGTTCCCATTCACGTGCAATTTAACTACGTGTTTTAGCAAAATATATAGGATGCTGCGACAGTGGGTATTTCTGAGCTCCGAAACACGTCGGCAGTGCTGTGTCTAATTTCCCTGTTTGTTCGGGGGAAAGTAAAATGAAGTATTTTACTTTATTTTATTATTAATTTTTATTTTATTTTTTTAAACTTATCCCCACATTACACTGCTTGTAAGGGAAATTTCAAAGACATAACTGTGAAAAACAACAGGATAATTCTGTTTCTCAGTTTCATCGTCTTACTTTAGGCTACTTTACTGCTGTCTCGCATTCCTGGTACTTACACAACTCTTACCGAATTCGGATGATGCAGCCAATTTTGTGATGCACCGTATTCTGTACTCCAGTGCACTACATTTACTGACACAATGAAAAATAGCGTCGCCACTCGTCTTGTATAATGCGTATAATCATCTCGTTCTGGAACACAAAACGCTCCTTACCGTGTTATACCGGACCATCCCGCGTTAAAAGGAACGGGTGTCAAACCTATTTGCAAGTGTCAGAAAATGCAGGAATGCTGGATTTAATAAGACGACAGCTGTCTGAAGTGTGTAAACACAACGAACATGTCTTTTTAAAGACCCACTCAGCACATCGTTGCTTGTTCAGCAGCCACACTTGGGTCACAAAATCTGATGAAAGCGGCGTTAATTAGTCACCCCTTTGACGGAGATAACGTGAACACCCAGGATATTAAATCTTTCTAGGCTTACAATTTCTATTTATGGTGATGCAACTCAAGTGTTTTTCATTGCAAGTCCTTGTTTTTCCCTAGTTGCTTTTGGGGTCACAAGATTTGGTGGGTGCTATCAAATATTGTGACCCCTCCACTGAAGGTGCATGGTGTAACCCAGTCATGAAATCTTTCCGATTCGGTAAGAGTTGTGTATCAGAATGTGAGACAGCAGTTAAGTAGTCTAAAGTAAGATGATGAACCTGAGCTCAGAAATACCCACTCTAGTAGCTTCCTATATATTTTGGAAGAAATTAAATTCAGTAAAATGCGTGGAGTGCGCGTGTACGTGAACCTCGCGAGCACGTGCAGTAGCGCCTCTAGGGTCACAGAATTTGGCGTAACACCGGCACCTGGTTTAAGACCACAGTACTTAACTTATACCAGGAATCGGTCATTCGGTGCCAAATTTATACAGAGTATTTATTACAAATTGTAATATTTCTTCTTCGTATTATTATTATTATTAGAATGTGCTGTTACTTCTTAAAAAGCAAGATCAAATATTCTGGTTCATATCCTAGACCCAGAGTCTGTGTCTGTTCCGCATCACGGATGCAGATAAATAGCTAAATTCTCCTGCATGTGCTGCAGCAAGGGGGCGGGTGTCGTTACTTCTACTCAATGGGATATGAGGGAGTTTGATATTGAGACGGGGGGTTCCCACACAACTAAATAATTTAATTAGTAAGGTCTGTTTACTGGGGGAATGAATGAGGCCAAATTAAACCCCCCCCCCCGCTTTAACGGCCCCCTTTCTTCTACTCAGGGTTCTTGAAGGACCTCATGAGACCAACTCCATGATTAACGACTAGCAGAATGATCGGCTCCGATTTACAATTACAGCTCTTTGGGCTTCGCTGCTGTCTATAATTAACTAATTTAAATCCAGTTACTCAAAATAGAATTTTCATCATTTTTAGATTAATACACAGTAAGAGAAAGTTTTAAAGAAGGTCACTAAACCCAACATGATTATCTATCCGGATACTTCATTATACAGAATTAAGTAAGAGCAAACTTTTTTGACACAACACGAACCGTATTTATCTACAAATAAATACGTACGTAGGTAAATCACAGGCTTACCATTTAAATAAATTGACGTCGGCACTGCTATTAAGACCACAACGCAGGTAGCGCCCAGCAGCGCTAGAATTGCATTTCTCCAATTCTGCTTTAAAAGAAATAAATACAGACTTATAATAGTTCTACATTCAAGTATATAAAGTCCAGATAATTACATTTTCAAGTTTCGCCTTCAGTGAATCCACTTTTTATTAAATGAAACGCAAGCAGATTTAGATAATTCTTTGTATTCAGTGCAAGCTAATACCATGAAAATATACACATTTAGAATTTTTCTCCAAAAATACATAAAAACCATTACTAACCATAACTGCATCGGGGGTGGAAATAAAGCGGGGCTGAAAATCTCGAGTTTCTGTGGCGTATAGCGGCTGAACGCTGAAAAAAAGTGACCAGGAGGAGCGTGTCCGCCCGCAAACCGAGTTACATATTATCCTAACTATGCTCGTAAAGGGGAGGATGAAGCCGCGTCGGATTAAAGTTCTCCGAGTTAAAATGTGTTTTCCTTGCGAAACCATTGAATTCAAGGCGGCCCAGTTAGGAAGGCAGAAGTTGCTACTGGCCACATGAATGACTTGTTTTATCATGTTTCGCAAGAACCTTTTGTATGAGGTCACGTTGGATTATGTTTAAAGCATTTATCAGATTAACTCGTAGGATATTCCGTTAACGATGTTTATGTTTAACGCCACACCCAAATATAAATATCAGACATTGCCTTCACCACCACCGCTACACTGTATTTATTGTAAAAGTAGCCGAAGTCGTTCTCCACCTGTTCGCTTATGTCACCCTATTGATTTGTGTCGTGCGTAGGGTTGCCACCTAACACATGTCAGGAGGGACACTTACGCGCTACTCCATGCAGGTTTTACTTTCAGTTTTTCTTGTGCCTTTACTGGTTTGTTTCTTTGGTTGACAGACTCATCCAGCTGTTTCACATTAACATTATTGACACATGCATTATTATAGGAGACTGACCGATCAACACACAGCAAGAAGTCGGGGCTTAAGCGAAACCTGGGTGGTTGAAATTATTAAAACGGTTGTTTTCAAACCCTGTCAGTTTATCGTGTCTCTCCTGATATGGATTAGATGCTCACCCTAGCCGTGCTTGTTAAACAGATTTTTGCCATTGTCAATGTCATAATGCCTACTCTTTGCATAACATATTTCTGTAAATTTCATTTATCTATTTGCTATCTCTTTTTTATTGTTCACAATCAGGACATATCGTTTGGGCAGGCAATTTACGCTTTTCTGACGCAACAGTACCAATATAAAAAGCGTCACCTGTCATATAACTCGCATCTCATCATATCCTGAGTACTGACAGGTGCTCTCAGTCGTAAAAGCGACCGGGATGTTAGACGTTTCCTTTGGGGAAACCGAGAGCGGTAAGAGAGCAAGGTCCCATTTGTATTGTAAAGGACTGAAAATGCAGCGCATATCCTGTTCAGCTGACTGGGTTTTCCAGATACGCCTACTGGAAGTTCTCCGTTAGCGGCGCGTGTTTACCGGGTTTATGGTGAATGCGTGGAAAACGCTGAGGCAGTCCGGCAGCGGTGATAATTACAGCATAAAGGTCAATCATTATTCACTCCTGTGCACAATTACACTCTCAGGGAAACAGGGTAGCAGTTTGAACCTTTGCTCGTCATTTGGGCGGTACCTGACATTTCTTACATTTAAGGTACAGAAATGGACTACCCAATGTACAAACAACATTTTATGTATCCCTAATGGTATAGAAATGTTCCATAGAGTACATTTCTGTACCTTAAAAGGTATGTTTACCTACAGCATTTAAGTACCCCTTATGACAAACCCCAGTGACAAGCAAAGGTACAAACTGGTACCATTTATTCTGTGAGTGTAGTTAAAACTCTGTGTGAATGAAGGTCATCTGTCTCATATTTCAATGTAAAAACTGAAATGAGAAAGTAACCCTACAATGTGACGTTTTCCTGCCCCGTCTTCAGTCTTCTGCCACTGAAAGCTATAATCACCAGTATTGTCAGTCTTGCGTATGTGATCAAGTTGGACAAAGACTTTAACTTCTTCATTTCAAATAAGGTTGTGAACATTTTAGTTTCCAAATTCTTCATCTCTCAGTTCACTTTCATATCGTTTCACATAGGGCTTGACTGTGGTTAACATTCGGCCCTGGGCTTTGTGATCCCCTCGGTAAATCTGGCTGAGTGGTGGTGGGGGGTGGCGTATGGACCTCATGGGGGGGTCTGCCCTGATAGATTCACATACTAATATGCCCACTGGGAAAATGCTGCTATGGCCAGTCCAGCACCAGTTTCACATCACTTTCACATGGTTCTGAGATGGGGGCTGACGTTTGTTTTGAAAGAAATGTCCCAAATTTTTTCTCCTTCAGGGTAGAAACTTATGGCAGCTGGAGAAATGCAAAAATGCAAAGTTAGGGTGCATCTGTGTGGGTTTAAATGTGCAGTGGCGGATTGCAAGGTGTATTCGTTGTTTACAATTATTTTTGGTGGTGGTGAAATAATATCACTCCTCTCGCACGGACATTAATTAAAGGTGTCCATCCATCTGTCCATCTTCCAAAAAAGGGGTACAGGGATAGGGGGCTGGAGCCTATCCCAGGATGTATACTATCTACACAGACTGAGGCAGGGGGGAACCAAGGGCTATTGGAAGGCACACGCTGAAACATGATGGTGACTTTAGAGGCAGCCGTTCATCTAACTTGCATGTTTATGGACTGTGGGAGAATGTGGGAGCCAGAGGAATGTCACACGGGGCTGGGGGAGTCACCAAACAGCCGGGGAATTAAACATTTTAGGCGGCTAAATGGTTCTTGAAGTAATTGAAGGAAAACATCAGAATCATGGGCAGCTGCCAAGTTCCAACAGTCATTCTTCGGTCTTGGCAATAGTGTCGGTCCTTAGTGCGAGGAGCATTTTGCACTTGTAGCTGTCGTCACCATAACCTTTTCACGTGTTGTGACCACGTGCCCAATGTAATGAGTCTGTAATGATTATTTTGGGTGTATTTTTTTTTTCTTTTACTTCTCTGTCCCAAAACATGCTGTGGTAGTTTTGTTACTTTTTATTACGTCTATTCCCTCTTAGTTTGAGAAATCTTTTTATATGAATAAAAAATTGAAGATGTTGGATAAATCAGATGGTACCTTCCCAGCTGTCTGGTATTTGGCTGCCGGTGTTGATCTCTTCCCTGCAGTCGCATGGCAGTGGCTTTCAGGAAATCAACCTGATTCTTTTGTCGCAGAGCCTGTATTCCATGGGTGCCCTTATATGAGGCTGTCAGTTACTGACATTTCACATCCAGGCTTCTGATTGGTTCTGTCTTAAGCCAATGGGCAGACATACACAGAGCTGGCTTTGATTTTTTTCATTGGCCACAGAGGCTACTTGTTTTCGTTGAGGTTAAGCATTCCTGAGTAGCATTCTTGGACAATTTGGGGACAACACCAACACAAGTAAGTCAAGTGAATGGAAAAAAACTGTCTTGATTTCTTTACGTTATCAGAAAAAGGGTAAAACATTTTTACCTTTGCTTGTTCCTGGGGCGGCACCTTCAAGGGTCTTGGTACCTCTAAGTTCCCTTAGCTGTAGGTAATCGTACCTTTTAAGGTACAGAAATTGACTCCATTGATGGTACATTAATTATGTTTGTACCTTTTGGGATGTTCCTCAGAGTTAATTTCTCTACCTTAAAAGGTAAAATAAGGGTACAGCGTCAGTGACCAGAGAAGGTACAAATCTTTACCCTTTTTTCTGAGAGTATAGACTGGGTTTTGTTTCAGCTCATACATCACAGAAAACATTTCTTTTCTGGCCAAAATCTGATGTGCTGCATTGCTTGCTTAAATAAATATTGTGATATACTCTAAGAAAGAAGGAATTCATGTTTGAAATATGAAAGTAGAATCTGAATCAGCATTGGTTGTAGGTGTCACAGTCCTCTAAGTGCAGATGGTCATGCAAGCAATCTTTTGGATGCACATGGAAGTTTACGTTTGGCAATGAGCCTGAGATCACAGCTCTCATGATGGATCCTCTAAGAGAATTTTGAGAGGCGGTAAGCGAAACAAGCTGAACACAGCTGTCTGGCAGGATAAGAGGGATTTCCCATTGTAATCTTGGTTTTGAATGATGCGTGACAGGAATCACCGTGGGTTAAGAAAGGTCATTTTCCAGATTGTATTCCAAGTAGATTGTGAATTGAAGAGGAAATATCCAGTGTGTTTTTTTTTTTGTTGTTTTGGAGATGAGTCTGCGAGTGACCTAAAATCAGGCTTCCTCATCATACGTTAGAGTACTGGGAAGCGAAACTCATCGAGTCCTTATGTAATGCAACTGAACACTTCTGCTAAATTTTCAAAACACATCAAGTCTACGGTAATTTCCTTGAAAAAAATATACTGTGGATTGAATGAAGTTTGGAAATTTATTCTTCGGTTCTCTAAATCAAACGTATTGAAGCTCACACCCTTACAATAATACACAAAATGTAACCAAAAGTGCAGTTTTCTTCTCGTTAATGAATTTAACAACAATCACTGGATTTCTGTAGAGAAAGACCTAATGGAAACCTAATGATGAGACACACGGTGATTTACAAAGTATGGTGTAGGGCAGCGTTTCCCAATTCGACTCTCTTCTTTTTCCTATAAAGTTAGCATGTCCTTGGGGTTGGGGAACCAGATGACCTCAGACCCCTAGCATTTGTTTTCTCCCTGCCTGGCAATTATTGGTTGGTTTATTTTCTTTACTCTTTTCTTTTCTCTCTTCTTTTCTCATCTTCTCTTCTTTTATCCTCTTTTCTTTTCTTTTCTTTTCTTTAGTGTTTCAATTATTCCTTAAAAATGTTGCACACCCGTGTAACGCGCCTTGTGGGCGAGACTGTTGTGGAAAGCATTATATCAAAATAAACTAAACTGAATTGATGACTTGTGCACCCCCACACACAGCTGTGGGCTCCGATGGGACCCTGCAGGAAGTGGTATCTGCTGCCACCCAAACAAGTGTCTGCTGTTTAAAAAGCCTTAGGCAGAACCTCAGCCCGATCACAGGACCACTGTTCCTCCACAAACTCATAAAAGCCGCCCCTCCTGTTCTTGTAGTGCACTATAGTATGAGGCAGGTTTTTGCAACTTTTCTACATTTCTGTGATAAGGTGCTCAGTGTATGCCTGTTTCATCTGGGCTCCTGGACATACATGGGGCTGTGAGGCACACGCACTTACAGAGGGGGGGAAATGACTGCTTCCTCTGTGGCTGGGGTTAGGCTGCTGGCGGGGGGGTCCCTCCCACGCCAAAGGATACAGCCAGAAATTATATGGAGAAGCGAAATAGAGCATCTGCCTTTTAAAGAAGTGATTTTGAGAGATTTTTTTCTCCCATCTGTTTTCATTGCCGTTTAAAAAAAATAAAAGAATGTAGGTACATGAATATTTTCATAGATGTTTTTCCGTGTATTTGAAAGGCAGGGCCACTTTTCTAAGAAATTATGAGACTGAACGTAAAAAAATGACTAAATGTGTACATTTGCATTTCAGAATATTGGTTTTGTTACATCGTTTCATTTTTGCTTTTTGAAGCTCATTTGAAACCTGGTCTGAAGCAGTTAAACCCAACCTCAGGTACAGTGACACTTTGTTTCTTCGGTTTTGGACCGACAGCCATACTTCTTATCATTTTCATATTTCATTTACTGGAGCACAGTACCAGTCCTGGATTACTAGGCAAGTATCACCGGCGCCCCCTGTCCACGACAAAGCAAAATTACATGGCAAATCTGCACCCCTGGGTGGCCGTCTGTATCTCCTATAGGATTGACTGGCTCTGTACTGGAGAACAAAAGTAGTTCTTGGAATGAATTCATTACCTTTTTACATTTCTTGCCTTAAAGACTGGTAAATATCCTCTTGTTCCTGTGAATTAAGATTAGATTTAAATAGCAAATATTTGTTTTCAGTATTTGACTTTGAGTTCTTTCTCTCGAGACTGCTGAGAATCGGTGCTCTGAAGGGGTTGTGTACTTATCATTATGCTTGTGGTTAAGGAACGACTAGAGTACGGAAATGTACGGGTGTGTAAACAAAGTGAAATTGCTGCGTGTGATTCTGCAGCAGCTGGATCTGCGCCGGACATTTGGATTTGATTTCCAGGCAGCCTTCGTAAGCTCCGGTCTTTGCGTCTTCCACCTTCTGAGGCTTGTCCCTCTGATCTGCCGGAGACACACGGTGTTTATCGATCGCAGCATCTGGTCTGGTGTGCCCCCCCCCCCGACGGCGTGAGTTCCCGTTAGCTCAGCAGGCCTCGACAGCCAGAGGGGGGGGGGGGGGGGCTGTTTTTCATCCTGACCATCCAGTTTTACTAGTGCTGTCACTTTGTAAACTTCATCCACACTGAAATAGTAATTACGACAAACAAGTACAGTAAGAACATCAAACGAGTAACATTTCCATACAGTAACAATTTAGTGAGAATTACAGTTTTTCCAAACGGCTACAAAAAATCCCCTTCCCTGAACAAAATGCTTAGAGGTCCGAACTTGTGAATCAAATTGATCACTTTATTTTGCAGAACTTATTGCGAACACATTGTCACTCACTAAAACATTTTGCACTGTGATGCATTTGTGCTGCAAAATGGTACACCTGTCATCGTTTACACCCAACGACTCAAAATTGTTCACACTTGTCTCTAATGATGTGATGAAACCAACCGCATAGAATACAATCCAGTTCAGAGTGCACAGATGGTGACGTTTGTTTCTATCCATTGTATCAATGTTCACCAATTTCAGAGGCAGAGGGGGAAGAGGGCATGTCAAAGAGGCAGAGGGGGAACTAGAACACGGGGAAGAGCAAGTCGAAGAACATTCATTTCAGATGAGATTCGAGCAGCTGTGCTTGACCATCTTCTTGTTCATGGAATGACAATGAGGGAAGTAGCAGAAAGAGAACTCAAGCTGAGTAGATCTCTGTGGCCACCATAATCATGAGATTCTGAGATGAGAACAAGTGATCGTTATGGTCCTTGAAAGTGCACTGTGTACAGAAGTACGCACACGTCACTGTGCCAATAGAAGGAGGGGGAGGGGGGATAATTGGCCAATGTGCCAGTGTCAAAGTCCCTGACTGTGGAGGTGGCAACGTGACACTCTGCACAGTCATGAGTATCCAGGAGGTTCTCCACTGTCATGTTTGAGCAGGAGCTGCAAGATCCTGAGCGTTCAGAGTATCCTGTCTATGCCGTAGTTCAGAATGGTGACGGTTTCACCGTGGTGTTCAGATACAGGAGTGGATGAACATCACCCAGCCATTGATGAACGTCAGCCATCCACGTGCTGCACTTCCCTCATGGCGATGGAAGGCCTGACCAAAAAGCCGATACTGGCGAAGACCTCCTCCAGGCAGTGGAGATGCCATGTGCTGACATGGATGTGAAGTCATGTCAGGGCTGGATCCTGCATGCCGGTGTTCTTCCCTGAGTATCTAGCTAGGGAGAACATTTCCTGTGATGTAGATGAGATCTTTTGGCCTGACCCAGAACAGAGACATGATGCCAAAGCAGAATGTCTTTGATCTGGCAGTTGCACAAACATTTAACACTGCACTGTAATGTGCTATTCATTTATGGTTTTGTCTTGGGCTTTTTGCAGTATTGTCTTTTTACTGAATGCAAGAGCTGAATACTACAGGCATTCAATACTGTATTGCTAGCAGTACATATAGTATGTAATATGTAAACCGTAACTAGGTTGTGAATTTTGGAAAATTTTGTGTGTGTGTGTGTGTATGTATATAGCATTTCACCATGAAACTATTACCAATAAAGAAATTAAAAATATAAAAACTTGCATAATACTCTAACATTCGTATATTTTCAACCTTGCATCCTATTTTCGCTAAAACCTTACTGGGGACAGAGGGTGGAGTCTATAAGCCAAGAGGCAGAGGATAGGACAGGACGCGATGACAGCCAACTAAAAGATAAATTGTGTTAGCCTACCCTCTTCCGGGGAGTGCATGTATTACAGATGAGTATATAACGTATTGCCGAAGTAGAGTAACATTTAGAGTAACTGATATGATTTTTCCACACAACCTTTAAATCAATTCTAATTGAAGTAAAAAAATGTAAATGTTTGCATATTGAAGTATGTAAAATTTAAATAAAAAAAATAACAGCATTCACGGGAGAATTAAGGGTTGTAAGTATGACAAATTTTATATGACACAAAAATTACGGAATTCAAAAATGGGAATAAACTGGGGGGGCTAAAAGAATTTACGGCTGCAAGGACCGCACCGGCAAACGCCCCCAACCTCCAAATTCCAATAGTTTGAACCAATCAGCTTCAAGGTCCCCGGTGTTCTCCAATCACGGCTCCGGTCGAAACAACGAATCCGATCGATTGTTCCTGTTAATCCGGCCGCAAAAGAGGCGATCCTTTTCTTATCGGCCTTATACGTGAGTGTACGCGTTTAACGGGGTCCAACGACCGCGTTACTGTTATTAGTTTGGTAAATGTTGTAAATAAAATTAGACATACAATAAAGAAAACACACATTTAGGTAAATAAATGTAGCCATGGCGGCTATGAGGTTTTCACCTCTGTAAATATATTTTTCCCCACTGTCAGTCGGTTCAGTTCTGCATGATAAATGTGAAATTTCAGTATACTTACTGTTTCCTTTTCCTACTTAAAACAGTATGTCCAGCCCGAATTGCATTCCCTTACGTCCCCATACGGTCACGTTAAGTGTTCTCCTGTTGCGGATAACTGTGATTTGTGTAAGCGGGAGCGGCCAGACCCAGACGGCTGTCCCCAGCCCCAGCCCGGCCAGAACTTTGGTTTGGGGACCGGGACTGAAAGCTGACGTTGTTCTTCCCGCTCGGTACTTCTTTATACAAGCTGCGGACAGTGCTGGAGCCAAGTGAGTACATGCATACTAACCCTGGATGCAAATCATCTTTTTTCTACCTGTTGCAGTGACAATGTATTATTGTTTGTTAGTTCAAACATCGAAACAATGTAACCTAATGGTGTTTTTATCACGCGAATGTGGCAAATGGCCAGGGCTGATCACCATGACGCATTCCGATCAATGCCATACTATTTACAAACGTGACTTGCATAGTTTTTTTCCTCAATCAGAACATTTTGCCACGGACACGTTGGTCTGTGTAGGACAGGTCGACTATGCCTGCGAATAACGGAAACGTGAAATTTGTGGGTGAAAACATTTATTGACTATTAAGGAAGAATGAACAAAAAAAAGATATTTTCTCTAGTCAGTGTAATATGTTGTCCCCAAACTACCCATCATTCATAACTGGGATATTACTCTCCGGTATTGTATCTGTGAACATGATTTGTATTTCCATATACATTATATGAAAACATTATACCACTCAGCCATTTACGAAAATCCGAAAAAAAAACGAAAATGTCATTTAAAAAGCTCTATAATTTTGTGCCAATCAAGCTGACAAACAAGCAAGATACCTTCCGTTCTCAGTTTTAAGTGTTACACGAGACAAAAAAGTTATGATGTTTTTTTCAAAATGTTCCATGAACATCTCTTGAATGTCATAGTACCAGTTTTGGTTGGAAGTGAATGCTCGGTCATGCTAATTAACGTATCCAGCGTCCCACCTGGAAACCTACAGCATCACGTCATCTCCCGGGGAGACAGCCTTCGAGGTGAAGATCACCGCTCCGGGCGAACACTTCACTCGTATCTGGGTGCAGGTCCTGGACCGCAGAGATGGCTCCTACTTGGTGCGCTACAGGATGTATGCTAGCTACTCTTCGCTGCACATCGACGTCCTGCTCAATGGAGGCCACGTCGCCAGGTCCCCGTACGTCCTCAAAGGTGAACGCAAACCCCGTGACGTGGGCACCGTTACCAAAAGTGCGGCTGACCTATAGTTTTGAAAAATACACTAACATTTGTTTGCGTTTACATTTTTTTTTTTTTAGTAGATGTTTAATTTTGTGGGTGGGGGAAATACAGTACATTGTTCACTTCAGTACCTGGTGATGCAAACCTTTTTTGGAAATTCTTTGGATTGGAATGGAATAACCTTTGTGTAGTTGTCATCATATGTAGCTCTTAAAAATGGTCGTGTTTGATTTTCCCCACCTGAACCTCCCCCCTCCCCCCCCCATCCACAGGACCTGTGTACCACGAGGCCTGTATCTGCCCCCAAGCCTCAGCTGATATGTGGCTGAAGCACATGGGCTGCCCAGCCTCTATCCACCAGATCCGGGAGGACCTGTCCTACTTCCCCACTGTGGACCCTGACCGCATTGCCCAGGAGATTCCTCTCCGGTTTGGGCAGAGACAGAGCTTGTGCCATTACACCATCAAAGACAACCAGGTACGACCGGCTACGCTGCTAACGTAACGTAACAAGCAAAATATCCCTGTGCCCACATCTGGCTGTGACCTGCTTAGCTGACTGGAAATTCCTTTCGGTGTCCTAATGTCTGTCATCTGCCCTGTATTTAGTCACAGTGGCCTTTTGACTCTCCTTTCTGTGGCATAATAACGCGTACAAATAGCTTGTATTAACGACGCAAACCCAACATGACCTCACATGACTACGTATTTTTTTTTCTAGATTTATATTAAGACTCACGGGGAGCATGTGGGCTTCAGGATCTTTATGGATGCCTTCCTGCTGTCCCTCACCAGGAAAGTGGGTCCATTTACCTCTTTACCTTTTATTTATTACACAGGTGAACATTAGCATAGACATAGCTACTGTAGGATTTTTTTGTTGCTTATATTAACATGACCAGCAGGTGGCGATATCGGACCACTGTTACTACAGAGGCATTTGCGATGATTGTGAAAACAAGCTTTGTGATATATGGACATGTTGTGTAGCTGGGTATTTGGCTGAAGGGCAGCAATGCATTTTGACGGTTAAGTATTATATCGGGTCTCAGTAAAGGGCGATGATGCTTAACGCTGGCAGTGCGCGCATTTTCAACATGCCGGTGCCCTGCGGTGCAGGTGAAGGTTCCCGACGTGGAGCTTTTTGTGAACCTTGGCGACTGGCCTTTGGAGAAGAGGACGCCCTCTGAGGGGCTGCATCCCATTTTCTCCTGGTGCGGATCCAACGACACGCGGGACATAGTCCTGCCGACCTACGACCTCACCGAGTCCGTTCTGGAAACCATGGGCAGGCAGGCATCCATTATATGTTTTATTATATATGTATATATAGAGTTATTATTATTATTATTATTATTATTATATATAGTCTCTGTAAACAAGTTCAATCAATACTCACATTTTGGAAAAGAAAAATAACATTATAATATAAATCCAACTTACATCAGCTCTGTGTATGTGACTGCATCAGAAATCACAAGGGCCTCTCCTGTTGTACCCTTGAACAAGGGAGTAGAACAGAGTTTGATATTGACACAATCATTTACATCCAAAAGTATTTTCACTGAGGGGGACAAATGGACCCAAGTTAAATATTGGTGGGGGGAGCACATAGCTCCTGGTTCCTATGGCGCTGCCCTTGAGCCGCTCATCCTACAGAAATTCAGAAGGCAAGTTTGTGTGACACTAAGGATAGAAATGTTGGATAATAGTTATTAATTTTATGGATTTAAGGGCACCTGCTTGTATTAATTATGAGTTTGTGAGGGGCGGCATGGTGGTGAAGGTTAGCACTGTCGCCTCACACCTCTGGGAGTCTTTGAGTCTCCGCCACGGCTCCATGTGTGTGGAGTTTGCGTGTTCTCCCCGTGTTCTCCCCGTGTTCTCCCCGTGTTCTCCCCATGTTCTCCCCGTGTCTTCGTGGGGTTTCCTCTGGGTACCCCAGTTCCCCCTCCCACAGTCCAAAAACATGCTGAGGCTAATTGAAGTTACCAAATTTTGTACGTTTATGGTGTGTGAGTCTGCCCTGCGATGGGCTGGCCCCCCATCCCGGGTTGTTCTCTGCCTTGCACCCGTTAACCTCTGGGAGGTTCCGGACCCCCTTGTTACTTAGAATATGATGTAAGTGGACACAGAAAATGGATGGATGAGTTTGTGAGCATTTGACCTTAAATGATGTGTGTTTGGCTGTCTCCAGGGTCAGCTTAGACATGATGTCGGTACAGGCCAACACAGGCCCTCCGTGGGGGGGGAAGAATGCCACGGCCTTCTGGAGGGGGCGGGATAGCCGTAAGGAGCGTCTGGACCTGGTGAAGCTGAGCCGGGCCCACCCCGACCTCATTGACGCCGCTTTCACCAACTTCTTCTTCTTCAAACATGACGAGAGTCTCTACGGGCCACTGGTGAAGCACGTCTCCTTCTTTGACTTCTTCAAGGTGAGAGCAGGAGGCCGAGTGAAGCACAGCGGATAGACGTGCGAGGTGAAAGTCGCAAAACGTCTCTGGCTCTGTGACAGACTGGTTGGCTGGTATTCTGTAGATCTGAGTCACCTGCAGCAGTTAAAACAGGCGACGATCGTAATATATATTAGGCGCGATTACTCTACAAGATGGCTTTCTGCTGCCTTTTTCATTAGCTTGCAGTCTCTCTCTGCCGCCTCCTTTTTTTAGTGGAAACATGAAGTTCGCAATAAAAAAACGAGTAAATACAAGGTAGCAGTTATGATAAAGCATTGCCATAAAGTACAAATAAAGTCTGTCCTTGAGAAATTAACTTTATGAGATCTTGCAGAGGATGTGGGAAGTCACACCATCCTTTCCTTGTCCAGAGCATTGCCAGGGGCTCTCACCAATTGGAAAGTCACAAAATCTGTGTCATTTTACGCAAAATGGAAAATGAACTGTATTTACTATTGTAGCTGTTTGGTGTCTTTAAAATGTCTGACTGTTTTTATATGAAAGGCAGTTTAGGAGTGCAGTATCTATATGGAAGTGTGTTAGGGAAGGTTTAGGAATTCTGTTGGAAGTATTCCAGGGTGAATGAACCTTCCCACGTGCTGCGCAGGCCTCCCTGCTGAGTCGGTCTTTGCTGCGCGGAGCACGTTTACCATGGCGTCTGCAGTGAGGGACTCGGTGCAAAGTGCCCCCCGTTTGCCAGTGCGAGGGGGATGTGTAAGGCTAACGACGCTGCGGCTGTGCAGGCAGACGGCCTGCTGGGATGTGGACGGGAATGAGGATGTGCATTAGCCAGTCACTGCACCTGCGAACCACTATGAATTGGAGTGCAGTATCTATATGGAAGTGTGTTAGGGAAGGTTTAGGAATTCTGTTGGAAGTATTCCAGGGTGAATGAACCTTCCCACGTGCTGCGCAGGCCTCCCTGCTGAGTCGGTCTTTGCTGCGCGGAGCACGTTTACCATGGCGTCTGCAGTGAGGGACTCGGTGCAAAGTGCCCCCCGTTTGCCAGTGCGAGGGGGATGTGTAAGGCTAACGACGCTGCGGCTGTGCAGGCAGACGGCCTGCTGGGATGTGGACGGGAATGAGGATGTGCATTAGCCAGTCACTGCACCTGCGAACCACTATGAATTGGAGTGCAGTATCTATATGGAAGTGTGTTAGGGAAGGTCTCATTTTTGGCCTTCTGGTTGATGTATACCTTCCTTCAGAACAGATTGTTTTAAGCTAGTTTAAAAAATCATAAATAAGCCTCCACAATATCAAGTTGCGATATCACATTGTGATATTTATAAAACAAAAAAGGAAAAAGTTTCCCAAAATAAATGACAGTGAGTAAATACCTTATCTACCAGTAGAGTGTGTAAAATAAATTGGTGGTGTAGTCGCAAGTGTTAAGACGAAGCAGTCCTGACAGATGCGATGTGATTATTACTCCTGCTTACGTTGCGATGATAGTGAAATGATACGTATATATACCGTACAGCCCTAATCACAAATATTTAGGGAGATGGTAGATCTGGGGACTGAATCAATAATACGTTAGAAACACAAAACAATGAATTCAAAGCTCAGAGCCTTTAATGTTGCCCACTCTATCAAATGTATAGTACACTTTCGTACGATTAGTCAAATGAGAATAATTAACTTAAGCTAACTGGTATCTCTGAGCCCACTATAGTGCGTGTACAGGGATGTGCCCTGTGATGGACTGGCATCCCATCCAGGATGTAATAGGCTCCAGGCTGCCCCAGGGCTCAGACCAGGATAAGCAGTTGGAAGATGGATGAATGCATGGATAGATAATCAGTGTGCTTTCTTTGCAAAAGGTAGTATTCAATATACTGTAAATATAACATCGACTCAGTTAAGGAATGCATTTTCCCACCAACACCCACCAGTTCAAGTACCAGATCAACGTGGACGGCACAGTGGCGGCCTACCGGCTTCCGTACCTGCTGGCCGGGGGCAGCGTGGTGCTGAAGCAGGATTCCGGATATTACGAGCACTTCTACCGCGAGCTGCGGCCGTGGGAGCATTACATCCCCTTCAGGCGCGACCTCAGCGACCTGCTGGACAAGATCCGCTGGGCCAGGGAGCACGATGAGGAGGTACCCTGCCGGTACTCCCAGATCGGGGAGTCCGGGTCCAGAGGGTAAAAATCCGGACCAAGATTTCGTTTCAACCAACCAGTTGAGTACTCTGGGACTCTTACTCCTTATAATCAACTAGATGGTTGAAACGAAATGTTGCACTGTATGTGTGTGGGTTAGGTTTATATTATGTTGTGGGGACCAAATGTGATGATCATTTTGACATCGTGGGGTCCGTTTTTTAGGTCTCCATAAATATCCGTGAATACAATCAAAAAAGTAAAAATGCCAAAAGTCCAAGCACCAAACACACATGGCAGCAAATCCCACCAGCAATGTCAAAGCGTCCAATGGAAAGTCTCCACAGATGAGTAGTGGTGACTGTAGCAACAAAGGGCTGATCAGCTTCATATTAATACCCTTTGCATTTGACTCTGCGGAGGCCATGACTTCACTTCCTGTCCCGCCTCTGCTTACAGAGCAGAAAGATCGCGGCAGCTGGCCAGCAATTTGCACGGACTCGCCTCATGGGGGACGACATTTTCTGCTATTACTTCAAGCTCCTCCAGGTGACAGCCTGTCTGCCATTTTTAGTTCTTCTCCCGTCTCGGCTGAACTGATGACTTAGGAAATTAATAGCTGTTTCATGCATGGGGGCGGGGGGGGGGGGGGGGGGGGGGGCATGGGGGTGCTGCTGTCTCACACCTCCAGCTTTAGGGCTTAGAATCTTTCCCCCACCTTGCGTGTGATCTTGGCAGGGACCGTGCACTGGATAAGCAGCCAAAGCTGGATGGATTGATTATTATATAACTGTAACTGGGTAAAACCCCTACAATGATTAGTTTTAAGAAAGCTTAGTTTTTTTCTTGGAATATTCCCGGTGATGCTGCATTTCAATCCTGTGTCTTCTATACTTTTATAATGTAATAAAAGCTTGACATTTCAGCCACCGCAGGAATTCTCCGCATTGTCAGTTTATCTTATCTTTTGTATCTCTTCCTTCACTTTAACGAGATTTTGTCAAGGACACCGATGAGGATGCCAGCTGTAGTCTCAGGTTGCACTGTACCGAAGGTGTGTCTGTCGGAGTGGGGGTGCACGCAGACCATTTCGGGCTCTAATCACACTCCTGCTTTGGCACAGTTAAAGCTATCGCCATTTGTACCCAAAGCCTCCTGCACTCGGAATCCTAGTCAGCGTAATGTTCTTAATCTGTGCATAATTTATAATTTAATATAAGATTAATGTGTTGGGCTTAAACGTGACTGGTTACTAAACCTGCCTTGAGGACTGTGTTGCGGCACAATGGCATCTTTCATGGGCCTGATTGCCGTCGACGTCTGTTATCTGTAGGTATGGCTCCTGTGTAACCTTGACACTGACGGACTGGCATCGGTGTGGGTGACGCGTGTGGCATTGCCCTCCTGGGTGGTGCACTAACAGCAGCACCCCCTCCACACGCACATAAATACCGTCCACGTCATTTGCACAGGCACAGTTCAAACTTGCTTTTAAACAGTACTTGCATAACAGCGGGGGTCCGGAGCCTATCCCGCAAGCGATGGGCACGGGGCAGGGAACAACCCAGGATGGGGGGCCGGCCCATCGCAGGGCACACTCACACACCATTCACTCACACATGCACACAGGCACACCTACGGGCAATTTAACAACTCCAGTTAGCCTCAGCATGTCTTTGGACTGGGGGGGGAACCGGAGTACCCGGAGGAAACCCCACGATGACATGCAAACTCCACACACCTGTGACTCAGGCGGAGACTCGAACCCGGGTCCCAGAGGTGTGAGGCAACAGTGCTAACCACTGCACCACCATGCCACCCCCTCACCCTAACCACTGCACCACCATGCCACTTTTGCGGTATATTTCATTTGTAAATATCAAGCTGTATAACCAGGCATAGTCTGCGAATGGACTTAAGTTAACACATTGCTTCGCTTGTTGAACACATTCCATCTCCCAGTTTAACCAGTGCTCAAAGGTGTATAGTCTCCTGGTATTGCTTGACCAAGACATATGTTTAGAAATTCAGTTTTTGTGTATTCTTATAATATTTTGAATTTATTTCAGCCTTATTTAGAGAGTTCTGCAGTGAGCACGTACATTTTCACCTTGAGACATTCATTTTTTTGTAATTGATGCGGATTTTTAGTGTCCTTAGTGCGGTTTATTGTTGGTTGTATGGTTGCGTGTGGTGTTAACTGTGTTTGGTTGGTTGATGGACTGATTAAATTAAAGGGACAGTACGCCTTCCCTCACCTCCACCCCCTCTTGTTGTAGGCCTACGCTGCTCTGCAGATCAGCAACCCTAAGGTGCGGGAAGGGATGGAGCAGCTGCAGCAGCCGAATGAAGAGCTTTTCCCCTGTTCCTGTCACAGGCAGAGGGTATGAGCGGCGGCGTCATCCGTGCGGGAGAGCGGGCTGTGCTGAGCCAGGGCGGACTGTGCTGAGCCAGGGCGGGCTGTGCTGAGCCAGGGCGGGCTATGCGGGAGAGCGGGCTGTGCTGAGCCAGGGCGGGGTGTGCGGGAGAGCGGGCTGTGCTGAGCCAGGGCGGGGCGTGCTGAGCCAGGGCGGGGTGTGCGGGAGAGCAGGCTGTGCTGAGCCAGGGCGGGCTGTGCTGAGCCAGGGCGGGGTGTGCGGGAGAGCGGGCTGTGCTGAGCCAGGGCGGGCTGTGCGGGAGAGCGGGCTGTGCTGAGCCAGGGCGGGCTGTGCGGGAGAGCGGGCTGTGCTGAGCCAGGGCGGGGTGTGCGGGAGAGCAGGCTGTGCTGAGCCAGGGCGGGCTGTGCTGAGCCAGGGCGGGGTGTGCGGGAGAGCGGGCTGTGCTGAGCCAGGGCGGGCTGTGCGGGAGAGCGGGCTGTGCTGAGCCAGGGCGGGCTGTGCTGAGCCAGGGCGGGCTGTGCTGAGCCAGAGCAGACTTGCTGAGCCAGGGCGGACTGTGCTGAGCCAGGGCGGACTGTGCTGAGCCAGGGCGGGGTGTGCGGGAGAGCAGGCTGTGCTGAGCCAGGGCGGGCTGTGCTGAGCCAGAGCAGACTTGCTGAGCCAGGGCGGGCTGAGCCAGGGCGGGCTGTGCTGAGCCAGACCATTGCCAGCGTTATTCATTACAGAGCTACTTGTCTGAATGATGATGAAAACATGATGAAGTTCTGCCTCTTAAAACCTTAATCTGCAGCCATCTTTCTGAAAATTTCCTTGATCTTTTCTCGTTTCTGGTTCCTAAAACCCCTCTCTATACATCTCTCAGGGTATGTTTTGTGCTCTCTAGTGATTCTCTTAAAAAAAAAAAAAAAACACAGGGTTCTGAATGTTCCGGGCCTTGGATCACCTCCTCACATCTTTCATAAACATATGAAACAAATATACCTGTGTGTGTAAAACTCTTTTGTTTTTGGTTTTACAGGCCAGTGATGAGCTTTGACTGATGGAGAACTGCACAAATATGAAGGGCTCTGTATGTGTCCCTGCAAACCTGTTTTTATACACACATGCTGCAAGGACCTGCTATTACTTTGCACAATACAATGTTTTATAATAAACTGTTTTTCACTATTATGAACTTTCTAGTACATTTCAATTTTGATTCATTTGCACATAGCATTTGTCTGTGTCACTATTAGCTGAAGACTGCAGTAGTCATTTTGGCCTGTGATCAACAGTGAATTCTACGTTTTTTTATATATTTTAATAAAGTGTTTTCATGATATGTTGTAAACGACCTCCCTGTAATCCCCCAGTAACCTATTATTGAATTGTATTAGTGAACTGAAGATCTGAATCTCATCCACATTCTGAGTAATTTCTCTTGGCAGTACAGCGAAGTCCTGAACTTGCCGAGTCACCATAACGCAAAGAATATATCATAAATTTTAGCTTCATAAAAATACCTTAACCTTGAAATGTTCTCTTTGAGTCAACCTTTAAAATTATGCTTATAGATGTTTTAATCCGATCTTAAAGAATACCGTCATCTAACATAATGCAATTAATAATTTACTGTTCAGAATTAAGTGGTATCCTGTTAAAAGATATTGATAAAAATCTGTCTTATTAAAGCAAGCGAATTATAACTCAATCATAGCACATTTTTGTAGACCATATGAGGGCTATTAAATCGATTTATCTGGAATATCTGTAGACTAAACATTTTAAATTCGGTTTTGGCCTCTTCGGTCACTTAACCGTAATGTATGTCTATGCACAGTGACATAGATCGTTGCCTGTTTTCCAAGTTTACGAAAGGTGGAAATTTTCATGCCTAATTTACATTTTTTGCCAGACGCTTCTGTCCAAAACGACGTAGCAGCAATAATACATTAATAATACACAACAAAAAATACAGAAAGACTAACAAGGTCGCGCAAATAATGACATTAAATTCCTGCATTTATTTGAACTTAAGTTCCTCACGCACAAGACTTTGTTCCCTGAAAGCCTTTTAGTCTCATAAAATACATAAAGTGCGGAAAGTCATTATGCTGTATATAAACTGCGGTGGAGCGTAATAATAGTAAAAAATCCGGTTGCTAAGAATCCCTGCCTAAATCAGCAGCCTGCAAGGTTTGACAAGGACTTTCGGGAATGTTAATCAAATAACGTAAGAGACGAGTCTTCTACTTTAAAAGATCGTCCCAAAGTAATAACCCCGAGACATTAGATGGCGGTATTTTCTTTTGCGAACATTTTGCAAGTTCATTCTGCACAGTCCCGGACCAGCGGAATCCGGCCGCTGTCGGTCGTTTGGTTTGAAATGGAAAACTATCATGAGGTAACTTACTTAAATACGGATCTGCGAAAAAATACAGCCACGATGCAAATTTATTACTTGCATCAAACATATAGCGTTTGCAATGAGTTCCACCGCCAAACCGGTGAAGTTTATTTTTACGTGATGCACAGCAGTCGGAGCGCAAATACAAGATTATAGGTAGTTTCCATCATGCGCAAAATGCTCATTAAATAATCAGTAATCACAGAGTAAATATGTATATGTGCATTTTGCAGGAAAATGTCAAAATCGCGTTCGGAGCCAGGTCCCTGGATGCGGTGCTGAGTATCCCCGGGCAGAGCGCCGCCAGGCGGGCCGCGCTGGTACTGACGCACGGGGCTGGCGGAGACATGAACGTCAAGCATCTGGTCTCTCTGGCCGAGGTCGCTGCCGCCGCCGGTCTGCTGTGCCTGCGATTCACATGCAAAGGGCTCAATCTCATCTACAGGGTGAAAGCCTACGCAGCGGTCATGGTAGTCCACCTGCACTGCTTTCAGTTCGGTTTTTCTATTTACTTGGGATCTTGTTTCATGACGCCAAATAATATATTTTGCTCTGCAGGAATATCTGAGAAATCAGGAGAAGTTCACTCTAACGAGTATATTTGTTGGTGGTAAGCAAAACACAAACGCTTCAAACTCACAATACATTCCTTTTGTCCTTCAGATGTCAGAATCTAAAATTAAAACTGCAGAAGAGGACATTTATGCTGTTCTTTTGTACATACTTTAAATAGCAGTGACTCGGAACTCAAACAAGCGGCCATTTGTTATGGATCTGCCTGCCTGGCCACATGCTACGTGGTAAACGTCTCCCTGAAATGCGTGCTTTTTGGTGTGCGTCCACGCTCAGGCCGTTCGATGGGGGCTCGTGCCGCAGCATGCCTGACCAATCAGCTGAGCGCAGGGGTGGGTGACGTTCCGCGCGGCCTGGTTTGCCTGTCCTTCCCGCTGCACCCTCCAGGCCAGACGCACGCGCACCGACAACGCAGCGAGGACCTTCGCAGTCTGGCAGGGGTCCCCGTGCTGTTTGTGTCCGGCACTGCCGACAACATGTGTCAGCGGGTAAGGATGCGGGGCAGAGCGCCAATGCGCAGGTCTGCAAGGCCCAGATACAGTCCAAAGGCACCGTGTTCGTTTCACAGGCTCAGAACGTGTCTAAACTGATTGAGGTCTTCCACGTTTGTCACACATCGACTGAGGGTGGAAGCTCAGTGTTATTCAGATGAAATTTGGTCCACTAGCCAAATAATGTAAAAAATGCATGATTGAAACAGATATCGATCAAACTGAGCCTTATAACTAAATTCCTTGTTGCAGTTTCTCTAATTGTTTTTGAGGAAAATTTCTGTCCCGGATTCTTAAATGATATTTCTGGATGTAATCCAGAGTCTCCTGGAGGACGTGACCATGCGGATGAAGAGCCCAGCTACGGTCCAGTGGATCGAGGGAGGCAGCCACGGGCTGGCGGTGAAGGGGCGGGCGGAGGACGAGGTGCTGGCCCAGGTGAACTCCTGCGTTGTGACCTGGATCTTGGAGCATGTTGGCCGTGCTGCCGCCCCCTGACTGCATGCGAGTCAAGCCTGCAGTGTAGTTAATGCGTATATTCCTGTTCAGGTAATTTATAAATAGACAAACCTTAAAAATGCTTGTGGTGACCCCGATTTTAAATAAATAAATAGTCCTTAAAAGCCTTAAATAAATCCTTTATTTGCCATTTGCACCGGTGTGATTACATTGGAACGCTTCTCTTCGCTGACCCCATCTTGCTCTCCATAGCTTGGGGGGTCGCAGCACAGGGTCGGCCAATGTGTGGTGCCCCTGGAGCTCGGAGTTGGGGGCCTTGCTCAAGGGCCCACAGACGTGTGACTATTCTGCTGATGACAGGGTTTGAAGTGGCGATCTTCCGATCACAGACACTGCTGCCCACTGTCCCCCTACTGACCTCACCTAGGGATTGAGAGCGATGTTACTGATCACCAGACTACAAAATGCAAGTGTGAAAAGATACAGTAGAAAAACAAAACCACACACGCATAAACAAACAAATAAATAAATAGCTACATTGTTGCAGTAATGGCTGCAGGATAGGCATACACACGATTTTATACTCTCGGAGTAAAATCACTTTTAAAATATATGGAATAATACTGGTGCCAGTAATGTTTCACTGTATGTTTTAATTAACACAGTAATAATAATTTGATAGTTTAACACGCTTATTACCTCCTCAGTTCTGAAAGCAACCTTTCTTTCTGTTCGGTTTACACAGCGCAAAACGAACGCTTGACGTTGAAATTAGTAGGTAAAGACAAATAACTGCTTTAAGATCCGTGTATTTAAGAATCAGTCGCTCTGTGCTGGTTTCTGATGTACAGAAGGGGGGGCGGGAAGTAACGTGTTTGCCGGCTCGCGGTGGCTTATGGGAGAACATGGCTGCTGAGTCGTGGAATAAGATAGATATACCCCGTCCCGGGGCCGTCTCCACTGTCCGTATACCTTTCACAGAGCACACAGGTAACTAAGGAAATGGAGATTTAATGCAACTTGCAATCTGGATTATTTTAATGTGTGACGTAAGGCGATCGCGGCTGTGCTTGTTTACATGCGGAGCGGTAAACACACGTGGGCGCCCGTGGGACACATGGCATACAGTCAGAAAGGATCACAAAATACTCCGGATGCTGCTTTGACTTTAATACGGCTGAAAATAAATCGTTTGTCGTATCGCATGCATTTTTTTGCAGCTTGTCGGCATGTCAGCTTGACAATTCAATCAATATTCAATCAGTTCAATGTTTTCGTTATTTTCATTTCTGGAGCTGGACCGTCTTTTATAACTTAGTTTCATGCGGCGTTTTCCACTTAGTGTTTTAAAGCACGATCTCCATAGGATTATTACATGCACTGCTGCTTATTGTCCCGCCGTGTCTGTAATATAACGTTGAGAATGTAAACGCTATCGGCACTGGGAATCGTTCATTTCTAAAGCAAGCTCCCAGACGTTTCACGCTTGTACCCGCTTGTGTCCTTCAAAGGCGACCTCGTTAGATGTTTTCTGGAGGAGTGTGCCGGGGTGCTGAAGGTGCTGCAGAGCGACATCCTCCACACCGAGATCATGGTGCTCTACTCAGTTCTCTACGTGATGAACAACCCACTCCGACAACACAAGCCTTTCAGAGCTGTGAAACAGGTCAGGAGTAGTGAGTGGTCTAACCAGGATCACCATATAACCAGAAAATGAATTAGTCTTAGACTGAACTGCAAAATCATCATCATCAAAGCATTCAGAGATAGATTAGAAATGACTGGACTTTGGTCAAAAGCGACCTTTGTCGTCCTGACGTTGTGCTTGACCCTCAGGTTGAACGTTGCCTAAACCGGCTGAAGCAGATGAAGCTGACCGCAGTGCTCCTGGAAGTGGAGGCCATGTGTCCAAAGGAAGCCCAGAGGTAGCAGCTCAGTCCCTGTCTGCTTCTTCATCCTCCTCCCTGAGGTCTCCTGTGTCCCAGTGGGTTGGCACCTGTAAAAGCTGTTCCGTTTTCAGCACCGCTTTACACAGTGCGATAAGTAGTTCAGAGACTTGGGTTTAGTGTCTCTGACAAAGTTATGGCTTTGAATTCCTTGGACTGGAACCAGAAGCTCATTGCCCCCATGACCTGCCCTAAAATAGTGTCTCCTTCCATTATGAAGGACCTCTGGCTTTATAATCAGAGCATTTGTGGTGCCTGTTTGTTTGCCGATTTTAAAGTTTCATTTATGCCCCCCTCCCATGGCCCTGCCCCCCTTCTCAGACAGGTGTCGTCCCAGACGGGCCAGTGTGAAGTGCCCAGTCAGCCCATGCTGGAGTGGCTAAGCCTGAAAGTGCTGGGAGCCAGTAAGCTACTGGCCAGCCTGCTGGACTGCTGCACGAGGGCCTTCTCGTATCCATGGTGACGGGCTGCTGTTTCGTCAAGGAGCCCAACTGAAGTTCCTTCAAAAACACTTTAGATATACTGTTAATGTTTAAGTGGCCTTTAAGTTATTTACAGTTTATTAGCATAATTGTCAATAATAATAATAGTATTAATGCAAATAACGATAGCTACTGCTGTTACAGCTACTTGTATTAATAGTGATGATAATGGTAAAAATAACAGGCGTATTTGGTTTTATGCGTGACGTCCAGGTGAATTTGACTTGTTTTACGGCTTGACAAGCGTCATTAACAAAAACTAAAATTATAGGAAAACGTTTTTTGTAAACTGAAACAAACCAAGATATGAAAATAATATTTAAAAAAACTACAGTTAAACAAAAACTATTAATATCACATCCAAAACGAACTGAAAACAAAATAAAAACGTAAATTACTTTCCGTTACAGGTTTTTAATACTGTTTACCTAAAGTAATGATTTTTTTTTTCAACCTTTAATTACCACTAATATTTCCTGTAAAGGTTAGATACACAAAATACCTCTCAGCTTTCAGTGTATTCCTATAAATAAAATTAGTAAAACTAAAATAAATAAACAAAAATGAAAACTATAATGACACAGGCCTTGACTCCTCCCCCGTGGTCAGAATGACGAGGCAGCATCTCTTCTGGGCAGAGTACATCGTCCTCAACCTTGTTTTGAGCTCCATGCTCAGCCGCCTGTGGTGAGTCTGATGCCTTGTGGTCTTTGTCGCCTCCCGTTTGTGGCTGGGCTGTGTGTTAATAGTGGTTTTGTTTTCCGGGCTGTTTAACTATGGCGCCCCCTGTGGTCGGTGGTCCTATGTAGTTGCTGCTCTTGTTTTCGCAGGGTGTTCTTCCAGGGCGTCTTGAGGAACCTGGATCCTCTGTACCAGGCGGTGCGTGCCCTGCTGCAGGACGTGTGCCGGGCCTGCCCTATGCCCTCCTTGGGCGGCTTTGTCCTCCCGGGGGGTGTCCCGACTTTTCTCGGGGCCTCGTGTTGGGCTCACATAGAGGTGGGCCTTCCCGTGGGCACCACTAGGAGTAAGAAGGGGACCGAGAAGGGGAACAGGGTCCCGGGGCAGATGGGCTCCAAGGCTGAGAAGAGCAGCATGGAGGATCTTGGGAGTTTGTTTTTCCAGAGAGGTCCCAGAGCGGCAGTAGGTACGCTTGGTTCGGTGTTCATATTTTGGGATGATCTTTCTCTGAGAAAAGGTCCGAGAGCCAACAGCAGTGATGGCCAACATGATGCTTCGTGAACCATTTGGTGCCTCTTTCAGCAATCCTCCTGTTTTAGTTTCAAACTAAATTCAGGCTGACTTGAATATAACTGTTAACTGCATGGATTAAGAAGTGCATTGAATAGCAGAAAGTGGTGGTTGTGTACTTAAAACGTACTTCTGAATAGGTTTTATTTTGGCGGGGATATGGGTTGGGCAAACAGCAGCCTTAAATCTACCTTTAAGATATTAACACAATGTGGGACAGTGTGTGTTGAGTGACAGGCAGTTATCTTCAGTTCCATAATTAGCAGCTGTTTTTGGTCAGACACCTGGATCTGTGTCATTTTAGTCCTAAAATGAGTAAGATGCATGTCTCAGTTACTTTATATTTAATTGAACAGGCTCATAGCATTTTCCATTGTCAGCAATAATCACTGTGATGTTAAATTACGATTTTGTCCGGAGTGATTTTCCCGGGTCGGCATCATCCCGCTGTTCCTGTGTTGGCTCTTCAGGTGACGCCTCCAGGTTTGATGTGAAGGCTCTGCTCAGACGAGGGAGTGGAAACAGGAATGCTGCTCAGGTCTGTGCCCAGTCCAGGTGTTATATTTGGGTATCACTGCAGGGGACTGGGATAGGAGATGTACAGCGTGTATATGTGACAATCAGAAACGGTCGTTATAATTACAGCTGTGGATTGGTGTTGGACAAAATGATTCTTCATGCACCATTTGCTGTATTTTTTGACTCCATTAGATGGTGCTCTCTGTTCAGAAAAGGGCACTGCATGCCCCAACGCAAACCAAGAGCGCCATCTAGTGGGGGTCCAAAAATACAGCAAATGGTTCATGATTTGTCATCCATCACTACTCAGTGGATAGTTGGGGATCAGAATCCCCCCCTTCGCTAAGTGGGTACGCTGGGGTCCTGTCACCCTCCAATGACAAGGTGTGTGTGTGTGTGTGGCCTGTGATGGTCAGACCAGGATCAGGAAGGCATGGCATGGTTGGATAAATGATTGACTTCGTTAATACGCAGGTTGCTGGGTCTCCTCCAAGGCCTGGGGCCGACACCAGCTTGGTGCGGCAGAAACGGAGGCTGGTGAAGGAGCTGGAGGCAGCGTCCTGCTCCTCTGACATGGACGCCCGACTGACGGAGGCAGCCGCGTGGTGTCGGCACAGGAGGCTGCGGCGGGAGAGCTGCAGGCTGAAGCTGCTCCGGCTGAGCTGCGGGAGGCTCCGCTTCCTGGAGGAGAAAGGCTTCAGGTGGGAGCCACTGGCCCCTCCGCATCTTTGTTAGGATTTATTTCCTGGATATGGACATCCATTTTTTATTTTTATTTATTTTATTTGCTTACAGAGTGGAGGGCAAGCTGCTGGCTCTCAGAAGGGCGTGCCGAAAAGCCTTATTCCTGCCCCCTCCCGTAATTTGCCGGCCATCCAGCACCCCCAGCAGGCGGAGGAGGAGCTTGCGCCTAAGGGCCCGGTTCCGGTCTGTGAGGTGGCGCCGCTGGTCTCAGAAACGGGGCAGACGAGTCAGGGCCGGGACGCCATCCGTGGCGAGCAAGGTCTCCGCTGAGGCGGGAGGAGGAGGAGAGGAAAGTGAGGAGGAAGACGCGGTGGCGGGAGGCAGCAAGGCCGACGCTGAGGCGGGAGGAGGAGGAGAGGAAAGTGAGGAGGAAGACGCGGTGGCGGGAGGCAGCAAGGCCGACGCTGAGGCGGGAGGAGGAGGAGAGGAAAGTGAGGAGGAAGACGCGGTGGCGGGAGGCAGCAAGGCCGACGCTGAGGTGGGAGGAGGAGGAGAGGAAAGTGAGGAGGAAGACGCGGTGGCGGGAGGCAGCAAGGCCGACGCTGAGGCGGGAGGAGGAGGAGAGGAAAGTGAGGAGGAAGACGCGGTGGCGGGAGGCAGCAAGGCCGACGCTGAGGTGGGAGGAGGAGGAGAGGAAAGTGAGGAGGAAGACGCGGTGGCGGGAGGCAGCAAGGCCGACGCTGACCCCCGTCTGGGCAACGGTGGCGAGATCGACGACATTTTTGCCTCGTTAGGATTCTGATAAGGGCCAGCTGTGAGAACGCTGCGCACCTCCAGCATTAGGGCATGCCACAGGTCGCCCCGGCGTGCAGGCATGCTGGGAAGGGGGGGCCGCCTGCTAATTCTGGGCTGGTTGCCCTGGGCAGCTACATACTGTGTATGTTTCCCCACTGTACTTTGCACACACTAAGCCTCCCCTTTGATATATTAACACTTTTTTGTTAAATAAGGATAATAATTTACAAGATGTCATAGAAGTGTCCTACAGAAATACTCGCAAAGAACCCTTACTGAGGTAAAGATTACTCTGCATACTGTGACTGTTTCCCCACTGGAGCCCCCCCCCCCCCCCCCCCCCGGTAACCGCACACAGCGGTGGGGGCCTTCACTTGTCCCAGCAGCCAAGGCGCAGTGTGGATCCTGTGACCAGCTGCTGATGCGCCTCTCACAGCAGTAATGAGTCGGGGAGAGATGGCCGTGCAGATTCTGGTATTTTAATACGACTCAGACAGTGTGTCTGAAGACAAACTCGGATTCTCATCCAGCCACACCAACAGCTAGTGTAACAGCAGCAGTTTTTATTGAATACCACCATACCGGTTGAAAAAAATGTTAAATATAGAATATCGAGTGTACTGTCAAACCCACAAACCGTTCACAATAAATTTATTCTCCTGTACTTTGGATATATTAACGCATTGAATTAAATTGCTTCCTTGTAAAAACCAGTACAATCGGTGTTTCAGTCAATCGTAAACATTCTAAAAATAGTTTTTTTTTTTCATTAAAGAACTGAAATATCTGCCTTGGATAGTTGTTAAATAAGGATTAAATAAGGATTAATAATTTACAAGGTGTCATATAATGAAATAACATTCTGGAGAACAAAATACATAAATACTCATAATAAAAATCCTTCCTGACATAATGCATTAAGAATTTGACAGATTATCTGAATTGCTAGAGCACCAAAGTCCATTCTTGGAACAAAACTGAATTGGCAAAACCTACGGAATCAGTCACTCATTTGCCAAAGTTGTAAGCAGTGCTCAGCTAGTTAGACACAATTTGCATATCAGTCACCCTATTTGCAAAACTAAATACATCCCAATTCATCAAAATACTGTGATGAACTTTGATGCAGTATGGATAAAACAACCAGCACTCAGTATGCATTATTTGAACACAATGACTGAAAACTGTTCACACGTTTCTAAACCTGAAGCCAATGAGATGAGTGAGTAGATCAAATGTCCTGGGTGAGACGGCAGCTACCATAGGCCCGTCAAATTTTGATGTCAAGGTATGAATGGGTGGCAGCAAATTCTTCCTCCGTTGCCTAGCAAAGAAGAACATTGCCTGTGTTGTAGAAAAAGCTCTGCGTCCTGATCCAGCTCGGAGGAGTAGTGATGGGACAGGATGAATATTCCTCCTTGACTTTGGCTTGGCAGTTGTACAACATTTTACCATACAGTAATGTGCCTTTCATTTGGATTTGTTTGCTATCTCCTTTACAGTAACTTTTATGAAGTCCTGAATAATGCAAACATTGCATATTGCTTTACGTGGAATTGTATACAAACATTTATTTTTTTTTACATATAGTCTTTTGGTTTTCGATTTTGCAACTCGGCATGCAAAAGACCTTGAGTAGATTGATTTTGCAAGAATGAGTTAAACGTTTTGTGAGTGTAGCTTGAAAATTGTATTTTGCTTTTACTGTTTTGAGAAAAGGATGAAAGGTTTCCAGAATTTTGCTTTAGCAATTCGGAAAAACTAACTTCTGGTGTATTTTTATTCATTAATAATTCTAAATGTCTCACACTACAGTAACAGGTCATGTGATTGGGAGTGGGGCTCCAAGGATGCACTCTGAGTAGGGAGCGAGGGTACCCGTCTCTCTGCCTTTGGACATGTGACCCTAAGGCTTGACTGGTTCCTCCACCACCCTTCTGCCCTGATGACCGACTGATGCCTTGCATGCTTGTGATCAAGACAAATGCTAAATTTAGTGCATAAAATGACCCAGGGAAACTAGCTTATTTTAATCCCAGAAGGTCTCTGCTGTTGTGCCCTTGAGGGGAGGGGGGTACATAACCTAAATTTATTCTGCATAAATTGGCAAACTGCAGCTAATTATATTTCTGGATAAATGTCAGGTAATGTATATGATGAAAGTTGCTTGGCAGTACACCCTCCCAGACAACAGGAGGCAGTGTGAGGTTGAAAGGGTAGTGATACTCATGCTCCATTGCCATAGGGTCTCCCTGCAGGGGACCTTCCAGTCACAGCTGCGTAAACTTGCCCTCGGGGACATTGTTCGTGTCGTGCTGGAATCCCCCATTTTCCATGGTGTATGCCTGCTTCTCTGAGCCGTCTGTTGTCTCCTGAGCTGCACATCGTATATACAGCCGGTAGCCTGAAGGAAGAACAAAACCGAAATCTGCTGTCATGCTTCTCTAAATATCTCCATTCCCTGGAATCCTACATGTCTGAATGGACATAACGATGTCGGCGCTAAAGCTGACACTGCGGCAGGTTATTACGTACCTCCTACCACCACGATGACCATGACTATCTGGAAGATGCTGTAGATGAGTGGGAAGGAAAACATGACCTCGAGATCCTCTGTGGAGAAAGAGAGCTGCACGATGGTGCTGCACAGCTGTGTGTTCTGGAAGCCCGTTTCCAAGGCTATGGTGCGACACCTAGGGAGACAGACAGCTGGTCAGCTAGTGCAGGCGTCAAGAAATAAGCTCGGTACGGCCACATACATTATTATGGTAAGCCGAGGTGGGCCTTGGGGGGCAGCCTACCTCACCCAGGGCTGACCCACAAGACGTGCCAGCAGGAATCCCAGACTGAAGCCCAGAAGGGGGAAGATGGCGCCGATGATCCACAGGGCAGGAGAGATGACCCAAGAGGACTGGTAGAGTACGCCTCCCACCACTGCGATGATGACGATGAGCAAGAACCCCAAGACGGATCCTACCTGCAGACCAACGCACATGCACATGATTATTAAACAGTGTCACAAAACGTGGAGCACTCTGATAGTGGGAAACTCTTCTTTAAACATGCTCAAGGTCTCTGACAGATGTCTGAACATTGTCTGTCATGGGGTAAGGCTGCAGACGCTGTCCCCTTGGTGGCAAAACCTCACCTTCAGGATCTTCTTGCTCGTCTTGGGCCACCTGTGTTTGACGTACATGCCCAGACTGACAGGGATCAGCAGCGATACCAGGGTGATGCCTGGAGAATGTAACCACATACTGGGAATGAGAAGAACTGTCAATGTGGCAAAGGGGATGCAAAATATGATGGCGGGTAGGAGGCACGTAGCACGTGCTGGTAGATCTGAAGGGTATGTGTGCTGTGAGCAGGTAATGCATCTAAATAGTGTATTAACTGGGTGTTCATATATCTGTGGAAGATCTAGATGGATTGTCGGTGCATTTTTGGTTGCTCTCCTCTGTTGTCATCTGCCTTTTCCTTCCTTTATTCCTTCATTCCTTCCCTCCCTCCCTCCCTCCATCTTTGTATTCTTCTGTCTTATTGATGTTGTGATGTATCACAACACACATGTAAAGGACCTTGGGCCCTATTTCAAAATACACACAATTGACATGAACTGAGTCTGGTGTTAATGGCAGACATACCTATGCTTTCGTAGGGGATCTGGATGGTATCGGCGGAGGTCCAGGTGGAGGTATAGATGAGGAGGCACAGAGGCATCATTCCCATGGCTAGGATGGAGGCGCAGGCTGTCATGCTGACACTAAACCAAAGGCAAACACAGCTGCCCCATCACCCGGACCGCCAGGGCACCACAGGAAGCAAATACATACAGTATATGCTAGAGTGGCGCATCTCCTGGAAACACCCATCCATCCATAATGGCTTCTTCTCGTCATGGTTTTGGTGAAGCCAGCGCAAGAAGCGAAAACTCCCAAAACAGGGAGCATTTTGGGTAGGATGCCGTTCCTTCACAGCACACGCTCTCACACTACATCTGATCTAGAGACACCATGCTTTTGGACTGGGGGTGGAAATCCACACAGACAAACTGCAAACACAAGGACTGGGGGGTGATTTGAACCTGCACCTCCTGGCTTAGCGGCCACTTCAGTCGGCAGCCGTTCTCGGATTGGTCACTTTTCGACCAATATGCACCTTCATCACCTGATTTGCTACCGGCTGACAACGACACATGCTGAAGTGCAAGACATCATGACAACTTCATAAAAGGTAAACGAAATTTATTATGGAAGGCTGAAGCGGAGGCGTAAGCACAGGCGTGGTCGCGTTTAATCACCTGCTTGTTAGAGCAGGACTGGGCAGCTAAATCAGGAGTGGTTTTCGCAATACAATTAATGTGTGTCAACAATGACCACTGACCTTAATTAGGGTTAAGTTGGAATTAATGTCAAGATCTATAATCTCCAAAAGACTATTTAAAATAAAAAAATCTTTAAAAAAAGGAATTTTTTTGCTATCAAATTAATTAGAAATGATATTAAAAAGCCGAAGTTAGCAGACTAGCCAATTACTTTATACTGTTAAAAGTGACCAGTGTCTCTTTAGCAGGCCACTAAAAACCATTATAAACTGGTAGCTTTCGTACCACTGCGAGCACACAAATTGGCAGGCGGAAATAGATAAAGGTGACTGACTAACTGAATAAAGTTTACATGGTACAAGCATCTTACAGACAAGCGATTTTACTACCAGACTGAATCCTGCAGCGTCCAGAGGGTCAGAATCCTACCTGAGGTCCATGTCACCGTCCAGCCAGTAGGTGAGGATGTTCGAGCTCGATCCTCCTGGACAGCAGCCCATGATGAGGATGACCACGGCCTGCACAGGCATCACGTTGAAGGCCAGTGCCAGGGCGTATCCGGTGAGGGGCATGATGCCGAACTGGCAGAGGACACCCACCATGATGCCCCAGGGCCGACAGACGTGGCCCCACAGTTTGCGCAGCTCCACGTTGCAGCCCATGGAGAACATGACTATGGCCAGCAGGATCGTCAGGACGATGCCCATCACCTGGCTCAGGATCTCGTTGAAGTTGCTGCCGGTGGGCTCTAGGCAAGCCGTGCCTTGGCACACCGTGGCATTGACGGGGCAGATGGTGGGGGTCGAAGCGTTTGTGTACTCCCGCATGATGAAGATGAGGGCTTGTAGCTCTGAGTCTGAGGGGTTACGGACTTTTTTCCCAGAACCTTCGGCTGACCGTGCGTGTTCTACACCCGAGCTCCGACTAGCTGGTGTCTACAGCTCTTTGCCCTGCAAAGATCTTCCTGCATCGGTCTCCCTTTATCCACTTGCCCGCCCGCAATTAAAGCAAAATGTGTATATATGCAACAATCCAAACTAAAAATTAACCTGTGTCATTTTTACGAGGCCACTGTCACAGAGTTCACAAAAAAAAAATTCGGCCGCTTCGTACCTTCGCTTTTATGTCGTCATTTATCTGCTATCTCCTTGGGTTTTACAGTCCCTGCTGTGTCATGCTGCTGTCACTCTGCCTGCCCCCTCCGAGCCAAAGAACTTCGGGAAGCAAGACGAGTAAAGAGGGAAAAATATATAAAACTGTGAGGAGAGACGCAGACAAACGCGACCTGGCTCCTCTTGCAGCATCCCCTCTCTACACTCAGGACCCCCCCTCTCCATGTGGGAAACAAACTTGTGACACTGTGTGTTTCCTGATCACTTACTCAATCCTGTCACCCTTTGCAGAAACAGACAGCTAGATTCTATTCAGACCTCAGAGTTGCACGCTACTGCCCCCATGTGTCCACAACCACCAGGAACCTTAAAATTCACCACCCAACAAAAATCTTCTTTACAATTTATTGGAAAAAATATATAATATCTACGCATTACATGCCATTTCCTCTAGGGAGAGCTTCTTTGATGGGATGAACAGACATGACTAATAACAGCAGAGATTATTTAACGAGTAGGCTTCTCGGTGACATCGCCGCTCAGGGGAAGGTTGCCGGTCACATGGGCGATGAAACAGCGCAGCACATGGACCCCCGTGTACTGGGTGGAGCTGTTAGACCACAAATAACAGAAGCAGTTAAATGTCAGACTGTCAATTTCATCATTTACCACACATCCTGAGGGACAGATGGGGATGGAAATATACAAAGATACAAACAGATAAGTGTACGGCAGATGGTCGAATCCCCGCTCACTATTACTGCACCTCTAAGACGCCCACGACACTCAGCGCTCACACTGAAGATTATAAGAAATCTTCACCTGTGACAGGAAGCTTTTCCCCAGTCCTGCTTATCTGGATATTTAACTGGTGTTTATATAAAATTTTACCAAGTGTTGACGTATATTAATCTAAGTACTATGCCTGGGAATATTATTCCAAATTCTCACCGCTGTACATATATCCGCCTGTCTGCAGCAGCCTAAATTCCTCCCCACCCAGGTCGTGGCCAAAGCACTCTGGCACTCTGGAGCAGGTGTGTGTGACGTATGGGACCAGCCTGTCCTCCCCAAGCCAGGAATCTGCTCTGGGCGTTTAACAGGCCCCTGGGCGATGGTAACCCTATGAGCCTCTTTCCCTCCTCTCTCTCATCACCAGGGATCGGCTGAGGCCTCCCTGGGTTGGACCTTCTTACAGGTGTTTCCCAGTTCCTCTGGCTCCCCACTGCCACGTGACGCAGAGCCCAGGCTCTCGCACAATCTCATTATCTCCACGGCACGTCAGAGGCGCATTCCTTCCCAGATGAATCACCTCGCTTTCATCCTCGTGGCGGCCCACCCGCTTGGCATCCGCCCGCTCTGTCAGGATCTTTTCATAACTCTCTTGCCGCGCCCCATAAATTGGGTGTCGACGTCAGATTTAATCGCCCGCTCAAATATGACCAGAATCTGTGTGCTTGTGCAGATTATAAAGGGTAACGGCCTCAAACACTGAACCTTCTGGCAACCCCCCCCCCCACAACCTCCTGGCCTTGTGGAATGCAGGGATTAATAACCCATCACCCCCCCCTTGCCTTGGATCAAGTACCTTAGGTTTGAAATCCCAAATAAATCACAACATTTCACATTTTTCAATACCCTTCCTGAAAAACATACAATACAAAATTTGCTCAAATTCAAACTTTCCTAAATCCTCTGCACTGCATTACTATCAGCAGGACATGCCCAGTCATTAAAGTGTGTTACCTCATCCAAGCCTAAAGATACACCCCTCCCACAGAATGATTACACACTCCTCCTGAGTGCCGCTATTGCCCCTACCTGACGAGGAAGGGCTGGGGGTAACAGCAGACTGTGTGAGTCCTGATGACTTCCCGCACCTGTAGCAGATTGCTCAGCAGCGTCCCCTGCCGGCTCTTGTCAATCTTTGTCATTACTATCTGTGACATCAAACCAAAGGGAAAACGGTACACTGGAGAAACCAAAACCAGGAACGCGCTTGTGCTCTGCCACCTGCTGGCCAGGTAGAGGCACTGCTTAGGATCCTACTGACATGAGGCATTTAACTCTGAGACAGCAGACATATTTTATATTTAGGCTTAAACTTTTTAATTACCACATAACTGAAATAAAAGTTGGGGAACTAAAGCAAAGCACAGAAACAAATAAACTACAACCTTTTCATTGATTTTTCTTGGCATTTTTGGTCTCTCATAGCCAAACAAATGTGGTTTGGCAAATGAACGCAGCTACTCCAGTAACAAAAAAATGAAAAGGTTTTGCAGACAGGTGACAGCGTCACTCACCACAAAGGGAAGGCCGAACTCATTACACATCTCTATGGCAACCCTGTCCGCTTCCTGTATTCCCACCGCCCCATCGACCAATAGGAAGGTCCTCACCAGGCTGGAAGATACAAACAGCATACAGGGAGCACAAAGGAATAACACACCCTTGTATGGAACAGGACTGTGTCATTCCCAGTATTTGCAGCTTGGCCGCATCCTTCAGCTGCCCCCGTACCACATAAAATAAAAAGTCAGATCTATGCGGTTTCATACTTTCTCCTCGTTTCCAGGTAGGATTCCACCATTTCCACAAAGTCCTTGGGAGCCTTGTACCCATAGCCTGGCATGTCTACCAAGGTGAACGCCTTGCCCACGGTGAAGAAATTCATCTTCTTCGTATGGCCCTGCATGGGGATGAGAGGAGACGAAGGATACGAGACACCAAGACATGCAGAAATCGGATGAATTTCCACCCTCCCTCTGCCCTCCGACGACAGAACGTCTCCCTCACCGGAGTCTTGGAGACTCTGATCTCCACCTCGGGAGCGAGAGAGAAGAGGACTCTGATCAGGGATGACTTTCCAACGTTGCTCCGGCCGATGAAGCACACCTGGGAATTGGGAACAGGCACCGGGATTCCCAGCTGACCCCTTTAATCCAACAAGCCGTTCACAGCTTATGTTCACACTACCCACATTACAGCGTTTACATTAAATCAGCAGAGTCGTTTATCCAAATCGACATACATCATTCCGGAAGCAGGGCCGGCCAGTTCCTGGGCCAATCGGAGCGAAGAGCCCTGCTCCAGGACCAATGGTAAAATCACTCTGTTGATCCTGGGATTTGAACCAGTGATCTTACAATCATGGCCACTGCATCCTAACCCACTGAGCTATGCATCATTGATACCCTCTAGCCGCCAAATGACACTGCAACTCCCTTTGTCTCCCCCATAATTAGCTCTTATAATTGCTCCTTTCCATTATGCATTTAAAAATAACATAATTACTGTAGTTTAACTTACTGATTTTTTTTACTGGGGCGGTGACTTACAAAACATTTCATCAACACAACTGTAGGCTACTAAAGATCACACTGGATATTTAACTGGCTACAGCTTAAGACTTCATGCTGGACATCATTCAGACTAACTCACAGTCACATGACTTCAGTAGCTGGTACTATGGTAAATGGAACATATCGATACACTAGTAAAACCAGTCATCAAAGTGTATGCATACATCGTACCTCCAATCAGGCTCAAACCCAAGTGCTGTCAAAGGAAGGACAGAAAAGTCCCTCTTAGCAGGCAAATGTTTCGGTGCACTGAGGAGAATTCCTGTACTCTACCAGGGGGGAGACCAAGGTCATCCTCAGGAGGAGTTAACTTGAATGATGGTTTTAATTTCTGGAGAGGTACCTCAGATTAATGACTGGAAAAACTGGGCAAACTTTATATACCAGAACCCCCAAGTGGCGTGAAAGTCAAAACTCTATGACCGCCCCCCAACCCCCCAACATGTACCCCAACCTGCCTGTTCCTTGCCTCCCTCCCACACATAGCCCCCCGGAGTACCTCTGGCTGTCTTATTAATGGGGCGTGATCCATCCTAACTGCTGATGAGAAGTAATCAATCTTGTGTTTGGCGGACGGGCAGAAGAGCCTCTCGGCCCTGGCGATATCCCCCATGCTCGGCTCGAACAGCTGCAAGTCGGCTATGCTGAACCCACCGGTGAGCTGACCTTCCAAAGCGCTCAGCGGGAAAAGCAGAGCCTGCAGCTTCTTCTCAGGAAGCTGGGAGGCGCTCTGCAAGGACGCCAGCCTGTGTGCCCAGGACCTAGGGACACCCCTTAAAAGGTTCCTGGGCTGAAGCAACACCAAAACTTTCATGGTGAGCATCCCGTGTGTGGGGGTGCACCCTTTCAGGGCTGTATATGCTGCAAAAGAGGATCAAGGGGCACAGCATGATGTTCAGAAAGATAACAAACAGGGCGTCCCTGTCACCAGTATGGGGAAGTCACACGGGCATTAGGCCCGAAAACAAAAGCTGATATTATTGTGTTATGCCAAATACATCAACAATGCGACCTTGTCACTAAGTCACGTATGAGGTTTTACCTCTTACTTTGCTTCAACACCCGAATGGTCGACAGCCTTACCATAAATTCAAAACATGTTAAAAGAAAAATTTCGCATCAAGCAGTTCGTATATTTCTACTGATATATACCATTATGGAATCGCATCGTTAAATTAAGAGATGAATGTAACCGGTTGTCAGTCTTTGGCTGTTTTTTGAAGTATGCATGCATGTCATTAACGCAAGGCGAACTATCGATATGAGATAATGACTAAGTCAAATACTGCTCTGGACACAATTAAGAAAGAGAGTGTCACGATACCTGAAACACTGCACTATGCACGCATCCCTCTCTCTTTCACTTACTGATCATACATGACTTCCCGCACACGTCTAGTGGACGGTGTTACATTTTTTTCAGTCCCCCTGAAAACAGCGACACTGTATAATAGTACCGCGCACTTTGCCGACGGCGATAAACGGATCACTGTCACGTTATTAAATAACAAGTGACTGACGGGATTGTACAATATATAGAGATGCCTCACTCAACAAGGCATGTGGAGCATAAATGATAAATATGCATCAGCCAGTGCGTATAAAACACTTCATGGTTTTGCGCAGTACATATTTTAATGTAGCTGCACAAGATAAGTATTTTTAAATCATTTGTACAGTTGTCAGAGTTATATTTCAAAACGCAGTCCATTTTTGATATGGATAATTACTCAGTTAAGGTTGACTTCATTAGTTGTAGATGATAAGTCTTCCTCGTTCATTTAAAACGTTTTTACATTTTTTCCCAGTATCGCGGGGCAGCGTTCTAGCGATTAAGATGATGAAAAAAGACTAACATGAACTGACAGATAATGATGGCACTACAAACATAGATAATACTATGGAAACTAGACCTCTCACAGTTGATAAATAACAATCTAAAGAACCTCCTTGAGCTTTTTATAAAACCCCCGTAATGAAACTCGATACATAAAAATGACTCAAGCCATCAAAAGACGTTTTGTTTATCAAGTGCGCAGTTTCGCGGTCCATGTCACTCATCCAGTATCCCCTCACATAGGATTAGTGCCCTTGAAAAGGGATTAAATTGAAGATTTAATGAGCTGAACTGAGCACTGCCAGGGAAATAAGCCAAGAAGGGGGTTAGATCATCATGCATTTACTATCAAGGCATTGTACTACGATCACAAACCTGAGTCATCCGATGAATCAAAGTTTGATTTCAGTGGTGTTTTAGTGTGTGTGTTGGGGGCGCTTGTAACCCTATCATGTTGGGAATCCATGTACCCTTAAACAGTGGATTTAGGAACCATTTAGATTCCATGTAGGGATTGGCTGTCCAGTCATGGCTGACCCGGTGCTGCCCTGTCCGGAATGGAATGTAACCCGGGAATTATGGTTACACTTCAGGAAAAACGGCCCCTCCCTGAATCTACCCACTGTTATAAGAACTGAAGTTATTCACTCTCGCTCATTTTCCAACTGCACTTTTACATGACCTGGCAGTAGATGGCAGCGTAGCACTGCAAAACCCATCTATAGTAAGCACCTTAGCCTTCATTGATAGCTAAGAGTGTTTGCAGTGATTCAGCTGTTGCATCTGGGTTTTCTATTCGCCTGTAATGTTACGTTTTTAAACTTACAAAGGCCTTGCTGAAAAACCCGGCAGAATAGTTGTCTCACATAATCCGTGCCTGCAGTAACACGTTATGATGCTTTACGGTAATTTACTCTCACCCAAATGGCGGGGCGCTGAGGTCACTTTGTCATTCCCTGTTCCGCTTGTGTACCCTGTTCCTGCAGGGTTAAGGACGACCCTTATATGAAAATGTTTAGACGATAGCCTGAGGCCACGGGTGTGCCGATTCACCGCATAACGGCAGGGATCAAACAGCAGGCCAATCAATCTCTCTGCAGCAAGCCGCCATTTTGGTCTTTGAGGGCGTTTCATCACTGTGGGGCGCTTATCAATAACGATGAAATAAATCACAAAATGGAATCAGCTCATACAGTCACCTGGGTCCGGTCGCCTCTCGGGTCGCTTGGCTCTGGTTGGGGGGGTTTCTCTCTCTTTTGGGAGATTTATTGGATTTATGAGTTGGGGAGGGGGGCTGGCAAAGAGCGCAAAGCTGAAACGAAGGGAAAATGCCCAGCTGCAGACATTTTGGTGAGAGGGGTGCAAAGGTCACCCCCCCACCTCGCCTCCCCGGTGGGTTTCGCTGCTGACCTGACGTTGAATTATCACCTGTCCGACCTTCCCGCCCCCTCCGCTCTATTACCAGATTCATTTGCATGTTAACCAGAGTGGCTGTCTGTTCCCTCGCTGTGCCCTCGCCACCCCGTGTTGTCACGGTGACAGTCGGCCGTGTGAGTGCAGTCTCCCTCCATTGTGCTGTGTGATGCATGGGGGGGCGGTTTGTCAAAAGTGAGTAAAAGGAGTCGGGAGGTCACGCCCTTGTGCCTCCGCAGCCCCGCCTCCGGCGGCAGCCTCTGTCATCAGAAAGCATGCGGGCTCCGGCGGCAGCCTCTGTGATTAAGAGCTAACCTGATGCTCACCCCCTTGTCCCCTGAAACCACGTCCGGATCGTCCCCACGCTCCCCTACGCCCCCCTCACGCCCCCGCTTTTATATCCATTGCCTGTTATAAGTGACAGAACCTACCTGGGCCTGTAAATCATTGTGCCTTACAGCGATAATGCTGGATAATCTTGTTTTACAAAGACATGGGGGGGCTTTTGGGAAGATAAGAACGCCTGGAGGGAGGAGACAGTAGATCTGGCATCTGAGCTCTTAAAAATGCACCTTCAGAGCTGCACGAGAGCCATACTCTGAGTCTTAGTACTCCTGGAATGGAGGATGTTGGGGAGGGGGGGGGTGGCAGAGGTTGTCAGTTGAGGGGGGGGGGCGTTGATAAATCATGATCTAATGTACGCAGCAAAGCTCTTTTTATATCTCTGAACGACACACACTCACTTTCCCCCAGTGTTTCTCCAATCTGACTGTCTTAAACACAGCGTAAATATCCCTGCTGTTTGCGGGGGTGTCACAGGGCTGACGCCTGCTGGTCAGTGTATTGATTTTAACCCTGCTGCCAAGAGTCAGGGCTTTCTAGCATTGACACCTAAGCCATGGTGGTTAGTGGGGCGGGGGTGCGTCTGTAAGCAACGTTTAATGACACACCCGAAGGGGGGCATGGCAGAGGGAATCCGATTATGCTCAAGCTTGGACAGGGTGCCTGTCCGTCACGGGGCGCAGTCAACGCTACGCGCTACAGGCAGCGTCCGGATGCGTGTCTCTGTACCGTGGGAGAAAAGCTGCATGGCACAAGGAGGACATGCGAGCTCCACTCACACAGACAGGTGAAATCCGATAGTGCTGTACACTGAGCCACTTTGCTTCCCGTACTGGATAAACACACACAAAATGACTTTCTGAAGCAGCAAGCTGAGTCCAGTCCTCTATAGCGCACCTAAGTGAAGCTGGATTTAGACATTCTGAACACTCTGGCTGAACACTCTGGCTGAACACTCTGGCTGAACACTCTGGCTGAACACTCTGGCTGAACACCTCCGTGGTATCAGCTTCCTGCAGGTCAGAGCCTGTCCTGGTTTCTCTGCTTAGCCATGCGACTGTCCCAGGAGCCTGGATTCAGGGCTGGTCACTTGAAGCCCCCCCCCCTAGATTGGCTCGAAGTGCAACAGCTCCTGAATCCCCTGTTTTATCTCCCCCCCCCCCCCCAACTGAAATTTATCTCCATCTTCAGATCGTCTCTGTGCTTCATCAGGTTTCCCCGGGAAGTTCAGGATCTCCGCACTGTCAGCCTGGAACGCCGCTGATTTACCACCCCCCCCCCCTCCCCCCCCACCTGCGTACCCCTGAGGTCAGGGAAGAAACACTCAGTGTGCCACATTAATCCTTGTGTGGAAGGTCCTTCATGTACCAACAGACTTCCAGTACCTAAGCTGGAAGTTAAACTAATCCTCATTCCTACACTTAGTCCATCTTCGGTGATTATGACAAAATTCATTCATTCCAAGCCCCCCCCCCCCGGCACCCTGATCCACCCCCGAGAATATACTGGATGAAAGGGATTTGAAAAAAAAACGGAAAATGTTATGAACTCCCCGTTTGCCTGGATTCGCAGTTTGGGCAGTTGGCTGTATGGCGCTGAGCTCTTCCCTTGAAAGGGAGCCCTTGTTGGCCCGATGAGGAGGATACCTGACCCAAATTACTTCTGGCAAAAACGTCCCGCATCACTGCGTAAGGTGTAAGAAATCAGCAAACCGCAAAGTGGCCAATCAGCAGGGCGGCGGTGACTGGCTCAGCTTCCCGCTCTAACCACGCCGAGGTGAGCGCGAGGCCCCACAGGTTCTTAGTGGGCTGTGAGACTCCTGACAGATGACAGAAAGTTTCATGACAGAAACACTTGTCCTTTGACTGGCCCGGTAGGGCGGTGGGGCAGAGCCTCAGATGGGAGCAGCCAGGACGTGTACAAAGCCCAGACCAGATGTGGAGGCCGAGGGCAACTAATTAACCCCCAGTCAGGCGTGGCTGCCCCAGCATCTCCGCGGGTCCTGTCCGCCTGTCTGCCTAAGTCTGGGGTCTTGAAGGCGTTGCTACGGGATGACAATGCGACAGCACGGGGGATGAGGTGAGGGCTGGCGGGGGAGAGGGGAGGATCAGGATATCCCAAAAGAAAGGGGACCCCGTAGGACGGATTTTGTTTAGCATGAATATGAGACAGTTGGTTTCGTCAAGGGAGCTTTTGGGGTGGGGGGGGGGGGGGTGATAATGGCTGTGTCAGCCTCACGCAGTGTGTCCATAAAGGCGGTATGGAGAGATGAGGGCGGGGTCAGAGAGCACAGCACCCCCCCATCCTGATTCTCAGCAAGATTGTGTGTGTATGAGAGGGTGAGCTGTCTAGGATCAAGAAAGACTCAGCGGGGAAAAAGCCGCCTTTTACCCCCCCAGGAAGGTCACACCCTGGTGGGCGTTACACACTGCCGGTGTCACAGGATGCGCGTGATGGGTCCTGTAGGGGGCGCTGTTGCGGGCCGATCATCACACAGCTACACGCTGTGCCTCTCTCTGCAGTCGGATGATGGTGTCTGCGTGCTGCAGGTGAGGTGGTGCGTGTGTGGGGGGGGGGGGAGGGGGGCGGGGGCGTGTTTGACGCCAGGGGCGATCTCACTGTGGGAAGAGCATGAAAGGAAGCATTGTCTGAGATCTCAAACAGGGCAGACGGAGGAAAAACACAAGAAGAAGAAGAAAAAAAAAACAAACGACAAGGTGAGATGGAGGGAGAGATAAAGAAGCTGGGAGTGAGATGAATCTTTCAGCCGCAGAGGCTGACCTGCATCTAGCCTTTTCTCCACCAGAACCGTGCAAACACCCAGATTTGTACAGGCCCGCAGAATGTACCTAGTGCCTGGTCTGCAATCGTCCCCTTCAACCTGTCCCCAGTTCACACACTCCTGTACCACAGCGCTGCCGGTGTTGTTTTGACACTGCGGGTGTTGATCTGACCTCTTCCTGTGCAACACTAACACTATAGTAGTGTAGGCTTCATCTTCCAGGCCGATCCATACTTCTCTCGTTAAGAAGCCTCTGGTCCCCATATCTCTCTATTTCCGGATGCCGTCTGGAAGGGAGCCTCTTCCTAGGCCTCTGTCCACCCTGCCAGACATTGTGCCCTCTGCCTGTTACCCATTGGGCCATTGAAGCCGTGAGGGATTAACACGCTCATTTGCTCATCAAGGGGGTCAGTTTTTGGGATGCAGCACTAAGTGTCTCTGAGTCCCGATCCGCTGCCCTTCCTACATCCATTGATTTTTGATTCACTTTTCACATTTCTGCCTTTCGGAAGCTTTTCGTGTCCCTCCTTTGAGGGCGTTTGGTTATTTCGCCTGATCTTTCCCGGCTATTTTCTTTCAGGTTCACGGGGCATTAAGGAATTCATCTCATTTTCATGCGTATTAATGAGGAGGCACTTTGGAGTCTCCTGCCAACAGGGTCAGATCGGTTTACGGGCTAAAGAATAGATGAACCGTAACTTGAGAAATTAAAAAAGTAATGACTAAATCGGCCACCATCACCAGCAGTGGCAGGTCTTTAAAGTTCTCTAAAGTGCCACTATAATAATAAAACCTTTGGTGTCATCGACTGTAAGGACACCCAAACCTAAGGCTGCTAGTTTGAATCCCGGGTACCCTGCCATCCGTAATCACTCCTATGCAGCACTTTAAATGAGGGAAAACTGTGAGGTGGTTTTTAATAAAGTTTAAACTTTCAGCTACAGAAGGAGAAAACATTTTTCCAGTGGCTCAGGACCCATCTACATCGGTGTTTAACTTTATGATTTAACTTTATGGAAAGCGACAAGTTTATGCGTTACTGAGCTCAGTAGCTTTTAAAGAAGACTTTATTTATTAAAGAAGCATTTTCGAGAGCACTTTGACGCAATGTCGTAGAGGGTATTAACCACCAGAGGGCAGTGGAGGAGCATAAATCAGACTGAGTCACATGATTCAACATCTGTTTCGATGCATGAAGCCCTGGGAGACTACAGTAACGGGTACATGAATTTAAATCATGTAAGTCAGCCTCCTCCCAGAGCCAGCCCTGCTGGTCCCAGCTTGGAGAGTGGATCAGTGTCTGGACAGGAGGAGAGGTTAACAATAAGGGCTGGAATGTTACTGGGCCTTCTGCCTGGGCGTATGGGCGGGGGCCATCGGCGGGCGCTGGAAGAGGCCTGCTAACGTTTTTGCCTGTATGACCCGGTCTGAGCAGCCCCACCCTGATTCGCCGGCTGACCATGATGCGGTCTTGAACCGCTGGAGTGTATAAGTATGCCAACTGCTAAATTTCAGCACAGATTGGTGGGCAGGGCTGGGGATTATTGAGAGGGGGATTAGGCGGGGGGTGGGAGCTCAGTGTGGCTGACCAGTGAGAAACAAGGCTGTAGCCACTAATAATAATTGATAATATTCTTTTACTTTGCTACTCTGTCCTGGATAAGTGGTTGGAAGATGGATGGATGGTGGAATAATTTATGTTCCAACACTCAGAATGAATGGAGCATAAAGTGATTTTTAACTGAAGGTTTATATATATGTGTGTCTTTTATTACACATTTAATGTGAATGAAAGGAAACTTATTATCACAGACCCACAGTGAGTGTATTTTGTCGTTAGGAATTAATTAAGTAGTCTGACATCAGCTAAGCCACGAAAAATTATATGTCTCTGGTTCGGACCTGTAAATCACCCACTTCGAGTCCTGCTGGAGGTGTGTCCTGGGGTCTCCCCCAAGCTGGGCCTTTTTGATCGGGCACTGTGAGAGGCAGCCACAAAGCCCAGCGCCACGGGGCCTTTCTGACAGCCGTGGTGTGGCCGCCTTCCAAACAGGCACCTTAGAGGAACGTCTCAGGGAAGAGGAAAGTCAAGCAACCCTTTTCTTCTTGCCCTTGAGTGCACTGAACAAGCATCTAATTACACTTGTCTTTTTTAACCTTTTCCAGTTGGATTCATTACTCACTACTATTCAGAAACATATCATGGCAACACATGGACCCAAACTGCCTGTTTAGCCCAAACTGACATACGACAAACAGTATTTATACCCATTTGAAACAGGAGCATGAGGTGAGCGGTGGAGTATTACCAGAAAGAAACGATATTAATCTGAAATGAAGACAGAACAAAGCGATGTCAGAAACCCTGAGCGTCTGTACTGTGTTTACAACCTCACTAATTCATGGTGGAATTGCACTGGGGGGTTTTTGGAGAAGAGTACCAGCATAATCTATGAAATTTCATTAAAGAAAGCAACAAAGGTGGAAGGAGACTGAGCTGGATGGCAGGAAACATGCTGAGGGACCTTCGCAGCGTCCTTAAGAATGCAGTGATGAACGATCACAAAAAAATACCCCATGTTCCTCTTGGATGCGTGGGGCGATCCCCCCCCCCCCCCCCCCGGGGGTGCGGTCATGTCAGGCGGCCCCCACGCTCCCCATCCGACGTCTGACAGGGGGACCTGTCCTCTGCTTTGTCACCTATAAACAATGACCAAACCCCCCCCAGCCTAGCTTTAGAAAGCTTTTGCTCTGGCTTTTGTCATCATTTTTTATTTTGTTATAAAGAAGGAGATAAAACTTGCTGCTCTTTATTCACCAGAATTTCTGCATGAATGGATCCATGTCAAAGCACCTTGACACAAGATCACTGCCATTTATTTAAATGATTTCAGCCTCCCTCTGTGCTGAGCTCTGGAGGGTCAGATTGACTTACACAGTAAGTGTGTGATGAGCAGGCCCTGCGGAGTCTTGTTCAGGTGGCTAGGAGGTAAACGCAAAGACCTTCGCAAACTTCTTTGCCTCATGCTGGTGACCACATAGTCCAGATCAGACCCCACAATGAGTACAGCTCCGACTAATTGCAAAGGAGCATGACTGTCCCTAACGATGAGGCTAATTGTTGCTGAAGCAATGAGGTGGCGGATGAACCGCGGACAATGAAGTTAGTGCCTGAACTTGAAGAAAGAAAGCAAGGGAGCACTTTACTTAAAGCACACATGTATAATGCATTATAGATGCCTTCATAATACATTATAATGCATTCATAAAGTATTATAAACACAGCTATAACTAATACAGTATAGCCATGTTTATTATGCATGACCAGTAAAAGCCATTATAATGCATTATGAAGGTATTTATAGTGCATTATAGATAAGAGCGTCATAAGGCATTCATAATGCATATGTTTTATGCCTTTTTAAAAATAGTTATAGCCGTGTGTATAATACTTTATGAATGCATTGTAATGCATTATGAAGGTATCCATAATGCATTATCCATGTGTGCTTTAAGTAAAGTGCTACGAAACCAGATTTCAACAAAACTTGGATGGTAAAAACAGAAGACCGAAACAATCCAGTAAGAATCTAAGTCTACAAAAAAAACACTGGTAAATTTGATCAGTGAAGAGGGGCCCAATGAACGAGGGGGTGTAGGATTTCGTCCCTTTTGAACAAATTTTCCAGTATACCAGAAGAAAGGTGATTTTAATTAGATACTAGGTAGTTTTATTACCTTCACAAAATGATGAATGATGAGGACTGAACCAAAATATGTGAATTTGAAGGTCTGGGCTGTGTCTTGTGCTAACCAGGGCTGCTTTGGCGAAAACGCATACAGGCGCTAAGCCCAAGTGAAACAGCGATTAAGGCTGTGGAAACGTCGGGTTGCTATGGACAAAAACGCTACAGTCACTATAATTTAAGTTCCGGGCAGAATGGCAGCAGAAACGCACCTGTGACGCGCTGAGCGGTGCTGGGGTGGGGGGGCCTCCTCATGCAATAACAAATCTGTCCTGCTGCTGGCCCCTGGCTCATTACTCAAGTGGGCGCTGGGGAGATGTCGCCGTTCAGAAAGCCCCCCCCCCTCCGGCATTAGGGCCTCACACATGCAGGCCACTTGAGGGGGGGGGGGTGGTGGGTTACGTGCCTGTGGTAGTGTTTGAGTAGGGTAGGAATGAGGGGGGTGTTTAGTGTGCCATTATTGGGAAAGACAGACAGGTTGGGGGGGCCTGGCCCCCAGAGCCCAGGTAAAATGCTCTGAAGTCTGCAATGCACACAATTCTGGAAACTTCCTCCGGAGGATGATTGACCTGAAAACACCCAGAGGCAGGAACGTTGGAACTGCATTTAAAAGCCGGAGTGTGAGCGCGGCGCGCTGCTCTTCAGAGGATTGGCACTGGCGGAAAGGCGAGGAGTGAGTGTTTAAAAGGTATGAACCCTGGTCGGCCAGCCACCGTCTCAGTGGCTGCTACCCCCTCCTATTTACATTTCAAGGGGACAGGTGAGAGACTCGCTTCCGGAAGCTTCTCAGCAACTCCTCACAGAACTTCCCGGAGGAGATAGAGGATGAAAACGACAGCAAGGTCAGCCACAGTACTCACAGCTGCCAAGGTCGCACACAGGCATTCTGATTGGCCCCACAACCACTGGGGTGGAACCCGGGCATTCCGATTGGCCCCACAGCCACCAGAGTTGAATATGGGCATTCTGTTTGTCTGCGTCGAACCTGCATATAGCTGGGGTGTTTTATCAAGTAGCTGAACCCACAGACAGGATGTGGGGGAACTGCTGCACCCCCTACATATTTGCGTGATTTGACGCTCGGCCTCTTAACCAAGTAAACATTTTAAGCTGTGTAAATGGCTTCCGATAAAAGTGTCTTCTAATCATTATTATTAGGGATAATGATACAGGATCTGATTGTGTTTGTGACTGTGATTATAATGTGCTTTGGCTCTGTGTGTATTTTCGAGATACCCCCGCCCCCCCCACGCTTCGCGAGTCGGGCGTTTGAGGCCGTAACCCCGGTGGATGGTAATAACATTAGCTCGCATCCTCACAACGACACACTGCCATTATCGCCATGCCATGAAAGGTTCGTCATTTCATTCCCTTTGTGAATCGACTGGGAAAGGGGGTGGGGTGAAGTCTGAGAGCCCCCTCTTTTTCCTGGCCTTTCGTCAATCCGGCATCAGGTGAGTGGGCTTCTCCCTTCGGGGGGAGGGTTAATCGTAGCTACAGAGGTTGTGCACATTTGTGTCAGACCCTGATCGGGATTGTCACGAGGGCGAAACTCATAAACGGCGGCAAAGCAGCCAGACGCCCCTGCGACCCAACGATGGCGACCATTACGTGACAGGTCAAGTCTAACAAAACACCTACTTTTGGAATCCTCTGCCCAGGCTGCGGCTATTCAGTCTGAAAGATCATTGACCCCCCCCCCCCCCCCCCCCACCATGTCATCACGAGGACAGACCTTGGCCAATGAACAATGAGAAGCCAGCAATAATACAGGCACCCTAGAATCTCGAATGGGGATGACATGGTTCCAGGAGTCATGTCCGTTCTGCTTGGGACGGCATCCAAGAGGTGTAATCAACGGTCAACACCTCGGCACCAGAAGGGTGCCGGGTTAAATACCACCCTCCAGCTCCCAGCCGTCGTCAAACCGTGCGCTATTAGTGGTCACACTCTGAGGAGGAAGCTCCAGACTCCGGAAGATTCTCTTCCCCCGACTGTGAGTTTCTTTATCAAGCTTCTTTTTAAAACTGCAGGAGGCCAGGATGACCACCTCTATAAAAACAGGCAATGAAAACTGAACTGAAACGAAACTGAGTGCATGTGTCACAACTCACATGTGAATGTGGGTTAATGAGGAGAGCTAATCACGAGCCACACCTGTTCCAGCACTACTTACACTTACCGGCCCTATCCCTCAGTGCAAGGTATGGTTTGTCCATGCAACATACCGAGCTCTATCTCGGTGTCGTGTGTGTTACCACAGTCGCTATCCCTCTCTAGGTCCTACGTTCCTCTCTAGACAATGTTTGTATTCTTACCTTCCTCGTCATGTGTGTTGAGAAGGGTATGTCTGCAGCCTGGAGCCAGCAAGTAGGAAGCATTGATTACAAGAGGAATGTCCTGATTGGTCAGATTTCTGTTGCCGAGTTTGTCAGATGAAAAAAGCATCACCATTTGTGAGACATCAGAGTGTGTTTGTTCGAAAATAATTGACAGCAACTCTCAGGTGTGGCAAACTTTTTTGTTTTCAGCTTTCCACAGAGGCCCTCCTACTTGTATTTACCCCTCCTGCTGGAGGTGTAAGTCCCTCCTATTTGTGGTTGCCCCTCCTACTTATGGTGTAAGTCCTTCCTACTGGCAGTTACCCCTCTTACTTGTTGTTGCCCCTCCTGCTGGAGGTGTAAGTCCCTCCTACTTGTGGTTGCCCCTCCTGCTGGAGGTGTAAGTCCCTCCTACTTGTGGTTGCCCCTCCTGCTGGAGGTATAAGTCCCTCCTACTTGTGGTTGCCCCTCCTACTGGTGGTGTAAGTCCCTCCTACTTGTGGTTGCCCCTCCCACTGGTGGTGTAAGTCCCTCCTACTTGTGGTTGCCCCTCCTACTGGTGGTGTAAGTCCCTCCTACTTGTGGTTGCCCCTCCTACTGGTGGTGTAAGTCCCTCCTACTGGCAGTTACTCCTCGTAATTGCAGCTGGCTCCAGGCTACAGAGATACATACGTGTTACTCCCTGGCTATCGATCTCTTCACTTCCTTGTCCCAGACCGAGATTCCTGTTTGCTGGTTCCTCTAACATAACATAAATGCCGCAACTGAGTAACTGAACAGAAATGTACCACCGCAAGGATGCTCTGCTTCAATCACAATGTTCAAATTGCAGTTCAGAGCTCATAATGTTATGCACTTAGCACTGTGTGTATTGCTTATCTTGTTACACACTGTTCACTGCAAAGTCATTCAGGAATCCCACTTTTTAATACTACTTGTTGCCCTTCATTTTAGTAATCATCTTGTCTGTGTGATTTTCAGAGCAAATGCCTAGTCAAATTGATTTTACATGGCCAGTAAAAACTAATTTTAATAACCACCCGCATTCCGTATTTGGGTCTCCGAGATTCTGTCATTACAGAACATTTATACATTTTCGCCCTGACGTTTGGGGTGATTTGACTGAGGCAGGGGATGGGGTTGTTTCGACTTGAACATCCCAGCCCCCCCACCTGTCTTTTTGGGACGTATCCACACTGCTGAGTCACAGTGGCAGGTGTCTTACAGCCTACCCTTCCATTTCCTCTCCCGATTATACCTTTGAAATAGAAGCTGAAATAACTCAGAATCAGACTCTGCTCGACACACAGGTACAGAAATATGTGGAATAGCAGTCAGCATGTTTGCCTGCGAAGGTTCTAGGTTCAAATCCCAGGAGAAAATCTGAAGAAGGGCGAAACCTCAAAATGCATAAACATTATTTTAGTAAAAGTATTTCACTGGTGGCTAAAGACTGTTATCTGCAATTATTTTCAAAGAGTAGACCCCATACATCCAGGAACAGGAGTCAAGTGTTACCAATAACGTCACCATCCATATCAACCCAGAAGAAGTAGCACCTTGAGACCTTGGGTGGGAGGGCAACCTAAGAGGGTTAAGAAGTGTCACATGACTGACAGGAAACAGGTGGGTGGGTGGGAAATGTTGCACTGTGGCTTGACCGCTTGACACGGGTGCCTGATGTCAAAAATTGCGCTAGCAAAATCAAATTTTGATCCCTGGGAAGCGGGGAGTACGAGCCTTTGATGAAATGTGCCTTTCATTAAACGGCGTGCCTCGATGACTATAGAGAGGGTAATGTATTACCCCCCCTGGCGAAGGCCATTGCTGTTTGATCTATTTTCGAAACCTCGTCATTGGAAAACTGGCCCTCTCTTTTTGGAGCTCACAGACCAGGCTGATGAGCGACACTCAACGAGGGCGTTTGTCATATGCTGCCCGCTTTTACATCCTGCTTGGGGGTGCCTTGAATTGTGATTTGTTTAAGGATTGGATAGCTCCTTTACCAGACAAATTCCCTTTCAATTCAATTCAGTTTTATGTATATAATGCATTTTCACAACGTTACGTTGTCTCAAAGGGCTTTACATTATCATTGCCCAAAGCCCCCAGTGAGCAAGCCAGAGGCAACAGTGGCAAGGAAAAACTACATATAACCAGATCTAAAGAGGGAGCCCATCCTCCAGGGGGCAGCAGAGGAAGCCCTAACCCTAACCAGACCCAAAGGGGGAGCCCATCCTCCAGGGGGCAGCAGAGGAAGCCCTAACCCTAACCAGACCCAAAGGGGGAGCCCATCCTCCAGGGGGCAGCAGAGGAAGCCCTAACCCTAACCAGACACAAAGGGGGAGCCCGTCCTCCAGGGGGCAGCAGAGGAAGCCCTAACCCTAACCAGACCCAAAGGGGGAGCCCATCCTCCAGGGGGCAGCAGAGGAAGCCCTAACCCTAACCAGACCCAAAGGGGGAGCCCATCCTCCAGGGGGCAGCAGAGGAAGCCCTAACCCTAACCATAACCCTAAGCATATTTTTATGTAACTAATGACTAAACTGTAACGACATTAAATGCCATGGATTGTGAGGCGCCAGGTGTACCGGCCGGCCTTCTGCCCACTTGCCCTCTGACCTGCCAGCCTCCAGCTGCTTAGCTTCTCTTCCCAGCTTGTCCAAGTGGATTCAAACCTCTGGCACAAGCCAGAGCCGTCACACTCCAGGGGCACCAATGCCAGATTTGAAAGACAAAATCTCAGGAAAAATTGCACAAGGCTTTTCCCCTCTTTTGCTGCGATTTTGCCTCAAGGTGTCGGATAAAACAAACATGGAAACAAACAAACAAACAAATAAAATGCACAGGAAGGGAACTGTACGAGCTCACAGTTACAAGGTCACTGGCAGGGATGGCTGCCTCAGACCTGCTTAAGTCCAGCTCTTTTTTCCCCATGTGTTTTAATGATATAACACCTTGCACATGTGCAGGTCCTTGCTGAGAGCCCCTCAAACCACATGCAGCAGAGTGCATGTGTGTGGGTCTGTGCGGGTAGTGCTGCAGTTGGTCCACCCCTCCCTCCCCGCAAAGGCCCCAACACCATGACGTGAGAGGAGGATGACATAGGCGATGCGGGTCGATGTGGTCGCGCTGTAAAATGCCCCCAGAAAAGCCGGACACGGTTCCTGCTAGCTGGAGATGGAGAGTAATGATGCTGTGTGTTAACAGGAAATCTATTTTCCTCTCATTGCCCGGATTCGCGAGCGTAAAAAAATAATTACGGGATTGGGAGTTCATTTAAAAAAAAAAATCTGCCTGTTTGCTGAGGCTGATGTGAAACCAATACAATTACACTGGCTGGTCCCCCCGGACCTCCCCCCTTCAGGAGGCTGAGGTGCCTCTGGATCAGAGAAGCTCCTAATAAGATTCCCAGACTCTATTCCAGAATGTCTCAATTTCATGCCCCCTACAAGGTGGGCTCTGGTCTACTCTGCCAGCCAGAAGGGGGCTTACCGCGATTACAACCCCAAATGCCAGCCCTAAACCCTAGTGCCCGGTTTCTGTGGCTCTCAGCCCGGATTCTGAGCTGCTCCACCAGCGAGCTACGGTGCTTTTGGTGGTCTGGTGGGGGAAGGGATTAGCCAGTGTCTCGTTTCCCGCCTGAGGGAGGTACCCGTCAGCATGCCTGCACGCCTCGGGACCCGAGGGTGTCAGAAAGCAGCATGACCTATATTACCATCAGAACTGGAGAGCTGAAAAGATGGATTTTTTCCATTATTTGCTGAACTTCATAGAGAGATCATGTTTTACCGTTTAACTGGATTGCGACAGGTAGCACTGGCTTAACCCACCCATCCATAACCACTTGTCCGGTACGGGTTTGTGGTGAACCTGGCTCCCGTCCCAGGAGTCTCAGGATACGAGGAGGGGCTCACAGACGCAACGGGCCAATTGGAAGCAGCAGGCAACACGGGAAGGACGTGTGGATAATGCAGAGGGGGAGGGGGGGTTGGGATTTGAACCCCAAACCCTGAAGGTGATGAAGGTACCCACTGAGCCACTGTGTCAGCTTAGGGTGAAGCATGCAGCAGGCCTCCTGCGGGAGACACAAGACAGGCCGGATCGAGATCGAATAAATTCTCGGCTCTGTTCCCTTTGACGAGACTGTTAACCCCTTAACTGAGACACGGCCTCACCCTCTTCCCTCATCCCCGGTCTATAGAATGTTGTCTTCAAACTTCTCCTGCCCAAAGTTCTGCAGAAGGAACTACAGCAATACCACAGAGCCCCTTGACAGGCCAATGGCAGCTATTGTCCTTCCAAACAGGAGCATAAAGCAGGCTAATTACACACAGGGCTCTCTGCAACACGTCAGGTTTACAAGGCTAAATAATCGCTTTGCACGAGTCAGTGAGTGTTTGTTGGGGGGCGGGGGGCTGTTTGTGAGATGAATGCAGGTCTGTGGGATGAAAACAAGCTGGGAGATGAATGAAAATCCTCTCCCTTTGCAAGCACAGGGCAGTGCCCCTACCCTATCCCGAACTTAGCTACTTATATCTCTCCCGAAATACGCTGTGCTTTAAGTATGAAAGTCTACGGTACATTAAGGCTGCAGTTAAATGCAATGTAATTGCTGGGGAAAGTAAGTAAGCGATCAGGATTTTTCTAAAGTGAAACCACTGGACCCCCACCACCCCAACTCCAAGAGGACCACATTCAGCAGCTGAAAGCTTTCCCCGGAGACCTGGGGGTCTTTTGTGTGTGCCTGTGAATACAATGTGGGTTTAATGCCACTGAACTTGGGAGCAGAGTCTGATCCTGGCCAGCAGGCCCAATTACCCAGAGTCTACGGAGAGCAAATTAATAAGCCTCTGGGCTTTGGATCTGCCCACGAATGCTGAGGGAATGGAGACGCTTCACGGGCACAAAGGGCTCTGTTCCCTGGCTTTTAAGGGGGTGCTAAACTCCCTGATTACACCCCAAAAAAGCACCCCACCACCTTCCTCCATTTCTTCTTTGAAAGAGAAGGAGGGGGGCAGGATATTCATTCATTCAGCCATTGAGGCCACTCAGCGAGGTGTTAACAAAACACCCCCCCCAGATGAACCCCCCTCCCAAAAAGAAATCAGACTAGCCAAAAAAAAAAAGGGTTGTACTAATAGTTGACTACAAATGAGAAAAAAGACATCAGTTGTGAAGTAGACACAAAGTAGCTCATTTCCTTTTGAAATGGCCGGGGTCCTTGCATGCAGTTCCGGGGGGGTGTGTTCCAGAGGGGCGGATTTGTGCTCGACTCCTGCCCCCATCCCTGGCCTTGCCCCCGGGACCCTCTGTCATGGCGGCCTGGCCCCTGGCATGAGAAAGACCCAGAAGGCCCTTTCTCTCCCCTGAGAGAATCCCTCTCTTGGCAAGCAGAGAAGCTCCGCAGCTAAACTAATTACCGCTCCAGCTTTCTTGGGTTGGAGCGCGGGGGGCTTGTGGGGACAAAGGCGGCCCGGGTGCGGAGTCTCCCTCTCCATTAGCCATACAGATTGGTATCTCAGGGAACAACAAAGAAACGTCCATTAGTGTAATTAACAGCAAAATGAAATGCGTTTGTGTTGGGACGAGTTGTTTGCTGAGGGTTTTTTTTGTGTCTTTAAGTGCAGACCTTTGATTTGACCGGCTTTGTTCAGCACTTGGGAAATAATGAACAGCCGCGAAAGAGAAAAAAAATCCGGCGGACCTCGAGGGCAGCGCCGCGCCGCTTCCCGGCGCTCCGCTTCTCCCGGATCCCTGTGCTTTCAGGTTTATAACTTCCCATTTTTTTTTAGCGTATCCATGTTACCGATTCCAAAATTTTACCCCAAACCCCACATATCCAGATTTAAAATAAATGATAAAATCTCTCCGCTGACATCCATTAGTTTCGTGGTTATGACTCTCCGGGGTGGGATGTGAGGGAGCTCTGCCTCGTTTTTTCTTAGATTAATGGATACGTTCGTTCAATTACCGAAATGACACAATAACCTCAGAATTCCCATTGCTCTTCCTCCTCTTGCAAGCTTGGGCGTCTGCCCACCCCCGCCCTCTCCCCCAGCCCCACTCTCGTCTCCTGCTTTATACCTCTCCTTTCCTTGCCCATGATGACTGTGCCGCTCTGCTTGCTGATTCAGACCAGCAACCTTTCCTAACGTATGTCTTTTGAAGAGGTGTTCTGCAGAAGAGGACCGACTGAGGTGGGTAGCTTGGTGTGCAACCATGCAGCGTTATTTTGGATGAGGGAAGGGGCAGGAGACTGTGGCTGTTGGTGATACGATGGACGGGAATGAACTGAGAAATAGGAACGTCGGGCTTAAAAGACTTGCGCACATGACTCCTGCTGGTTGGAAGGTGTCAGTGAGGGAGCCCCCTATTGGACACTCACGGAATGTACGGTTTTCTGCAAAATTCTGGTGAGAATTTGTTTGGATGATTCTAGGACTAATAAGGAGAGACTTTCCAGTCTGAGGTGACTGTCAGTCAGTGGTCAGGTCATAATTAGGTGATGCAGCCTCCGGAATATCCAGAAAGCCTGTACATCTTTCTTATATTTATAGCTATATAACCAAGATACAGGGCCCCAGTTCCCATTATGTCAGTCACCTTCTACCAGGGGCCCGGGGCCCGTCCGGCCCTCCTCTCGCTTTCACTTGCTAACGATGGTGTGGTAACAAACAGATGACCTCATTTACTCAGCCCACCATTACAGCTGAGTCACAGATTTGAAACGGTTGTATCATTAGTCGCATAAGTTTTCCGGCCCGAAGATCAGCGATAAGTGAACAACAGGAAAGTATGAGCGTCGTCACCATCTTATCTGTGCGAATGCCTGCAGTTCTGCAATTTACTTAATCGTCTGAGAAAAACTTCAGGAAACAATGAGCGAAATGTTAATTTTTCATGTGAAGCAGAACAGAGACTTATTCAAAAGATTCGACTGTCAGTGACATACTCGCCCCCGGCGCTTGGCAAAGAAAAAAAAACACATCTCTCTAGTAGTGTCTCTACACAACAACTTTCCAGTTTTGTGCTGCAGTGGCTGGTATGGAGGTGAGGCCGATCCCAGCTTCGGCTGTGTGCCATGCGGGTTTCTCGGGTCTGGGCTTTTGCTGATTGATACTTCTTGACAAACCAGAGAAACGTTTAATAATGAAATCCTTGCCCCTGACAAATATGTCACCATGGATCAAGATGATTCCTTTCCAAAGAAAGTGGCCCAGGAGGGAATGGTGATCCCAGCTAATTGTGGGTTCGTCCTCCCCGGACCAGACCTTGCTTTGGCGCTATCCATCAATCTGTACCCCTCTGTGCGAGAGGCAGGTGTTTAAAACGTTATTAGGTCAGCCAGCGCTACGGCCGGATGACTGACGGCTTGGCGGATGCCCTCTAATTACGACCGTGACAGAGAGGTGAGGTCTGATTGGCCGCAGGTGTGAATAATGAATGACCCGCCCCCTTAAAGGGCTCCCAGACATCATGTTATGATTTTCGTCATTCTGACAGGCGTGCTTAGGAATGCCTTTACCTCCTGTGAATAGTGATCGATGTCGCCGTGCAGCCATGCATCACCGAACGCATATCACACCTGCTCAGATGATCACGTGAATCTCACAAGGGCCGTGCTGCAATACAAGGAGTATTTTGCAGTGTAATGCAGTTATGAAGGCATCCGTTTTCAAACAGATACTCATCCCGTAGAGGACCAGGAGCTGACGAAAGGTTAATCAGACCAGGACCCTGCAATTGTCTCGGATTGGGCCCAGCTCCATGGTAGAGTGTTCGCACACTCAGAGAGTCGCTCGTTAGCGTTAACTGTGGTTCACTAGGACTTCCGGTGAATCTGGAGGGTGCGTACAATCATGGCTGACCCCACGTTTGACCCATCAACCCATATATCCCACTGCGCACCTATCTCTCACACTGCACACCTATCTATCACACTGCACACCCATTTATTACATGGCACACCTATCTATCCCACTGTGCACCCATCTATATCACTGTGCACCTATCACACTGCACACCCATCTATCACCCTGCACACCCGTCCATCACACTGCACACCCATCTATCCCACTGTGCACCCATCTATCCCACTGTGCACCCATCTATGTCACTGTGCACCTATCACACTGCGTACCCATCTATCACACATAACCATCTGTTACAAAGCACACCCATCTATCCCACTGTTTGCCTATCTGTTACACTACACACCGATCTATTAAATGGCACACCCATATATCACACTGCACACCCATATATCACACTGCACACCCATCTATCACACTGCACACCCATATATCTCACTGTGCACTTATCTATCACACTGCGCACCCAGCTATCCCACTGTGCACTTATCTATCACAATACTTTTAGCGATTTTTCATAATTTTTTGAAGGTGGTCCACTGGTTTTTAGTGTGATTTACATCCTTCTAGCATCCCGCTGTGATGTCTCGCTGTCCTCTGGGCGGGGCCAGTGCGTGGGCTGTCTTGTTTCCAGAAACAGCTGAGCTAGAGGGTTTGGAGGTGATGGATCCTTTCCCTTTGCGGGTGAGAAATACCAGGCGTGCCCAGGGCAAAGGGGTACCGTGCATGAGGGTGTTGATGTGCTTCCAGGGACAGCTGTCACTGTGCATAACTGAGGCCAAAGTACCCCAGGATACTGATCTGCTGCTGGCTCCACCCATGGCGTGGGGGGAGGGGGGGAGTGGGGGGTGGTTCTGGCTCTGTGGGTGACATGTGAAGTGTGCCTCTCACCCCCACTCTGTCACTGTGGTTCCTTCCGTCCATGCTGGTCCAGAGGAGATGCATGAGAACCTTCCCAGGTGACCGAGCGATACCACAGTCAGGAAAGCAGCGAGCTCTGGAAAATTCTGCCGTTATGAAAACGCCCCTGAAATTCGGTTCCCACCAGACACTCTGACTCTTACCCAGGATCCAATAGCTCCAGGAAGGCCTTATGTTTTTGCTGGGCTGGTGCCATTTTTTCGACTGTGATGGCTGCCCTGTAAATACAGGCCCTCTTTCGGCTATCTTGATCTGATAGTGAAGCTTTCAGCGTCATTTGTCGGCTGTTTTCGAAAAGGTCCCACTGTATTTCCCCTAATTTGGGTATTGTGGCGTTTCTCGCGCTCCAGGCCCTCGGATCCAGAAGGAGATCTAAGGGCACTTCGTTCATGTCTGAAATAAATTCCTGCCCCCAACCAACCCCCCATCCCCACAATGTTTCCAGGAAATGAATGGCAGTCTGTTGGCACTTAAGGCCTTGTTTGTGGTCCGGCACCTGGCTGTGTATCAACATGGAGCCCGGGATCGAACCGGGGTGTGAATTCTCATCAAGGACCTCAGTGTCCGGCATATAGGATAATCGACCATCATTCAACAAACCGCAGACTGGTCCTCCACTGTTTTGTGCCGTAAAATATAATTACGACCGGGACACGATCCAGAGATGTCGGTCTGGCCACTCGTTTGCTCTAAGAGCTCGAATATGACAAGGAAGAATTTAATAGATTCTCAACAACTGTTCATTTTCCGGAGTCACAATTTACTGTGAAAATGCACTGCCACTGGAATTCAATCTGACTAGCTGGGGGTTTGGGGCGGGAGGTCAGTGGCGGGGGTGACCTGAAATAGCAGCATGGTATTTACAAAGTTTTGTGCTATGTGTCTGCAGGGACAAATAAAGTCCGGTACTGTTTTCGACAGGAAGGCCATCCCCCCTCAGTCCTTTCATCGCCCTGAGCGCAGGCCCAGGCAGCCACTCCCTTCCATGCAAGGACCTGGGCTAAGAGGAAGGGTGCGCTGACCCCCGTTCTGAGAGCCCCAGTCGCTCCAGCCGAATAACCACCATTCAGAGCCAGAAGGGGCTTGACTCTTCGGGGCCGTCTGTTATCCAGGCGCCAAATAAAGGCGTCCAGAGCTCTGCCTGACTGCAAAAGTTTGACGTTATCAGCTAATTAGTGGTAAAGCAGCACTGAGCCGATACCGGCTTTAAATAGGACGGCTCTTATGGAGATGAAAGTGACTAATGCCATTTAAAATAGACAGATGAGTATGATGGGATGTGCTGGCAGATTTTAAAACACCAGATTCTTCCCTTTCATTTCCCATCGAGATACATAAAGAAGTAAAGGTACATCGCTTTGGCTCTCTTATCTTTGAGAAGGCTTCAGGGAAATAATTGGATTCATCTAATTGCTACTCTCCTGCCTGTGAGGTCACCTGACCCCTTTGTACCTCGTCACCATGGGGATGGCTGCGGCTAGACGATGGTCAGTCCTCCCTGGAAGGACCAGACACCTGAGAAAAAGAGGAAGATCTCGGAGGTGTCATTCTGGTGCCTTTACTGAGGGCTGTGGGTTTTACTTTAACATTTGTTCAGCCTTATTTTAGATCAGGGGTCACCAACCTTTTTGAAACTGAGAGCTACTTCACGGGTACTGAGCCATACAAAGGTTACCAGTTTGAAACGCCCTCCTAAACTTACCTAAACTTCATGTATAATAAAGATGTTTTAAATGCTTTTTTTTTTTTTTTTTTAGATATTGTCATTTTCAAATCTATATAAATTCAAATGTGATTAAAGAAGAATAGCAACAGGATAAATAGTTGTGCTATTTTTAGAACAGGTCCGCGGGCGACTCATGTGGTCCTTGGGGGCGTCCTGGTGCCCGCGGGCGACTCATGTTGGTGACCCCTGGTTAGAAGCTTTATTATGTGTTTGTTCATAATTAATTCTGTATCTTAACTGAAAATAGACTCATTCGGTCTTTATTCAATACTGTTATGAAGCCTCATATGCCAAGACAACAGATTTTCTGTCTTAGTGTGACCCCCCCCCCCCCCCCCCCCCAGTTCTCCTGCACCTTGACTGCCTCGGAGAAACGTTTCAGCTTTCAAAACCGCCGATGACTGACCAAGAGCAAACACAGTCTCCTCTTTCCCTCTCTGACAACCTCCAACAGTCAATACTTCCGTCTCCTGTTGTTTTCTCCAGCTCCCTGTCTGCAGCCACAAAGGTAATATAATTCAGGGCAAGAAATTAGTTAAAAGGGGCAAAGAAACACTTCTACTCCGTATTTTAACATGCATGCAAAGATTGTTCCAAGCGATTAAATTCGCAATTTTATCTCATTTCATTCTAAGAGAAATAACATAATATTTCCTATGTTCTACCTTCCTCCATGTTTGTGATTAAAATCTGAAATGTCCACGATTTAATTAACGAGAGCTGGTACATTTGCTTACTGGCTGACTTATGCCGGAATGATATTGTCCTTAATATATTAATAGATGCTTAGCACTTTGTGAAATTGGCCAGGCGATCCTGTCGCAGACTGACAGGTTGCTCCATCGCCTCCATCTGCGAGGCTCGGAATCATCTCAAGTGCCCAGGCCAAGACGTTGCCATCTCTTAAGACGGGGTCTACAATTTAGCCGATTGGCCCCCCATCTGCAAATTTTCTATGCCTCGAGTGGTACTTCTTGGTGAGCGTTGCTAATTACTTTGGTAGAGGATCAGCCCCATGTAAGTGGATTGGCGCAAACGCAAGTCTACGTTCTGCTCCAGAACCAAAAAGGCTTCTTCAGCAGAGTGGCTGCTGACGATCAGCCATCTCTGTTTGTCTGGGGCAATTTCTCTTGATAAATGACTCTGTGTCAAAGGTGTTCCCATTTCATTTTTCAGCCCTAACCGTTACTGATTTATAATAGCTCTTCGTACATAATTTAACATTTATAATTTCCATCCATCCATCCTCCTTCCAATTAGGGTCATTGGTAAGCCCCTCTCTGGAAGCACAGGGCGCAGGATGGAGGACATCTGCATGGGAGGTTTTATGATTAAAAAAGACTCCAATTTCTGTTAATAATGCTCTGTCAGAGTCTGTCTTCTAAATGCCATTTTGAATTACTTTCTTTGTACAAAGTCATAGCCTAAGGATTTTTTAATAGATTTTAGAAAAATATCCATCCATCCATCCATCCATCCATCCATCCATCCATCCATCCATCCATCCATCCATCCATCCATCCATTTCCTGTAACCACGTATCCTATTCAGGGTCGCAGGGGATCCGGAGCCTATCCCAGAGGCTACAGGTATAATACAGTGAACAATCCAAAATGGGGCACTAACCCAGTACAGGTTTTAGAAGAATAATGAACTTGAATAACAAAAAAAATATAAAAATAGTGTGTGGCATTTGTCAAATTATTTTGGCAAGCAGGCTGCAACTGATATTCTGTTTGATCTCCCCAGGTGGGGGGCAGGCCTCCCCACCACTGCTGCCTCCTTAAGCTCTAACACACTGGCAGGCAGTGGGACGCCATCTGTGGGTGACGTGTGACCCCCCCCCTCCTCCCCCGCTTCTCCCACCTGACATTCTCCATGCCAACAGAGGCCACAGAGTGGCAGTCCACTGCTGACTGACTTTCTCAAGGTGCTTGGCGGGGGGGGGGGGGGAGGGGGGGGGTGTGGCCTGGCCAAAACCTCAGACCCGTGCCACCAAAATCTTCTGGATTCTTCTCCAAGGTTGTGTTATGAAAATCCTTAGCAGGTTCTTCAAAGCTACGCATGGAGGTTACAGTGTAATGCCTATATTATTAATGCAGGGGAATGTTTACAGAAACAGCCCATACTGTTATGGACTGACATACAGTCCATATTTCCCCACTAGCTCAGCTAAGGAATTACCTTAGCCTGCATCCGCTATCTGAAAATATCACAAGGGATCCAACCTTCCTGAAGCTAAACACCTAAACCACCCAGACAACATGTACATACATGCCCTAGTTTAAATTCTGACAGTCACAAGATGCTAACCAAACACAATCAACAGCTTTACACACACGGACAAACAAACTCAAATTGTAAACAAACTCATAGACATGGTAATGTGTGTTTCCCCGGCCGTTAGAAGCATTTTGGAGACTTCTCAAGACAACAACTTGAACCTCTACCGCTTGGCAATAATCAATATAAATCTTGTCTGGATTGGTTCAGCAACCACTCGGGTTACATCACTCCAATTGACCCTGTGTTTAATTGTAGCTTTTTCTGTTTAAATCCATTACTGACTCCGTATTAAGTTTTAAGAGTCATTCTGGATGTCCCCTCTTGCACCTATCCTGCCACCAGAGTGACAAGTGCCATGAAGCGATCTTTAAAATAAGGTGGGACTTGTGATACGTCGTTAAACTCCTCTTTTGCTGGGCTCATTTATTCCTGTGTCAAGGACCTGCAGGTTGTCAGGTGGTCGAGAGTTCCCGGTGCTCCCCGTGGTACGAGGTGGTTGGCTGGAACGTCTTGCCATTCAGATAAAATGGAAGCGATTGGTCCTTTTGTGGGCTCATCTTGTTCAGTAGGTCAAAAGCTACATATTGAATGCTGTAAAGTGTGTGTGTGCACAGTGTACATGAACATTTTAGCTTCTTTTTAGCCTAAAGGCCTACGATGGCTATTGATCCTTTGACCTTTATGGGAGCTACAATTGCTGATATCAGCATACTTTGCAGGGTGAGTGTTACATTATTCATGTAAAACCAGTGGTTCTCGAAGTCGGTCCTCTGACCCACTGCCCTGAATGTTTTCCTGCTATCCCTGCCCCACACACAAGTCCCAGCTGTCTTTCAGCTTCTGATTACCTGGATCAGGTGTGTTCAGTCAATCAGCAGTGTGTAGGGCAGGGATAGCTGGAGAACACGCAGGGCAGTGGGGCCCGAGGACCGACTTCGAGAACCACTGATGCAAACAAACAGGAAGTGCAGAGTAGCGGCCATATTGAAAAGCTTTATGTAAGTGACTTTATGTCTGGATAATGTTTTTTAATGTTGGAAACTTGCGTATTATTATAAGTTATTTGTGGTCAGATTTTCTTCTTAAAGTGTTTTTCATAGATTTTTTTTTGAAGTCTGGAAATTAGCAGGGTAAGAGATTACCGGAATTAGTAGATGAGTCAAAAAATACACTGGTGTATTGGATGGTTGGATGGAAAGGGGTCAGTTTGATATTTAGATATAAAAAAGCACAATTCTATGTTTTATGCCTTATTTGAGGAGATCATTTCTTTAAAGTTTTGCTCCATTAGGGACAGGGAACTGAACCACAGGTAAATGGAATATGGTTCTAAGAAATGGTGCAGGGGTTGGGGAACAGCTCAGCCATTATGGGGAGCTTTAGGGAAACCTGACAAGCACTGGGGCTTGGCAGCGGGGTCCAGGCGCACAGGATGGGGTCGAGAGAGACAGGAGATCCACTTCCTGTTATTGTTAACGACGCACAGGCGAGTGAAGGGGCTGGCCTGTGGGTGTCCCCCGGCCCTTACCAGCCACACACCCTGTTTTCATCATTTATTTAAAATATCAGAATAACGTTGCATGTACCGCCTTTTCCCAGGGGCCGGGTACGGCAAAAGTTAACTTACGCTGGTGACTTCACACGTGATTGCTCACCAAGGAACACCGAGGTCAAATACTTACTTTTTTTTATTGGAAAAAAAGATATATATGCCAGGTGTGAGGATTGATCACTTATGGCTTCAACATGGGCAATGTCAGTTATTCAATAGAACATTTTCAGGCAATTTCTGGGTGCCTGAAAAGCCTCGCAGGGCCATTACACTGCCTGACACGCAAGAGCTCCCTGAAGTGTCCGAGGGCTGGATGTAAGATACCCGCTTAGACACCATAAAGGCAGCACGTCATTCTTGACTTTCCACGCAATTGCTTTTCAATGGATGTACATGGCGAGGCCCCGTTTGCCCTCACCGCCGTCCCGTGAGGCGTGAACGCCGTTCGTCTTTCTGCCTTATTGTCTCGCTGAACTTCTGCAGAGGTTGAATTAGAAAGAGGCTGGCTGGAGGAACCTGTCACGTCTGCCGTGAGCTGGCAAGGCGTTCAAACTCACTGTGCATGTGGATCGTAGCGTCATGGTCAGCGTATGGACAACAGTGCCTTAAAAGCCAGAACAGGAAAAATCATATAATGTTATTGCCTACTGAAAACATGCAGAGCTACCCATCCATCCATCCATCCATCCATCCATCCATCCATCTTCCAAGCACTTATGCTGATCAGGGCCACCTGGATCATATCCCAGGCAGCACAGAGCAGGAGGACACCCAACATGGGATACCAGTCCATCCCAGGGCACATACTGTGGAGAATTTAGAGCAGGGAATCCCCAATCCCATTCCTGGAGGGTCAGTCTGCACCACAGTTTGCAGATTTCCCTGCTCAGACACACCTACTAAACCTGGCAATTGGCTGGTGAGCTGAATAATGTGTGTTGAGAAGGGAAATCTGCAAACTGTGGTGCAGACTGGCCCTTCAGGATCAGAATAGGCAAGAGACATCTATTACTCTAACAGTGTGTCTTTGGACTACGGCAGGCAACCCTGCTGGATAGAAAACCTGCTGGACACTTGCACTCCGGGATCGGGGTTACTTACAGCAGGATTATGGGAAATTCACATGACACTGGGAAAAACTCCACACTCACACAAAAACAAGTGGGAGGATTTGAACCCCCCCAACCCCAGAGATGAAAGGTTCAGTGATGCCCAACGATCCACAACGTGAGGAGGCAGTTGTCCCATTTTCCTGTACTGCCTGCGTGTTTCTGGTTGGTTCTGAAGGCCCCAGTTTTGATCCTGTTCTGTAGTTACTGTCTGTCACCATGGCTTGGCTGGGAGGTTCCTGGAATATCACGCTTTTACACTTGCATAAAATTCTCAACGTAATAGAAAAAAATCAGGAGTTCTATGTTTGTTTTGCCTTCCTCTGAGCACATTTCTGCATCTGTGACGTCACCCGTCACCCCACAAGCCCCAGCTGGACCCTGACCTTGGCGTAAGAGCCAGGAATGCAGCTTCATACATCACTGGCTGTGGCCCTCGCCCAGCTTTCGCCCTCGGGATGCCGCAGTGCCTGTTCTGCCATAACTCATTCCGCCTCTGCTGCCGATGGTGCTCTGCTTTGGCGTGGGTCCTCGCCGGAGACAACGTTACACCCCCCCCCCCATCAGATGGCCGTACCCTATTGCTGTTGCTTGAAATGTGACGTTCTCAGCCCTTGAGGCCTTAGTGCTGTGCTGCCGTTTCGGTCCTTTTAACTATCCCACAGTTTCTCTCCTCGACAATAATGAATCATGGAACCGGATCCGTGAGCCAGTCTGGATAACATTCTCTGGTCAGCCTCACTGGAGTTTTGAGCACCTGAAGTTAATTTCACCAGTACGTCTATAAATACTGTCCTGTCATGTTTCCCTCGTGTGAAGTATTGCGAGTCACTCTGTACCAAAGCCTTTTCCTGAGATATTATCTGTGTTCTGATCTTCCTGTCTATTCTGACCCTTTGCCTGTAATTGTTGACTCTTCTTTGCATCAGGGCCCAGGTCTCCACAACCAAAGAGGTTACAGATGACTAGTATAAAAGCCATAAGCCATAGTTTGTGTATCTCCAACTGCGATCCAGGTCTCAGCACAGGATAGCGAGCACTTCTGGGTTCTGCGTGGAGCAGATGTATAAAGTAACAAAGTGCAAATATATACTTAAAGTTTTTTTTTTTAAAAGTTGTTACAACTTTATTTTAAGTTTTTAAAACTTTGACTTCTTATATTTCTGAGCCAAATAATGAGTTTTTCCTCTGATACATTGTACAGGAGCCCATTGTCACTCACCCTATTAAAAAAATACTATTTTCAAAAACTTGAGGGTAGGGCTGCACAATTCTGGGCAAAATACGAATCACTGTTCACTTAGAATTGAGATTGTGATTATCACTCCCCATTCTTGAGCAATATATTTCTCTCTTCTTATTATTAATTTGCATTACACATTGTCTTTGTGAAATTAGAACAAACAATAGGTCTATGCAGAGATACACGATATACCGGTTAATTTACCAATATTGTCAGAGAGTATTTAAACTTTATAAAAGTGGCATACGAACTGGGAGGATGGGGGGATGTGTCCCCTTAATATTTAATTGCGATTCATTCAACACCCCAATAAATTGGATCTAATGCCAGTATTACTCACATGCATTTTGGGATTTTCACATTTTATTATTTTTAGCGACTCGTAACGTACATGATAATGGTTGATATGTATCTCCATGTGATTAGTTGCAGGCATTACATCAAACGACATCTTTCAGGACCCAGCCAATGAGAGAGGAGAAGCTGAACACCAGCAAAGCAGACATACTCCCATGGCCGCTATATCTCTGCCTTAGATTGTTGAGCCAGTCAACAACTGTGTGGTGAAATTAGTTGATTTACTGTGGGTTAATAAACCAGGAGGATTGTTTTGCAGAGATGATGGGGACTGAACCAGACCCTGGTAGTAACGTTTCCAAGAATCAGCAGGATAGATTCCAGAGAAGTTTCTTTGACAAACTCCTTCCTAGTGACCACATAGTTGACTGTGCATCTGACAGACAAACTGACCTTCAAACTGCCCCAACTACTGACACCTATGGTTTCCCCAGCCAATGAAGTGGACAACGTTAATGTTGGACTTTACGACTTCTGGGATGAGTAGCGGATTTAGCTGAGGATGATGACATCGTTTGCCGCGTGCTGCCTGCTAGTCCGCCGGGCTCACACCTCATTAGGGTCCCGATGCCTCCGAGAGCTTCACCGTGGCCAATAATCCGATAATCCGCAGTGAAGCAGTGCAGCCCCATTAGGGTTAGCTGAATGTGTGGGTCCACTGCCGGCTCATTTTCACAGCATGCATGATGAATACTTTGGAATATGTTTGGGTATTTTACCCTGTGCGTGCCAGACAATTTACATTCACATTCATTCTTTCTAAATTTTCCACCTACTCCTGTACTATGTTACAAGGCCAAAATTCTGTCTAGATGTTGTTCACTTACAAATAGTGATGCATAATGGCACCTTTATAACTGTAGCTTCATAACTGCATATTCATCATACAGCTTCATAAATGCAGCATCATTATGGCATCATTGTAACTGCAGCTTCATAAATGCAGCATAATTATGGCATCACTGTAATTGCAGCTTCATAAATGCAGCATAATTATGGCATCATTGTAACTGCAGCTTCATAAATGCAGCATAATTATGGCATCACTGTAACTGCAGCTTCATAAATGCAGCATAATTATGGCATCATTGTAACTGCAGCTTCATAAATGCAGCATAATTATGGCATCACTGTAACTGCAGCTTCATAAATGCAGCATAATTATGGCATCATTGTAACTGCAGCTTCATAAATGCAGCATAATTATGGCATCACTGTAATTGCAGCTTCATAAATGCAGCATAATTATGGCATCATTGTAACTGCAGCTTCATAAATGCAGCATAATTATGGCATCATTGTAACTGCATCTTCATAAATGCAGCATCATTATGGCATCACTGTAACTGCAGCTTCCTAACTACAGCTTGATAAACACAGCATCATAATTGCATCTTCATAACTGCAGCTTCCTAAATGCAGCATCATAATGGCGCCTTCATGACAGCATCTTCATCATGCAGATTCATAAATACATCTTCACAGAGGCAGCATCGTAGTGGCTCTTTTAAAGTGTTGCCTCAGTGCTGCAGTAATGTGAAAAAAATGGCACAAAGCTGTTATCCAGTGCGCATCAGCGACTGTAATGGAAAAGCTACAGACGCAGATGGAGAAAAATAATGAATGACCTACTGTATCGGAAGTTTTATATGCACACGTGCTTTTCTGCTTGTACTTTGCACGGGCTGTTTCACGCTGCCAAGAGTTAAAGGGGATCTCAGCCATGAAATTTGATTGCTCGTACGAAATAACCACCGTGACACTGAAATATGCTCAAAGGGACTCTTTTTAATCCCTGTTTGCGAACCCCCTTCTGTATGCCTGCATAGTTACACACATATTTACACATTTACACGTGGGACGCATTCTGAGCTGCAGTCCAATGTATTACTGCCAGGTGCAGACTTAGGACTTTGCCTGGAATATCGGACAGTGCTATATAATTTGCCTGCAGTTGGCTCCGCCCACTATAGAAGCCTCGTCCCACCTTTAAACACCTCCCACTGGACAGGCCGGTGAGTGAATTTTTATTCCAATAGTAGAGGAACGTTTTAGGTTCTCTTGGAAATTCCCACTTCCATGTACCTGTCTGTCTCCGAAAAATAAAAATGACAGGACACCCTGAGGACGTAATAAAAACCTGTGTGAAATGGCCTTAGTGGGCATAACATTTAAACTGATGTATATACTTCTGGAGTAGTCACAGGTGTGGTGTATGCTGCATTAAATTATTCTGCTGTAGAAAAGGCCGTGTTTCAGAAGTAGAGTGATTTTAAAAACTATTACGCAGCGCATCTCCTGACGCAGCTGCATATTTTAAAGGCCCTGGGCTGAAATAACCTGCGCTAGACGCGTGTTTAGGACATAAAACAGGTATTTCCGCTCTGTCTTGTGTAAAATATAGGAGGCAGGATGTCACCTGTGTAATTACTCACAAGCATCCTGGCCTTTCATTTCAAGCATTGAAAGCGATGTTGCTAATTGTTTAGAAATGGCTTATTGACTTCGCCTTTTCAATCAAGTATCATTGCTATTGGCTACCGAAATGCTATTCATTTCATACCATATAATATCATCAAATGTTACTTGAACGTCAGATTTGAAATTATGCTGCGAAATACACACACACACACACACACACACACACACACACATACACACACACGCTGTAGATATTGTCGAGATTTCTATTAATATTGAATTTCAGTACGGACTATAGCATATTGGTGTGTAAAAAAAAATAAGCAAAACGAGAGACGAGAGGTTTCTTGGATAGAAAATGTTCACTTCATGCAGTCAGACCCCCGATATAGTATGAAATATCCCAGAATTAACATTACATAAACATTTCATATACTATTATACATTTTATGGTAGGATTTTATGTATAGTGTCTGTATACTATGTTGTTCAGCACTTCGGTAAACACTTTGTGTTTTGAAATGTGCTTTATAAATACAATGACTTGACATTAAATATTGAGCAGCTGGCCGATGAGAAGCAGGATCTTTTATAATAGCCCTCATAGGGATGTGTGAGCTTAGTACATGGTGAGTCTGGATGAATACTGATATTTATTTTTCACTGGTGAAAACTGGAAAAACCACAAAGAAATGACTGGACGCCGCTGTCAGTGACACAGCGGACGTCGATTTAGTTTCCGCTCACTGAGGTGAGCGGGTGGGGGACCCTGTGTGCTTCTTGGGGCGTCCTTGCCAGAGTGCGCGTGTCGACGCGTGTCTGCGCACTCCCTGTCTGCCCCCCACCAGCCGGTAGTAATGTAGTGTGAAACAGTGAGCGATTGGAGGCACTTATTTCAGGTGACCGCGATACATGGCTGGAACGCAGTCAGATAAACAAATGAAGGACCCAGGAGGGATTGGTGTGGAAGGCTCACGTCCGTGATATATGTGGGAGCCGGGACACTCGACGGAGTCATCACAAATAAACCCATTTCTCTTACAGCTCCTTGATGAATGAGATATATTCACTGTTTCAGCTGCAGTGCAGGGGGGGCCGAAACCATAAATGTCTGGGCATATTCTAAGCAGGAATGTGTATGGCACAAAAAAAAGAAAATTAACATTAAAAAAAGAACATTAATAATATAAATGCAGTCCCTAATGTGAAGGAACCAGAAAGAGATGAAGAATAACACAAACACTTTAGCTTTAAGCATTAAAGAGCGGCACAGACATTCACAGACATTTTAGCTGGGCTACAAACATCACAGGCCGGTTCTGCCTTTCTTATTATGAAAAGTAATCTTCTACCTGTGATTTTTACCAGTATGTGTCATAGTTCAAGTATTCCTGATATACAGTAACACAGATGGGACAGTGTAAGGCAGACAGATTTCTGAATGTATTAGAATTTTTATTCATTGTTGTCCATCTGGAGTATATCCTAGCTACTGAATACACCATGTTCCGTGTTAAACTGTCCTTTTGTGGTTCGTTCTACCCTGTTTCTTTAACTGTCCACAGCATTTTGTCCTCATGTACAAAGCTCCCGAGAATGAGTTATTGGAACATTAGGTCCATGGGGGGGGGGGGGGGGGGGGGGGGATGTGACCGTCCTGCAGTGAGGACAAGGAGAATAAAAACCGCTCGTCCCACAGCACACCCTTGAGTCACATCTCATCAGGTGACGTGACTCAGCATTTCTTTCTCCAATGGATAAAGACGAGTGCAGTGTTTTTATTTTGGGGGAGGGAAGGGCAGTACAAATGACTCAGGCGTCCATGATCGAATTTCTAAAGGTCTGTTGATCTTGTTGTATTTCAGGGATGAAACCCAATAATGTGACAGAGTGGTTTGTATACTAACACCTGCAAAACAAACTTTCTTTGATTCTTTGTTTTTATCAAAAGTAAAGATTTCTTAAGTTTATAAGGGAAAAAAACACCTCTAAGTGACATAAAAAGGATCGTTAAAGGGTTAAAAAACAGCCACATTAAAAGCACGCAGGTTTAACGTCACGCCACATTAGCTGTCAGATCCAGGCCAAAAAACTTATCCATATTTTTCCCATTAGTCTTCTGACAATAAACAAAAAAGTCATTCATGCTATAGAAAAATGCCTTCGGTTTTATTGTGGTGCAACAAAGACCTTAAAAGATGGAAACATTGGAGATATGAAAAAATAGATAAGTTTCTACAAATGGCTGTGGCGAATAACCTTTGGCCTGTCCTGCTTATCTCCATCAAGCTAAATGTCCAATCTGTCCCACTCACCGCAGATCATAAGCGATGGTCACTGCTCATCACCCATGCTCACGGGAGAAATTTAATGAATGCACCGTCTGCTTATTAGGGCCGGGGACAGCTCAGAGCCCCCCAGATCTCTCCTCTGAGTCTCTGTGACACTAGTGATTGAGGGAGAGGCCCTGTAACATTGACCTTCAGAGTTCTCATTATTTCCATGGAAACGGAGGGTGGGACCCTGGCTGAGGCTGATTCTGGGCCCGGGGAGCTGCAGTGTTGGTCTCGTTGGCAACTCAAACTTTACAGTGAAACAGGTGGATAGAATCTATTTTCAAACATCTCTGGGAAAAGGAGCCCATTGAAGGCTGAATCTTTAGATAGGACAGGCAGGCAGGCAGGCAGGCAGGCAGGCAGGCAGGCAGGCAGGCAGGCAGATAGATAGATAGATAGATAGATAGATAGATAGATAGATAGATAGATAGATAGATATAGAAGGACAGTCTAGTGTGTGAGAATGCCTGAGTATCTGGGTTTGCAGTCCCTTGGTTAAAAAAATATTCCCAAAACCACAAGGACTATGATAAGGCTCGTGCTGTATTCTTTGTTGAATGTTTCAAAGTTTGTTAAACTTGTTCAGACATAAAGCAAAACATCTGGGTAAATAAAACAACTAAGATACACAAAACATGCAGTGCAGAATTAAGAAGAGGAAGAGGAAGAGGAAGGCTCAGAAAAGGGAAAGAAAGTCCCACTGGCTGCAGCTAACGAGTCAGCAGTGAATCAGACGAAGGCTTCACTCCTCAGAAAAAAAGCTCTTTGTTTTTTTTTTTTTTTAAATCTCCAAAGCTGTCGAAAATCACTCAGTGTCGTATCACATTTCCTCACCGTCGGTCAGTGGGCTGATGAGTAAAACACCGCACAGGGCGACTGAGGAAGCCCTTGATTGTGCTCCAGGCGGAAACATGGGGTGACATCAGCCGCTCGGTGAGTGACGGGGGGGGCTGTTTTCGCGTCGGCTTTCCTGGCTGTCAGGATCGCATCTGTAGTGTTTAACTCCCCTCCCCTTGAAAGTTCAGTGGGGATCGTGTGTCTCCCTGTTGATGAGTGAAGAACTTAAGGTGGGGTGTTTGGGGGGGGGAGGGGGGTGTGGGGAAGAGGTGGAGGATGCTGACAGGCAGTGTCACAAATGTGGCAGCCGGATCCATGATGGACGTCTGAGCCGCACAAACAGGGGCCCTTCGATGACATATCCAGGCTGCACACGGAGGTGCAGTGTTCGCAAAGCTAAATAGCTATGCTAAAGCTACATTCGACCATACTGGCAATTAACAACTCTAAACAGTACACTGCCAGTTTTCACATTCACTTTTAAACAGCTGCTTCTCATATCTGACACAAAAATGAATACGAAGCACACGAATAATTGTGAAATACATAGTTCCATGATTTTATGTGTTTTAAAGTCTCTGTTAAAAGCTGTTGGACGACTCTCTCTGCACTCTTTAGATCTATCCTTTGTTAGATCTTCCGGGCTGAATAGAGCGCTCCTTCGTTTTACAGGAGCCATGTTTTCTCTAAAATCGCAAGAGAAGATCTAAAACGGCGAGAGGTGTGACCCTCCTCGCCTTCGTTCCCCGGTGCGCCTGAAAATGATCGGAGGTCAGGTGCCTGTATTTTTGCCTGAACTTCAGCAGAAGAAAAACAGAATGATTATAAGTTAATTGCACAGTGGGGGGGGTGGGGGGGGGGGGGAGAGGCTGCTACCAGGAAACACCTGCAGCCTCGCAGATGAGCGCAAGGCGGGAGAGACGGACCACGTGGGGAAAAGTCCTCAGAAAGCCTTGCACAGTCCCGGGTGGTGTGGGCTGCTCCACAAGCTCGCTGTAGCTCTTTAGAAGATGGCTATGTTTGGCACAACGTCGCGAGAAGCTGAGGGTTCAGTGAGGCTTTTCAAAGACAAAACAAAGACCAATTATTATTCCATGATATAAAAAACAGCCCAATGCCGGAGCAGCCTTACTCCGCTTCGGCTCTCAGAGACGCTTGGCCAGACGCTTCTGAGGACTCTCTGACTTACGGGGCTTTTAGTGAATCTGTGTGAATGGTGTGAAAAGGCCTCTGCTGATCATATCAGACGGCGGCAGAAGCAATGACCTGGCGCCACCCAGCTGTTAACGCCAACCCTGCGGCTGGGAGAGATTCTCTTTGTTTCAGCACCTAAGTGCTGCAGAGTCTGAGGTGACTTTTAGCCTGAAAGACGTGGAAGGACACAAGATAGCAAAGACTCCATCCGTATCCTGAGCTGCACACCGTCTTCTCAAGCTGCAGGAATGATATGACCTGGAAAGTCCAGTTTGTCAGATTCAGAACTGCTAAAGACTTCACAGCAGGCAGATCGGATTAGAAGTACTGCAAATTCTGCATCTTAATTCCTTGGCAAATAAGTTCATTTTTCCTGCAAGATCACCCGATGATTCGAAAATTTTCGATAAGGAACATTATGAGGAAATTTGCATTCAAAATATTGCAACTTTAAATGCTGGTCAGAAGTACTGAGAATTATAGTCTTGATTTTTCTGTATTACATACTTATACAAAGAAGTGAGGCAAATAGCACATTACAAACATACCTGCTACCAAGGAGCCATTTAGGCATAAGTGCAGTTAGGCTGAGCTTCCAGTGAACGCCCAGTTACCAGTGTCAGCTGGACTGGAGCAGGAGCTACAGAACGACTTCTAACAAAGCAAGAACCTATAAGACTATTCAAAGACTAGAAGTGCAACATAAGAACATTCCGGGACATAAACTGGCATCATGGTAAGAGAGAAACTCATGGTAAAGATGGTTCCAGAAGCTTTACTTGGAGGTGGGGTGGGAGTATGATGAGCAGACGTGGTTTGGCAGTCAGGGAACCACACTAAGGAAACGTCTGGAGAGACACTTCTCACATGATGGAAGGAGCTCCAGACGACCAAAGGTGTTTGCATGGATGATGGGAGCCTGTCCACTGATGTACCTGTAAGTCAGCCAGTCACCAGAATCCAACCACTCAAGTGGAATCCAGTCACTTGAGAGCTACTCTTAGAGTAACGTCTTTCTCAAACTATCTATCTTGGGTTTATTTAAGCGAATGGACTCTATAACATAACATACTGGATTCAGTTTGCTTTTTGGCTTCCTCTGCCGGCCCCTGGAGGATGGTCTCCCCCTTTGAGTCTGGTTAGGGTTAGGGCTTCCTCTGCCAGCCCCTGGAGGATGAGCTCCCCCTTTGAGTCTGGTTCCTCCCAAGGTTTCTTCCTTCTAAGGAGTTTTTCCTTGGCACTGTCGCCTCTGACTTGCTCTCTGGAGACTTTGGGCAGGGACAATGTAAAACACTTTGAGATGATATAATGCTGCGAAAATGTGCTATATAAATAAATTGAATTGAATCGAATTGAATTCAACTGCCACAACATCTCAAATAACGTTTGACAACAACAAATTCTTCCTGGGATCATGTCTCAGTATCCCATACTCTGCAGGAACTAAAGCAGACAAGAGTGAAACGAGCAACAAGAACCTTGAACTTGATGCGAGTGCAGATAGGGAGCCAGTGAAGTGAGACGAGGAGGGGGGACGTGAGTACGCTCAGGCTGAATGAGTATCAGATGTGCCGCCGTGCTCTGAATCAGCCGCCGTGATCCGATAGCACCGGCGGGTAGGCCTGCTTCTAGAGAGTGTGCCTGTCTGCTCGGCCCTGCTTGGCTGCCCTCTCATCCATGCTTTCAGGACAAATCACATAAGTGTGTTGGAAGTGTCAAGCAGCCATAGTGGGGCTTTGGGGATTAAGCGGTTTTGATGCTGCCCAAAACCAGCAGTTTAGGGCTCGATTAAATAATACAGGACCTGTAAACCCTGGTTTTTGGGAATCGGGCACCGCTGATGGGTGGACTAGCTATCCTGCCCCTCCGGGCGGCTTCCGGGTGGCTGCCGTGTGTCACGGCACAGATGAGTAGGTCGTGGTGCTGAAACAGCCCCCCTCGGAGATCACAGGCAGAGGCGAGAGAATGTCTGAGAAAGCATTCATTCATTGGGAAATGATTTATTCAGGGTTGAGGTGTTTGTGAGTCAGCCACCTAACACACCGCTGCAGCTGGTGAAGGATGATCCTGGACCAATCGGGCGCTCGATGCTGTGTTCTTATTGGCTAGCTGACAGGGAGGATATTTCTCGCCCCTTAATCGCTGTGAGGGATCCCTGTCTATGGCACTGCTATGGATGTCCCAGCCTGTCACAAAACAGGGATCCGACACAGTGGCACAGTGTTTAGCACTGTTGCCTCACACTTCTGGGATGTGGCTTCGAGTCTCAACGTGGGATTAATGTGTGTGCAGTTTGCATGTTCTCCCCATGTCATTGTGGAGATTCCTCCGGGTACTCCGGTTGAGTGAGTGACTGGAGTGTGAGTGTGTCCTGTGATGGGTGGGCGCCCCGTCCTGGGTTATTCCCTGCCTTGTGCCCTGTGATGGGTGGGCGCCCCGTCCTGGGTTATTCCCTGCCTTGTGCCCTGTGACGGGTGGGCGCCCCATCCTGGGTTATTCCCTGCCTTGTGCCCTGTGACGGGTGGGCGCCCCGTCCTGGGTTATTCCCTGCCTTGTGCCCTGTGATGGGTGGGCGCCCCATCCTGGGTTATTCCCTGCCTTGTGCCCTGTGACGGGTGGGCGCCCCATCCTGGGTTATTCCCTGCCTTGTGCCCTGTGACGGGTGGGCGCCCCGTCCTGGGTTATTCCCTGCCTTGTGCCCTGTGACGGGTGGGCGCCCCGTCCTGGGTTATTCCCTGCCTTGTGCCCTGTGACGGGTGGGCGCCCCGTCCTGGGTTATTCCCTGCCTTGTGCCCTGTGACGGGTGGGTGCCCCGTCCTGGGTTATTCCCTGCCTTGTGCCCTGTGATGGGTGGGCGCCCCATCCTGGGTTATTCCCTGCCTTGTGCCCTGTGATGGGTGGGCGCCCCATCCTGGGTTATTCCCTGCCTTGTGCCCTGTGATGGGTGGGCGCCCCGTCCTGGGTTATTCCCTGCCTTGTGCCCTGTGACGGGTGGGCGCCCCGTCCTGGGTTATTCCCTGCCTTGTGCCCTGTGATGGGTGGGCGCCCCGTCCTGGGTTATTCCCTGCCTTGTGCCTTGTGACGGGTGGGCGCCCCGTCCTGGGTTATTCCCTGCCTTGTGCCCTGTGATGGGTGGGCGCCCCGTCCTGGGTTATTCCCTGCCTTGTGCCCTGTGATGGGTGGGCGCCCCATCCTGGGTTATTCCCTGCCTTGTGCCTTGTGACGGGTGGGCGCCCCGTCCTGGGTTATTCCCTGCCTTGCACCTCCAGAATAAGCTCCAGACCTGGGAGAGAGCAAAAACGTGGACAGTCTGTGAGTCCCAGAGGAGTCGTTTAGGAAACATTGATTTAGAGCATCTAAAACTAGGAGGAGCTAATATCCCAAGATAATCTTTTAACTTTGGGCCTCCAAATACCACTGTAGGTTCAGAATCAAAGCTATTTTTTAACTTTTAAAAGCTTCATGTTCAGTTTTCGAGGGCAGTTCCGGCTGCGAGCAGGGCCTGTTCCTGCCTCGCCGAGAAAACGACATCGAAACCGAACTCGCAAATGTGCTTCAGCATCCACTCAATCCCCACTATCAAACATTCATATTTCTGTGAACGGGAATCCCGAGCGGCACATTACACAGGCTGAGGATCGCGGGATAAACGTACGGGCAGCCGCGGACCTGGCATCTATTAGAAAAGAGGACAAATGTTCCTCATGCTTCTTTTAAAGCGAATCAGAGGCCTCTGAGCTTCCCTTGTCCTGAGACATCTCTGGTGATGCTTTGGGGGAGGGTGGGGGGGGGATGCAAAGATGTGAAAATGGATATCGCTCAGGAGACCTTGTCAGAACGTTATAGAACGTGACTTGGTACTGAGATGGTCTCGAGTCTTGGGCGGGGGGAGGTGGTGTGGGGAGGGGGGGGTATCTCACCAGTCAGAGAGACTGGGGATTGTGTGGACAGCCGCCCTTCAAACTGGCAGGAGTGAGATAGCGGAATACGGGGAGCCAGACATGTCGTGATGAAAACGACCCGGCTAGCGAGATAAGCCAAGGCACGATACGACTGGTGGGAGTTCTCTGGGGCGTCCATGCGACCAAATCCCTCTGCATTGCGGCTGCAGGCTAACGGGGGCCATGGCTACCCCCCCTCTGCAACAGTGTCACCTAATGCGACAGACTGCGCCTAGGCTGGGGGGTGCGCATCTTCTAACCCTGACCCTGCTGTAGGTGTCTGTGTCTGCACATACAGTAACGAGCTCTGAACACATTAACATCCGGCTTGGTGGGGGCTGCAGCTATTCCGTCACACGGATCAGAGAGGGGGCAGAGAGAATTATACAGGAGCCAAAGCAAAGATAATCCTACACTCGGGGGCCATTTAAATAATTTAGCCGTCATCAGTTTCGCGTAGATCAGGGGGTCGAAGCGGCCGGGCCTGTGGGACACGGCGGCTCCGCAGCCCAGCCGAGCTCTTAATTAATGAACCTGTTCGGCTTTGATGAAGAGCACAGCTGTAGTGAAAGGCCTTGTACACTGAGGGTCAGGGTGACCGGGGGCTGGGGGCCTGCGATACAGGTTTTTCATGATGTGCTTTAAATGGCACACAGACGGGTGGTATGTGCGTGCAAGACGGGATGAGGCGGAGGAAAGATGGAAGAATTGAGAGTCTGGAAATAAGGTGAGCAGGAGATGGAAGGAGCCAGACAAGTCAACACCTCGCTGGCAGAACGTCAGGAGATCAGGGAAAGATCCAGAAAGTACATAAAGTGAAGTGAAGTGAAAGGAATTAGTGAAATGCGTCCTCTGCATTTAACCCACATGTGACATAGCAGGGGGCAGCTAATTCAGCACCCGGGGAGCAGTGTTTGGGGGGGCGCTACCTTGCTGGTCAAGGATTCAAACCTACAATCTTTCAATTACAACATTTTCAATTCAAGTGCACTTCCCTACCCACTAGGATGGAAAAGATAAACCAGACGCCCTGCTAATGCCACACGTACGTGTGATACTCATGGCCTGTAAAAGCTGATTTCATCATTGTCATTTCATATTTGTTTATCAGTTACTTTTTTCTAGAGTGATATACATTTTTGAGCGAAAGCAGGGTCAGCCTGTTCCTGGAGGCACTGGGAGTTAAGCACCTTGCTCAAGGGCCCAACAGTAACCCTGGGAATTGAACTGGCGACCTTCCAGCCACAGGCCCAGGGCCCGAACCCACCGAACCCCACACCGCTCTGTTTGGTAGCTGCCTGACTGTATGACAGTAAGCGGTTACACATTAACACAGCTGAGCAGAATGTCGTCAAGAGTGAAAGTTAAAATGTAGTGAAACTGGTCGAATGCAGTGGGAGGAAAAATTAAAATTCCCATGAAATGAGCAGCTTCCGTCAGGCTTCGCATCACCACATCGCGCCGACTGCAGCTCCGGTGGGGGTGCGAGGCTGCCGGGTGCCGCTAATGGAAGGTAACCGGACTGCCTCGCCTCCGGACCGGAGGAGCAGAAGGCTGCGGAAACAGGAGGCAGGCAGGCAGAGGCATCAGCGGAGCGGAGAGGTACATTTCACAATGATTGATGATCACGTCAAGGAGGAACGGAACATGGTCTCTGCGCTCAGCAGCTCTGCTCCCTGAATAAATAAGTAAATGGCAGAAGCTGGAAGTCACAGGTGCACAGCGTGGTCCGGTCTTGCGAAGCTTAATCCAACCACACATTTAAATACAAATTAAATATATATGTAGTATTCTCCTTTTGTTCCATTTACTTCTTTCATGAGAGATAAAATGTGGCACTGATGTGTTACCTTCGTCTGCATCCCGTGTTTCCCGCTGTGTAACACTGTTTGCACTCAGCTTCCAGACTGAAGCTTGCCGATATTTCACAGCTGACGTGCCTTTGACTGCTCCTGCTTTTTTTTTCATAGCGCAGATGTATAAATAACCACAAATTGATCACTCCCTGAGGAGGAACAGAAGCGATGTTCGAAAACTTTATTCAGGGGAAGATTTATTTTTTCAAACCAGGTAGTATGAAATAAATCCAAAAAACACGAACCAGTCACGCATCTAACCATCTTCCAGTCCAGTAAAGGGTTGCATGGAAAGATAAAATATTAAACCATAAACATAATTCCCTTAAATACACTCAAAAATGTCATGAGACCCCAAGTAGGATATTTGCATATATATCCTATAGTTTATTATGGCTGGAGTGGTGGATGGATGGACACAAAAAATGAAGAATTATGCATTAATTAGAAATCGACAAGCTTTTAATGTTTAGGTATCAGAAATACGGAATATTCAGGAGGTTAAGGAGTGGATGACTCTGATAGAGGGATATGAACTCTTTGGGGGCTGGGGGGTACAGATCTGTAGACTGTGACTGCACACAGCCCTCCTCCGAACTTGGTCTCTCCCATAGCACTGAAACATCACTGACATCCTAGAAACGCTGATGAATGCCTCATGTTTGCCATAAATTTTTGTTGACGCCTAGCGAAACGATCCCTGCGTTTCTCAGATTACTAGATCATTCCTCATCCGGGCAGATTGCTGGTCCTGTCAAAAGATCCGGGGTCCTTTTGAATAGTGATATGATTAAAATCTGATGGACAACCAATTCTTATTTCTGTTAGTTATCTCACATCATCTCCACACGCAGGTTGTAGCGTTGAATTTCTTTGATCGGAAGGTTGTAGGTTCAAATCCCATATGTCTAGGGTGATTTCACCTTAGCCTCCTAGGGCACCCCAGGGACAGTGGCTGCCCCGGATCCTGTGTCACTGTGCACACAACACGTACTAAATAAAGATGAATGTGACAGAATTCCTAACTACCGGATTTGACAAAATGAAATGAGGACAACAATAATATCATTCTTTAACCATTACTGGGAGAAGACAATGGGAAGTCAGACACAGACAGTGGTGGTACAATATGGTGTTTTGTAGCTTTTACTTGCTTATCTGGAGGTGGGCGGTACGTTTTCACCTGACAAGTTTATCATGTAATTGTTGCCTCTCTTTCCGTCTCCCTCGTACCAGCGTATGTGGGGAGAGACTTTCATGTCTCAGCCAAACTGAATTGTCTTGGGATTGTTGTGCATATGGAGCAAACAGCCAGCCGTTCTCTCTCTCTCTCTCTGTTTCACACACACACACACACACACACACACGCACACATGCACACATGCACACACGCACACACGCACACAAACAGGTTTGTAATTATATCTTTGTGGGGACTCTCCATTCATTTCTATGGGGAAAACTCTAATCCCTACATGACGACCCCCACCCAGCCCTAACCCTAACCAAACTAAATAAGTAGCCACATTAGGTTCCCACAATGTAATATAAACGTAATCCACACACACACGCACACACACACACACACACACACACACACACACACACACACACACACACACACACACACACACACACACCAAAACTTTAGCAAACTTTTTGGCACATCCCAAAAGTAACAAAACGGCCCTGTGGTTGTATTTTTGCTGTTATAAGCAGTTCATATTCTATTACCAGCACACAATATATAAAAAATGTGTTTGCCAATAGTCGGGCGCTGCAAGATTTATCATATTACAAATGGCGAGTGTCCCGCCATTACAGTAAATGATGAATGCCGCGTTTCTCAGTCAAACATGGCTGAAAATAACAATGTAATTTGGCTTGTCAGCAGTGCAGACCCCGTCCGCCTGACACCCCACCGTATTTATCCATTAAACCCAGTAGGAAACGTGCCTTTTCCTTAACTGATGTTTCCATCTAACGGGTTCAGTTAAGCACAAGCAGTCGCTGGAGAACGACCGCCTCTGTCTCAAGCCATTTATTAAAGTCGAGTTTCGATTCTTAAAAAGAACCCCACCCCAGCCTGAGGAGACGTACCACTCTCTGTTATCTGAAGGCGCAAACTGTCCCGTTGATGGTTAAACTTTCTCATGGTAGTTATTTTAATTTTACTTCAAAGTACTGACTGAGGACCGTTTGCTTTATGAGATCTGAGGAGAAAATAAACCCGCCCTGCCCACAACTCCATCAGCGCTTGGCTGAAGATCAACGTGAGGCTGGACAGCCGAAGCCGAGAAGGGCCTTTCATGGACGTACAAGATTCAGACGCCGTCCCTGAGCTGTTACAAATCATGGCTTTTAAGGCAGTTTTCCTGCAAAAGTTACAGTTAAAATGTCTTTGGAGTGATCAGTGTTGAATAAAAAGACTCATATGTGGCACAGTTACAGCTGTCATAGCAGAATTAGTATGAAATAACTCGTCTATTGAAAACAGTGGGTGTTAATAAAGGAAGCATGTAGACAGTGTGAAACGAGAAGGAACAGGAGAAGTGGGCAGCAACCATCCATGCCAAGGGTCAGGATCAAAGAGGCCACCGGAGGGGGCAGGAGGACCTCATAGTGCTGTGAAATTCATCCATCCATCCATTCATCCATCCATCCATCATCCATCCATCCATCCATCATCCATCCATCCATCATCCATCCATCCATCCATCCATCCATCATCCATCCATCCATCCATCATCCATCCATCCATCATCCATCCATCCATCCATCATCCATCCATCCATCATCCATCCATCCATCCATCCATCCATTCATCCATCCATCATCCATCCATCATCCATCCATCCATTCATCCATCCATCCATCTAGCTGCTTATCCAGTACATGGTCATACGTATGAAAAATGTACTATATTTTAAATTATACCCCAGAAAGTGTTATTAGTGATTCTCGTTTCACTGTATCTGACTCCCCACTAAGGTTTACAACTTCCCAGTGCCTCCCAGTCTTGATCCGTGTGATTCACCACATGTACTCAGCTAAGTTATCCATGCTATCCATTCAAGCATCATTGAGGTGTTAATGCGACATTCTACATCGCATTAAGTCACATTGCGGAACATGATTATGCTGAGATTATGACATGAATCAAAACAAATGTAAACGTTCTTCAGTTGATTGCTCTAGAGATCTGAACAAGTAAATGCTGACTAATTTAAATAATTAACGCTGCTTTATTCATCTAAAGGGGAAAAAAAACAATGATATCACAAAACATCTAGTCATTTTTCATATCAGTTACACCTTGACGGCAATTTATTGTAACATAGCTAGGAAATGAAAGCAGGTTTTGTGAAACATTATTTTGCATTTGAATCTAAAAACAGTTCAATCAAGCCTCATTATTAAAGAGCTGAGTTACAAATAAGAGACCCTGAAGACAAGGAGAGACAAAGTACTATCCTGTCCAGCGGGTACATTAGCAGCTGAATTGGGTTCTGCCTGTATATCTACATGCATGTATGTATATATAACTTCATTCAGTCATTCTCCACTGCTTAGCCAGGGACCCGTTGTGGGGGCAGGGAGATCACTGCTTTCGAATGCAACCCGATCTACACTGCTCGGTGCCCCCTGCAGGTGGGGGGCCCACAGGAGGGCCGAGCCATGTTTTTTGGGCTCTGCCCCATGGGTGGAGGCCCGGCCACCAGGCACTCGCCTACCAGCTCTGCCCGTCAAAATCTGCCTCCAGGGTGGGGCTGCCGTTCTCCCCAATAATGTGGGAATGGTCACATGGTTCTGCCTGTCACTCGTCATAGGAGTCCATGTGAATCACACTTAGTCTGGTCAATCACCTGGGACCAATTTGCCTTAGGAGACCATACCAGGGCCAAAAGCCCCCGACAACAGAACTCATAGGATCTCAGAGGCATGCAAACTCCTCCACCGCAACAAGGCAGTGATCCACCCAAGGGTCTTGTAAACTTCTTCAGCGATAATATAAAAAAACAGAAGGGAAATGAGCTTTTTCGCGATGCACAGCTTACAGTAAATTTGAGAGCGTTCTTGGACACCCGGCACAGTGCCATCTCGTTAGACCGAACATCAAAAGCCCTCCGGAGTGGTTCGGCAGAGACAGGTAAAAAATGTGGCGAGGCTCTGAGATGTTTTTCTAACGCTCTAAGACTCGCGGCAGTGCATGCGTTAAACAATACCATCCCACACCATGGCAAGCAATCTGCTTCTCTCTCTGCACCCAGGGAACAAAAGGTCTATTGGAGGTGTCGCAGCAATAGACTTGAAATTTCTTTTTTTTGGGGGAAGGGGGCTGGTTATGGGGTTGACGTCATTTGCTTTCTTTTCCTTCCGCATGCGTGCGATGTCACTCCAGCGGTCTCGGCGGACGGCCAGAGCCTGTCAGTCGCGGGAGCGGGCCTCAGAGATCCGACCCGCTTGACATCTCCGCACGCCTGTCCGTTATTATCCTTCTGACCCGGTGTGTGATTGAACATGTTTGTTTCGCAGAGACAGGAAGCGTCCCCTCTTTTGGGGGTTGGGGGGCTCTCAGGCTCGCTGTCCGATGGGGCACAATCCCGTGGGCACTGGGCGACATCATGTCCCTTTCCATCAAATCAGAAAGCCATCAGTGACAAATTGTGCCAAATCGAACGTGTGCGTAATGCCGGGGCGACAAGGAGGAAATTTGAGTTTTCTCTAAACAAGAAAATTTGTTTTTATTTGACCAGGAGTGCTGAGAGCGCGACGGCATAACTTTCTCCAATGTTAATGGCAAGCATATACCGCAAACTGTGTAAACAAATTACTGGAAACGACCAAATGAAAGCGTTAATAAAACTGACTAATCTGTTGTGTGAATGAGCCTGGACACTGTGACCCAGTATTCCGAGAGCAATAATGGAAGATGGATGGGTGGGGATGTTTACATATGACATTTAAGCATTAAATTCTCAGATGCTTAAAGTAACAGAATGAAAACAAACAAAATAATAGAAGAAAGACCTAAAAAAAACTGACATTTATTACCAGTATATTTGTCTATACACTCTGGGCACTTCAAAAAGTTGTCTTCATGTGCTTGTGAGTGTTTTCAGTTTGAATTATATTGAGGGTATAGAATTATTGTAAATTGCTGCAAAGCTTCTGTGCTGGAACTAGCTCGAAAAATGTGACCTTATTTCGGCTTAGGCTGCAATCAGACCCAAGGGCTGTGAGCGTCACGCAGGGTCTGGAAGGTAAATGGTGGAAGGACACCAGAAGCTTTTGGAGATAAAGCCTTCAGTTCCTTTCTGGATGAAATGAGATGCAGAAGACTGGGCACGAGGTGAGTGATGGAGCCAATGGGTGCACTGAAGACTGGGCTGCTTGTCCAATGAGATACTGAGGTTCCCAATGACCATGAAGTCTAGCTGCTAATTTGCTAATTTAAACGGGGGAGGCGGAGCCCCAATGGCTGATTGATCTCTTTCCGGGTTGACCTCTATGTCCCGCTGCTTCCCTCCAGCAGTAAATCTGTCTGCTTGAAACCCCCAGACATCTGATCAACATAAGCACAGCCCCTCACCCCCCTACTCCAGTTTTGCTAGAAAAGTTTTAGTAGGATTCCAGGTGAAATTCTGCTTTTCGGTAGGGTGTGAGTCTGTGAATACCTGCCCAGGCTTTGTGTTTCATGCTTCAATGCAGCCCTGTAATTTCAGCAACCATGTGAAAGCAAGTACCCGCAGAATTGCAACTAAAGGATGAGAGAACATTTTAATTAACGGCTGGTTGCCGAGAGAGACGAATATCCTGTCAGAATCACTGTTTTTTTTTTGTTTAAAGCTGCGTGTCATTTCGACCCCCCATGACATGAGTCATCGTGTTCTCTGGGAAGTTTTTAAAGAGCATCTTACAAAACACGGCAGGGCTCAATCCAGAGCCTCAGCGAGGGGGAATTAATGCCGCACGTGCTCTTTGCCATTTCCGCGACCGCGGTTCCCTGTCCTTTGCGGGGTCACTCTTTAATTGGGCCGGGGAGGTCCTACATAGCGGTACAGTGAGCGGACAGGATGCTCGCCTCTTACGGGAATGTTAACCTGAGTCAATTAGCCATTGCCCTTATTATCATTCTTGTGCGCTCCTTTTATCCAGAGCCAATTACCAGCCTAGAATTTTCTACAGTTGGTTATTTCCTGAATAAATTTCAGCTAAGTGCCTTACAACAGCAAGGAACCTCTGCGGAGCTCAGCCTGCCACCTTGTATTTAAAGTTCACTTCCTTAATCATTATGTTCCTTCCATAATGCAGAACATCACTTGACGTGAGTCCATAGGCGTCCGATTTAAGGTCTAAGCAGGATCAGAAGAACTGGCGCAGATTTTATTATAATGCTTTATCATGACTATTTGATCAAGCACCAAGATGAAGATCAGAGAGCATATTTTCTAGATAAACTCTTCCAACAAATGATGACATGAGCGGTAATGTAAAAACAGAGAGCAATCGATATATCAGTGGAGTGGAGGAGTTGAGAATCAGGCAAGGATGTTCTGAATGCCGGGTAGAGAAGACAACAGGCGATGACAGTCTGGCCCCTATGGAGGAGCCAGCTGACAGCAGCCTGCCTGGCACAGGTCATAGTCACTCAGCACTTTCATTACAGCCTGCCCCCATTATAATTTTCTTTGATTACTTATGGAGGCGGTTGGGGTCGGGGTGTCTGGAAGGGGACTTGGGTGGAGGTGAGGTGGGGGGGCAAAGCATGCTCCCCCGTGCCGCTTCCTCTAATCAATGCACGCACGTTAAAACACTACTTAAGCCCTTGTAAAAAAAAAGTACAAATTAACATAATCGAGAACAGATGGTCATTATGTATATAGGGTCACGCATTAAAAGGCATTTGTACCTGAATGAAGGCAGCTTTCATGGGTAAAGTGGGCGCTGCGAGCGGCCAGCTGGTCTACAGTAATAACCGGGCCTGATTGCCTTTAACAGAATTTGTGCCGGAACCGAAACGCTAGCCGGCGCAGAGCACAGGTGGACACAGCCTGAGTGCTCTGTAATAGCCCTGGAATTACATTAGCGTTTAGCCCAAAAAACACATCCAGCTCGGCAATCAGGGAGGGAGAAAATACCAGGCCAAGCTTTCATAAGTACCAAAAATACGAGCCGCATAACACCCTGCGCCGCAAGCCCTAACATCTGTGCGGGTTCAGTGACTGAACCTTGGGGTAACTTCAGACAGACACCTATTAAACCTTACAGCAGCGACAGCCTAAAGCGAAAGGGCAGATTATGTCAATATGCAAAGCCAGAAAGTGACTTTTGAGTGCGTCACTATGTCAAAAAAGAAGCTGAAAAATAAAAAAGGAATTAAAATCGATGACCTTTTCTGTTGGTATTTTACTCTTAAGAGATGAAACAGTCAGCTGAGGTTTCCATGTAAATAATCTTTTTCTCCCTCACCGACATACATGTGAGCAGACTGAACTCAAAGGTTAATTCTGTTATTTTCCCTCCTCCTCTGTCCCATCCCATACGGACAGATTTGGTAAGACATTATTGCTGGTACGGCAACCTACACATGTGGGTAGTCTGAAAATGTCACACGTCTGGTGTATTTATCAGTTAGTGAGGATTTACTCACATAGAGAAATGGGGTGGGAGGGGCCAATAGTCAGAATTTCAGCAAAGGAATCGGGTGGGAGGGGTCAAGAGAGTCAGAATTCCATTGAAGGAATGGGGTGGGAGGGATAAATAGAGGCAGAATTCCATTGAAGGAATCAATAGAATCAATAGGGGTCAATAGAGTCAGAATTCCATCTAAGGAATGGGGTGGGAGGGGTTAGGAGACTCAGAATTCCATAAAAGGAATAGGGTGGGAGGGGTTAGGAGACTCAGAATTCCATAAAAGGAATAGGGTGGGAGGGGTAAATTCAGTTGCTGTTCCATCCAAGGACACAGCTGGCGTATGAGGTCTATGAGACCCTACGTGTGTCCCTGCCTCGCACATGCGTCTCTCGCATTTCCCCACATACCTGCCCTGTCACCTTTATGGTTTCCTCGTCACGTTATGTTTGATCTGTTCCCGATCTGATCCCAGATTCACCTTGGAAAGCTGCCGTTGACGTCCAAGTTCAGGAGATACATGTCTCCATTTACTGTCCGGGCCCAAACACTCATACTGCAGAGCTGTTGTTCTTAGATGGTCCACATATATTGGACAGTCATCCATATATATGACACCACATAATAAAAACCAGTAGATCAGATTCATATACTTTTATGTCCCTAATGGAGTCCTCATATGTAATATCAGAAAATAAGAATATTCCGAGAAAAAAAAAAATTTTAGTATTACATTAGTTTGGCAGGAAGTATCCCCTGCACAACTCAAGACCCATAACTCTTTCCTATGTGCTAGATCACGCAGATCTACAGTAAAGCACAAAGTACAGTACAGTACAGTACGTATCCCTTTCCAGATCGAAAAGGAAGACCCTGACAGGGCCTGTGACAGTAACTATGAAACGTTCTCCCAGAAATAGCAGCGTCACCAAGGAATCCTTCTTCATTTCAGAGCTTTTTATAGAAGTGAAGTTCTGACCTGAAGGTGGGGCTTCTCCTCATCGTCAGCAGATTCATCCTCTGGCGAATCCATCACGACACCGAGAGCCAGGCGAGCAGGACATGGGCAGATGGAGGACACAAGTGAAGGCTCTGATCTGTAAGTTTGGGGTCGTGAGGATGCTGGGTTTGCTCCCCACCTTAGGTTCTTTGGATATCTCCTCAAGAAAGGCAGTGGTCAGATTCACAAATTCATAAATTTAAAGCGCATCTTAAAAATGTTGCATGGCTCACTGAGAAGAAAAAATATAAACGTTGCAGGTTTCATTTGAGGACTGCTGGTGTCAAATTGATACCGGCGATTTTGCTGTATCTGAGTTGCTTCTGGGAAAGTTCATGAGCTGAGCAGTGCAAATCGAATGAGAAGTTCCAGAAGGCTGATAAGCAAAAAAAATAAATAAAATAAAATTAAATAAGATAAATTGAGCCGAAGAAATACTGCGATCAGAAAAACAACGGACATCTGAATACAAATTGCAGACTGTCAATCTTTATTCAGTTTCCTGGGTACTGCGGTGACAGACTTTGATTTAAAAGACAGGAATCTTCCGCCAGTCTGATGCCGCATGCTAATATGGGGACCCATTCATATTTACTCTTAATGACAGTCTGTGGAAACAAAGTAAAAAGATGGATGGATAGTTTTGAGCTAAGAAACGGATGTCGGTAGATTACCTCACGTGCGATTCTGAAAACAGCTTCCATGCTTGTCACCTGACCCCAGATGGAGGAAATGGGGTAAAATTGCAGCCTGTCAGATGCTCCTCACCTGTCTCTCGGTGCTGGAATCGGGTTTTCGCAAACACTGAGGTCCTCACGTTATTAGGTAGGTGGTTTCCATGACACCCGCACGGCAGTCTGATTTAAAAGTAGACTCTGCAACCGCCATTCCAAGCTGCCCCCTAGCCCCCCACGAATATCTAACCGCCTCACCCCCTTCCCTCAACTTTGAAAAAACTCGTAGATGAAATCTTCATCTGAAACTTCGTTTCCTTGCTCTTCGTGTCAGGAAACTGACATCTGTATCCGCATTGCATTCTGGGAAGCCATTGCTCATGCTCTTGAGAAACATTCTGGCCCCGGTTCTCCCCTCCACTGACCGATCGGTGCCAACTTCTCTATGACAACCTCTAAATACACATTTTGGTAACAAACAGCACTTTCAGTCTATTGCTATGGCTTCATGGAAATCCTTCTCGTTCTCATTACTAGAAGACGGAAAACGTTGAGATACTGTTCTGGTATGTTCTGGAGACATCAGGAACGAAAGCCTCGAGAATGGGTGTCCTTCTGAGCTAGCTAGGGTTCTGGGTCTGCTGTCACATTACATGCTGGGAAAAGATCAGCATCACGTTTACACTCAGAGACTCAAAGCTACGCAGCTTCTCGCTTAATTGTGAACAGCATGGTGCCAGGATTCCCACCCCAAGATGCCACCCTCACCCTGAAGTCTGCTGGGATTTGAATGTGGAAGTTGCAGATCACAGCAAGCAGATTTAACTAGGTCTCATATTAACTGATATTTTATCTCATTTGTGTTTTTATTCAAAGTTTGTGTGCACAATCAATTTTGAAATTAAGCAGGAAAAGATATCAAGCCACCGAGGGGATTTTATTGCAAAACAACAATAAACAAAAGCAAAACAAATGCAAAGATGCAATTAATAAATTTAACCAAACTGCGGCATTTCAATTCAGGGAACAGTTCAGTTGGGAGTAATTAAACGTAATGACATGGCATTCAGCAGCATATTATAGTAACGGATGGTGGTAAAGATTAGATCAGCGACAAGCGCACGTGGGAACACGAAGCGTAGACACAGTGAGGAAGGAGTCTGATCCAGAGCAGGAGTTTATGGATTCGGAGGCTCTGTGTTCAGCTGTCAAACACGAAGTGAGAATTTCACAGTATTTATGGTAGAACTTTCCCCGGCTCAGGTACCCAGGATGGGAAAAACAGGTCAGGAATGACACCAGGAACGCCGGCCTCCCGTCTCGAGGGCCATCGGCTCAGGATCATGAGGGGCCGCCCGCTGCATCATTCCTTATACATGAGCAGAGAGGGAGAGAGAAAAGGTCAGGCTGTGAGGAGCCAAAAGGACATCCAGCAGAGCGAGGTCCACAGAAATCAGCAATATGGGTCGGCTGGCGTGAAGGGCAGGTCTGCAGAGACCGAGCCGAGGTTAATCCAAACAAAGGGACTCGGTCCTCAGCCCCCACCTCGGAAAACACAATGTTGATCGCCAGTCTCACCTTGGCCATTGGGGGGGAAGATACGACTCGGGAGAGCAATGACATTTTCTGTCCACATAATTCCATGTGACACCTTAGGGTCCAGGCTGGTCTTAGGCTTCCACAAAGGTGGTCAAGGGCAAATGCCCAGGAATCAGTTCAGTCGGCAGGGCAGTGGCTAGGCTGAGTGAATTCTGATCAAAGGGGTTGTGGGCAGCTATCGAGTGATGAGAGGTATGTAAGGTGAACTGCTTCGGAAAGTTCTCCAGATGTGAGGGCGGGGGTTGGGAAGGAGAAGTCATTTGAAGTGAAACATCTGCTTAATGATGCTGGTGTGCAGCTCAGGAAGTCAGACCTCCATCCAAAGAAGGGTCCGGAAAGTCCAACCAACAGCCCGGAAGAATGTGACATGCAGGCCCCCGGCACCTGACATGCAGTCGCTAACATCGACCTACCAGGCAGCCCATTTAGGTGCGGGGCGTGGGGGGCAGCAGAGGTAACATTTTTTTTCTGCTACGGGACACGTTTCATAAGACACTTATCCCAGGGCACACCACTGACTAACTGTTATTCAACAGGAACATATTTCAGTTAATCGTCACTTACTCTCTGCTTCAGTGGTTTAGACTCAAACGTTAAAGGAAAACTCTAATCCCAACATGACGACCTTAACCCTAACCCTAACCCTAACCCCAACATGACGACCCTAACCCTAACCCTAACCCTAACCCCAACATGACGACCCTAACCCTAACCCTAACCCTAACATGACGACCCTAACCCTAACCCTAACCCTAACCCCAACATGACGACCCTAACCCTAACCCTAACATGACGACCCTAACCCTAACCCTAACCCCAACATGATGACCCTAACCCTAACCCCAACATGACGACCCTAACCCTAACCCCAACATGATAACCCTAACCCTAACCCTAACATGACGACCCTAACCCTAACCCCAACATGATAACCCTAACCCTAACCCTAACCCTAATCCCAACATGACGACCTTAACCCTAACCCTAACCCTAACCCCAACATGACGACCCTAACCCTAATCCCAACATGATGACCCTAACCCTAACCCCAACATGACGACCCTAACCCTAACCCTAACCCCAACATGATGACCCTAACCCTAACCCCAACATGACGACCCTAACCCTAACCCCAACATGACGACTCTAACCCTAACCCCAACATGATGACCCTAACCCTAACCCTAACCCCAACATGACGACCCTAACCCTAACCCTAACCCTAACCCCAACATGACGACCCTAACCCTAACCCTAACATGACGACCCTAACCCTAACCCCAACATGACGACCCTAACCCTAACCCCAACATGATGACCCTAACCCTAACCCCAACATGACGACCCTAACCCTAACCCTAACCCCAACATGACGACCCTAACCCTAACCCCAACATGATAACCCTAACCCTAACCCTAATCCCAACATGACGACCCTAACCCTAACCCTAACCCCAACATGACGACCCTAACCCTAACCCTAACATGACGACCCTAACCCTAACCCCAACATGATGACCCTAACCCTAACCCCAACATGACGACCCTAACCCTAACCCTAACCCCAACATGACGACCCTAACCCTAACCCCAACATGATGACCCTAACCCTAACCCCAACATGATGACCCTAACCCTAACCCCAACATGACGACCCTAACCCTAACCCTAACCCCAACATGACGACCCTAACCCTAACCCCAACATGACGACCCTAACCCTAACCCCAACATGACGACCCTAACCCTAACCCTAACATGACGACCCTAACCCTAACCCCAACATGACGACCCTAACCCTAACCCCAACATGATGACCCTAACCCTAACCCCAACATGAAGACCCTAACCCTAACCCTAACCCCAACATGACGACCCTAACCCTAACCGTAACCCCAACATGACGACCCTAACCCTAACCCTAACATGACGACCCTAACCCTAACCCCAACATGATGACCCTAACCCTAACCCCAACATGACAACCCTAACCCTAACCCTAACCCCAACATGACGACCCTAACCCTAACCCCAACATGATGACCCTAACCCTAACCCCAACATGATGACCCTAACCCTAACCCCAACATGACGACCCTAACCCTAACCCTAACCCCAACATGACGACCCTAACCCTAACCCCAACATGACGACCCTAACCCTAACCCCAACATGACGACCCTAACCCTAACCCTAACATGACGACCCTAACCCTAACCCCAACATGACGACCCTAACCCTAACCCCAACATGATGACCCTAACCCTAACCCCAACATGAAGACCCTAACCCTAACCCCAACATGACGACCCTAACCCTAACCCCAACATGACGACCCTAACCCTAACCCTAACATGACGACCCTAACCCTAACCCCAACATGACGACCCTAACCCTAACCCTAACATGACGACCCTAACCATAACCCCAACATGACGACCCTAACCCTAACCCCAACATGACGACCCTAACCCTAACCCCAACATGATGACCCTAACCCTAACCCTAATCCCAACACAACGACCCTAACCCTAACCTTAATCGTAAGGAACCAAACTAAATATGAGACTTTTGGGATTTTTAGTGTTTCGATTGCTTTCGCAGATCTTTGTGAGGACCTGACAAGTTACAGGTTTTTATTACATCTTGGGGGACATTTAGGGTCCACCCATCTGGGGGGTGTTCCATGAAGCAGGGTTTCTCAGTTAGCTGGGTTAACTTAGATAAAAGTTATGGATGGATGAATGTCCAATAGCTAAATTCTTGGACAATTATGAAACTCTGGTTGATTTACAATACAATACAATACTATACTATACTATACTATACTATACTGTATATTGTGACTGACTTAAAGATCCATCCATCCATACATACATACAAAGATACATCCTTTCCTAACCTCATATCCAGTGCAGGTTGCAGGGAGCCTAGTTACCAGGGAACAGAGAGCATGAGGACATGACTACAGGTCAATCCCAGTCTATTGTTTAAGATGCAGTTTCAGTGCTTATGTAAGTGCTCCGTGTTTGCGATTCATGACTTGCCATTCTAGCACTCCGAGCAGAAGACTCCAGCCACGAGGCTTTAGCTCAGCACATAATTCTCTCCCCGGTTGATCTGAACTTCCTAAACTATTACAGTTTCCTGCTGCCTGGTCCCAGCTTAGCAGCAAATGGCAAACGCTAACATGGGTGGCTTTTTTGTTAATGAAGGGACGATTTAAGAACATTTATCACCCAGGGGAGACATAGAACGGAGGTCCACTCAACCTCTCTCCACGTTGCTTTGAAGGTTAGTTGTAACACATAATCAATAGCATTAGCTTCCAAGTGGTATTGGCACGCGTTGAGCTTCTAATAGGCCATTTCCTCAGGCCGGATGAAGGGCGATTATTGTTGCACCACACAGCAGTGCCCCCGCGCTCCTTCTTCTGTGCAGGATTATCCTTCCTGTAAACCTGGCAGGTCTTCTTCAGAGGCAGCTGTGTCCCGTCTATGTAGCGTCTTTCCCCGAAGAACGTCGGAAAGCAGCTCATTTGGGTCTTTCTAACCAGGGGTCACCAACATGGACCTGTTCTAAAAATAGCAGAATTCGCCAGTGAGCAGCGTATAAAAATTTATTTTATCCATTTATATGTTTTAAATTCTTTTAAATGTTTTTTTAATGCTTTAAATCTTTGCATTTATATATATTTGAAAATGATAATATCTTTAAATAAAAAAAAGCATTTAAAACATGTTTATTATACATGAAGTTTAGGTAAGTTTAGGAGGGCGTTTCACACTGGTAGCCCTTCGTATGGCTCAGTACCCGTGAAGTAGCTCTCAGTTTCAAAAAGGCCTTTGAAGGGGTTTATATGCCAACAGAGGCGGCCCAGAGGGTCACAGCATGGCCGCGATTTGGCTTACGTGCCTGTTGCCTTTCATTTTCACATCACCATCTTGTTAATATTACCACTTTTGTGCGGAAGACAGCGGCAATGACAAGGCTAACACTTGGGGCATTAGCGGCCACGTCTCACGTGGAGCTGGTCAGTGGTCGATTATATTTCCATGTGCTGTTAGCAGGATGCTGTTTTCACCGGCAAGTTTGCCAAGTACTCCAGAGCGTACTTTTCAGAGGGAGTTTTTAAAAAGTCATAAAAAAGTCATTTTGCCACTGAAATGACTCTAAAAGCTCTTCAGGAGCAGCGGAGTACAACAATTCCTGAAAATGTGAGGCGCAGAGGCTGCTGATCACGGCCGGTACCGCCCGGGGGATCGATCGCGGGCGGGCGGCTCTGCTCCCGGGGGCATCGATGCAGAGGACTGGACCGGGGGCCGGTGTTGGGTGTCTGTGAAGCGTGGGAATGCGAGTGGGGGGGTGGGAATTGAGCGGTGGGGGAGGGGCTAGGTTAGACTGCAGCATTTTATTGACAAACAGCTTGATTAGTGGCAAAGTGAAATGATGCATGGTGGGCTTAAGCTTGGAAACACCTTATGGTGCCAAAGTCAGCGCACAATTAAAAGCAGCTGGACCACCGTGACAAAAAAACTGGTTATAGTTAAAAGGCATTAAACCAACGGGAAAGAGAGACCATAACAGCATCGCGTGGCTCTTTACCGCGGTAGGTGCCACTCTAGGTGAGTACGCGATCTCATTATTACTGTATAATCCCTCATGCTGTCTCCTACAGTGCAGCTCACCGCCGCTGGCCGAGGTGATTGTTTCAGAGCCTACAGTGGTGCTGTTAATCGTTTAATAATAGGGGGTGGGGCGGGCAGCTACAGAGGGGGAGGGAAAATCTATAGGCTGACATTTCTAAACAGGCTGCAGCACTCCCACGGAACATTCCGGACACTCTCCTGCTGACGCGGAGCTGTTTGCTGTGCCCGGCGCCCAGGACACCGTTCACTGCCCTCCCTCCCCGGCAGCAGGATTCCTTATCATCCAAACTAAGAGCCAACCACCACCCCCCCTCGTGAAAGCCGATTTTCCGAGCTGACCCCTGCGTAGCCAGGATGTACGGGGGGGCCTGTTAATCACGGCCAAGGTGACCTCGCTCACTGCAGAATCTCCCCCCCCCGGCTGTGGAACACGATCCCGGAGCGGACGGCGCTACCCACTGCCACGTCTGCCGGCGCCACCAACCGGCGTTGACGAGCCGCATGGAAACGGTCTCATTTACAAGTTTTTGCTGTCGCCAGCATGAAAAATCCCCTGGGGAACCAACCTAAACTTTTACATCATTCTATAAAATGCAAAGGGTGATACGGCGGTAAAACAGACCGCCCGTGATCCGTGCACGGCGGCACGTGTCAGTCACTGCAGACCGAAGTGCTCACTGTAATTACCCGGCAGTGCACACTTCATTACACGGTTCTCGTTACACATGTGAAAAGCGCAATAAAAACGCTGAGATGCAAGCCGTCTGCGTGCGGCCGTTCGCTGACGTGTTTATATGGGGGTACATAGTGATACATAGTACATAGCAGAAAGAAAAATATACCCTGTATGTACGTATATATACCTGAATCATCATATATAACTGAAGAACATCTGTCAGCTGCATAAGTCACATGTATGTTTTTCTAGCGTGATTCACAATCACGCAGAAGTTATTAACTTATAAAATGAGCCGTCAGACCGCAGTGCCGACACCTCAGACTTTATAGCCTTTTCAGTCAGGCTCTGCCGGCAGTAACGGCGATGCGTTGCACACAACATAACGGCAATAACCAGCCTGGTTAGACGACAATTAAACCTACGAGCCGACTTGTAAAAATGATGGGTAATTTAGGAGGCTTTTTCTGGGTGGGATAGCAGGTGGGTGGGAGGGAGACGGATTTAACAAAGTGGAGGAGAGGCACAGAGAGACTAAAGGGGCGTTGGGTTGTTTGTGCGATCAGACATTAGTGTGCAGGCTGGGGGGGGGGGCGGTATGTGGGCCCCAGTGTTACAAGTAAAAGGCGTGGTGAAGTGAATGTACATGGCTGTCAGCTGAGGTCATCTCTCACTGTCGTTTTATCCCAGCCGCCCCCCCTTACAAAAATATAACAGGATATTTGCAGGTGGAGACAAATGCTACAAATGAGGAATTCGTGTTGAACATATTCAAACGAGTCGCCTGCGTGAGATTTTAACGGCCTTAAGCAGCTTCCGGAGGGATCTGGAAAAGACCTTCTGCGGGGTCCTGTTCTGAAATGATGTTTGGCTCGACTTCTGGAACAATCCGGAAATCTTAGCAGACGCGCTGAGGCACAGTGTGCTGAAACCCCATCACGGGGGGCGGGGGGCGGGGGGGCAGGCATCCTGACTCTGGCCTGTGAGGTTTCCTTGCTTCCTTGACACCTTGATAACAATAAACCCTATAACCTCTTTCCCTGGCCTGATTTTCTGGTTCCTGTGTCTTGCTGCCCTGCCGGCTTCCACGGCGACCTCAGAGACGTATCACTACACTCATTTCCAGCAGGAGGCGCTGTGCGCCCATCCAGTGAGGTCCAGTGAACCCACTGCAGACTACCAGTGCTCCCTTTGCACACCGCACAGCACTGGAATTCGCATGCCGTAAGCTGCATAAGCTTTCAAACTCCCAGCACGCCGCAGTACCGCTGTGAAAAGTAATGCCGAATGAGCGCTGCCAAACGGCATGCGGACTCGTCCCCGCGGTAGAACCCGGAACATGAGATAGACCCTGACACGGGGGGGAAATTGCCTGGCTTTCCCACAGCTGTGCCGAAACGTTCCTTGACGTCTGTATGTCACGGAACGCCCCTTGCAAAAATACACAGTGCCCCCATCGCGTGATTACAGAGTACTGGACGGGACACTTTCTCATGAGCGCCAAACATCTCTGCTCATAATTTAATCGGCTGACATGTAATCGCTCGATAGCCGGCACCGGTCCTGCCGTTCGGTGGCGTCGCCGCCCCCCCGCTGCCGTAACCCCTGAGGAAATGCACCCCCAGCGCCGTTACATATCTGGCAATGTGCACTTAATCAACGGCCCTGATCCGGCTCCAAATCCGCCATTTGGCTTGTCTTTGGCTCCTTTGCGGGAGACAGCCTGACCCTACGATGCGTTCCTGGATGGGGCCGGCAGTGGTACAGATGCCTGTTTAAATTCAGTGTGAAGTGTGGCGTCTAAGGCAGTCTAAAACCTCCCAGCACGCCCCCCCCCCACCCTGACAAATGGCATTTTCACACTGTCTAAAACCTGTGTACGTGCCTGTCCTCCTGTCCTCGTGAGAATCGCGGCACCTACTTCCTGGGATTTCCGACATAATGCCTTTTATGAATATTCCGTTGTCCTTGTTCATTATGAGTGATGTATTGTTTGTGCTCTTTAATGGCAGCCATGGTTTCCCGAAGACGTCGGGTGGCTTGTGGCAGTCGCTGTAGTAGGGTTTGGGCCCCTACCACTTGGGGGGGCTTTTGCGCCCCCTTCTGGCCATCTGTGGTATTCACGAGCGCAGTGAGAGTGGGGAGCTGTCTGGCAGTGGGGGACGATGCGGGCACCCCCCCCCCTCCCTTGGGCATCCTTCTCGTTGGTGCGGGGTTGTGCTAATGGCTAAGGTGTTTGGGGAGAGAAGACGCCCCCCTCCCCCCACCCCCAGAGTTCCCGGTTAGAGAAGGAACCTCTTCTCTATTGACGTGAAGCTGTACTGCAGCTCCTGACCCCGGGGGGTTTGGGGCTTGGGGGGGGTCTGGGGCGTGACTTCCTGTCTCGCCCCATTATTCCCCAATTTCGATGAGCCAAATGGAGCCCTGCATGGGGGCCTGTCCCCCACCCTCCCGTGCACTGATAGCTGCTGGATCGTGTTTATGTGCTGTACATTTCTCTCTAAAACTGAGACCATCGTGTTCATTCCAGGTGGGAGCCGAGCCGGCCAACGGGGGGCGCTGTCGCGCCCCATTTGGTGCTGCTGCACACATTGCCGGCTTATTTAAACCAGTTGCATCACCCCTGAAAAGTGCTGTTTACGCCGTGTATTACAGTACGGGAATAATAACTGAGTGGGTAGAGCACCAGAAAATAATTCCTCAGCAAAGTTTCTTTCGTCATTGTTTGTGAGCAGACGGCAGCACACGTCCATCCCGGCCTTGCGCGTGGCTTCCGTGCTTTTCAATGCTGCCACGGTCACAGACTCCGCCCCCTCATCGGCCCAATCTCACGTATAGTGGGAGGAGCCCAGAGATCCGGCCCAAGTGCAGATTCACGGCTAAAAAAAGAAAATAGGTGGAGAATCTGCTGGTGTTTACACAGCGGCTGCAGATACATCCCCCTGCTTTCCCAGATTTAAACTCCTTTTGGATTTCGGGCGTAATTAAACTCCGCACTGAATCCCAGTGGGATGTGTACAAACTCGCGGACATATTGAATCTGAACGTTTCTACATGTTTAGTCAAATTACACTCCAGTACAGAGTCTCTGCCAAGTTCAACAAACAGAGCAGCGGCTATTAGACTACAAACTACTTTTTGGACATATGGCATTTTTGATTTGTATGTGTGTGGATGGTTTAATATGCACGTATTGTATTACTTCGAAGACTGAGAAACCCAATCCAGTCGCTCAAAATGCTGCAATTTGCAGGGATATTTAGTTTTCAGGTTGTTATTAGGGCAGGCAGTCTGCAGAAGTCAGAGCCCTGGTTTAACTCGTGATTCGGCATCGCGCTGCTATTCGGCGTCTGTGCGAAGCCATCGGGAAGAGCGATGCAGAGATGGCCGCCACGCATGCGTACGCGTGAGCGCCATCGGCGGGTCACGCAGGTTACTGCGACTCTGCCACGGCTTCCGGAAAGCCCGAGAGGCGTCTGCGGTGACTGACGTTTCCTGCCTTTGAGTTCTGACAGAACAGAAATGGCTTATACCCGCTCCAAATTTAGGGGGGAACAAGGCAAACTAGCTCGCCTTGTTTTTTCTCCCGTTCTTCCTCCGCCCCCTCGGAGCCGAATGCGACGGTAAAAGCTGCCGGCTTGACGGCTTGACGGCTTGACGTCTCTTTCCCCACGACAGCATTTTTGCCCTTTTCTGTTTTCGGTCTTGAGGCTCAGCTGTGGCGGTATGTGAACCTAAAAAGCAACAAACGCGCACCTTCTGCATGCGTCTGTGCCCTCCTCCCCCTGCTGCCTTCAGAAAAACAGCCAATAATAAACAGACACACTACCAAGCGGTAGCATTGCTCACTGGAGGGTAACCCAGCTTACACTCAGGAATTTATAAGACTGCGGGGATACAGTAAGCACTGAGATTTTACTCAGGTGGAAAGAATCTGGCTTCCCCCTAATATTGAGATAACTTATATATCAAGGCTTTTGCTGGATTGATAGGTATGAGGCAGAAAGCTATTTTTGCACTTTTTTTTGTTAAATGAAAAAAGTTGCTAAATATCTAGTTTGCTTTTGGATTTTCTACAAGAAAAACAAGCCAAAGACATGTAATTTACCATCAACGAAATCATTATTGTTCTAACATCTTCATCTGATGAGAAGCTGTAGGATATTTTAACTTAATATTATATGTTTTTTATTTTTTGTTTTTTTTTTACTGACAGCACACTTGTGCATAAGAATCACGGTCTGATATGAGAGGATATTATATATTGGGAGAGGTTTGATGAGATATCAGTTAAAGACATTTTACTTTACAAGTATTAAAAAATGAGACCGCTGGCTAGAAGCTAAATGCAAAATAAAGACGATAACAAGACCTCCACCATAACGGATTCACAGACAAGACCCCTGACTGTAAGACGTTCGCTACAGAACAAAGTGATAAATTAAACATTAGGATGTACGGAACCGGGGCTGAATGAACAAAGATCTGTGGCTGGAACTGACTGGAGCAGACACAAGGCCGGCTTGTGATTGGAATTCGCAAGCTCTTGGTCTCAATGGGATGCTCTTCGTGCCGCTGAGCAGCTGAGCGAATGGCTTTGAGGATCACACATTACAGCTCTGATGGCAGGAGGTCAAGCGCTGCACGCAGAGCCTCAGCGGCCTGTCCCTCACACATGGGCAGTCATGCTAATTAATATGCAGAAGCTAACGTTTCAGCTTCAGTAGCTGAATTTGAGCGCCGTGACTCATGGTGAATTTGTTGCTTTTCATTTTATTTCTCATGCGCTTTTCAGATTTAAAGCGTCGCTATTGAGTGCTTTAAATTCTTGACTGATCCTTTAATCTAAACTGACTCTAGATTACTTGAAACAGCCTGAACCGTGTCCAGCTCCTCTGTATGAACCTGGAGTAGCAGGATTTTGATAACCAGGCTTCTTCAGACACCAGGAAAAGGCTTCTCCTCTAGGCTAGAACCCAAACTGCTGATCCACAGTGCTCCTCTTCTCTCCGTGACCTACATCTCTGCAGAGGGTCTCCTGAATGGTCCACACCTGAACATCTCTAGGTCAGCTCAGGTGCAGCCACCTGGTGACAGGACATCTCTGGGCGATCGTTACAAATTCACAGTTTTATTTAGCCAGACGCGGCCCCTATACTTACCAGAGTCATTTGGGTTAATTACCTCAGTCAAGGACACAACAGCAGTTCCTCCGCCGAGATGCATGAACCTTACAACCTAAGGCCTCTCCCTGTGGACCCATGCTGCACGAATGCGATGGGCCTTCAAGCGTAGCTCTTTTATGCTTGTTCTCCACTTTTTTTACATTAGCTCCAGAATGAAAGGGAATTAAGCCGGCAAGGCCAGCTGAGAACTGACTAACCTTAGCTCCTCTTACATAATGTCATTTACTAACATGACAGACCTTTGGATGCATGTGACTGGAAAAGCCATTAAGCAAATCTGCCTTTTGGTCACAGGGGAGCTTCTTCTGTGCATCTCAGTTATATTAATGGATTTTTCCATTATTACTTATTTATTTTATACCTTCTGTATGGAGTATTGAAATATAATGATTTTAAACCGCAGTGTCTTTACAAATAAACTTAAAAGATAGTTGACCATGGTGTGTTAAGAATGTTTGTTTTCCTCAATGACAGAACTAGGCCAGCCTTTATACACAATAAGAAGGAACTTTATTTATAATTACCGAAACATTTTAATTGTTTCTTTTCCCCAATCAATCCCTGCACTGAGGGAGGCATCCATGAGGACGAATGCTGGGTTTTCTCCCCCTAGATTCTTGGGCTTTTCCATGGAAAATGCAGGTTCTTTGCCAGGAATTGTTTTAACCACTAGGGCGGCGCTGGCAGTACTATTACCTGTGGCATGTAACTTATGTCACCCAATGTCTTTGAGGCCCATTTGCCAATAGCGAAAGAGCTGTGAGTGCAGCAGAAGTATCAGCTGAGGTTGGTCACATGTTGAGTGACATGTGATTGATATTCATATAAATTGGGGTGTATTTCCCTGGACATGTAATTGTTGACAAACGCTCAGATTTTTACCCCAAGTAGCAGATTCAAATGCCTGATTAGGAACAAAGTCCTACAGAAGAATTGTTTGAGCAATGGAAAAACAAAGTGGAAAGCTGTAAGCGGCAGGGTCAAATGCTAAGCTGTGACAAGACTAGACAACACTGAGGCCGCATGGCAATGGACCAAAGCTGGACTCAGATAAAAATGGGCCCTGGACTGTTGCCCAGACAGGCCCACCATGCATACGTACCCACAATTTTGCCAATGGGATGGAAGTGAATTTTGCTAGTCCACAAAGCCCTTGGCCCACCGGGATAACGGTCGGTACGCCAGACATTCTGTCCAGGCCTGCAAGACACTAAACAAACAATAATGTCGTGTTACATGAAAAGCTCTTATGTTTTATCTATGACCTGTTCAGTAGAGAGCAAGTCGGAAAGTTCCCTGAACTCGCAGGAATGATCCTGCTTTTGGGAGACTCTTCCTCACACATTACCCAGCTGTTCGCCTTTTTGGAGTTCGGTCTGTTCTTTGGATCTTTGGAATCTGAGGACCTCATTTTCTCCCCTTTTTTTCCCGTTTCCCAGCGCATTCCAGCGGGAGAGCGTTACGGAGCGGGCCGGGCGAGGGAACGGGGCACTTTGGTAATTTGATAATCCTTGCGAGGTGGCAGCAGACCGGGCTGTGAGGAGTAATGTAATCGGGCTGGCCTTAGCTCACATATGTTCAGATGGATATGGGGTGACAGTTTATTCATGCATTTGCATTAGAAAAGGCAAGCAGTTTCCCAGAAAGTTATGGAAAAGCAGTTTAATGCTGTTTTCATAGTCTGCACTGACAGGCACAGGTAGTCACACCTCGCCGGCACCCTGACTCCCCTTGAAAGCTTAATGCTACATTTTTTCTTCATTATACCCCTGCTGTTTATGCAGGAATCCAGCACCTTCCCATGCCTGTTTTCTTCCTTGCCTGCTGTCCTGAAATGGAAACGTGAGCGTGCAGTGCTCCTTGTGCGTGCTGTGTGCCCTGAAAGCGTGCGTGCGAGTGTGTGTGTGTGGGCTGAGCGTATGTAATATGAATGTATACACTCTCTGTGTATAACTGTGCCGGGATACTGCGGTCAGGAACTCCGGGGGGGGGGGGGGGGGCACGCTGCTTCCGGTTTCTGCTTATTTGCTGAGCTGTTGCTGATTTGGCTGCTGCCACATTAGCCCATACGTGACTAGGCAGATCCTCCACCCCACCACCCCCCACCTCCCCATCTGTGTGACTCTCTCTCTCTCCTGCTCTCTCTCAGACGTGGACTCGGCCCGGGAGACGGTGGAGATATTTTAACATTCTCCTCCTAGCAGCTATTCCCTGGGATGCTGGAGGTGAGATAAATGGCGTGACCGAGAAGCACGGCCTCGGGGGCTGGGCCGGTGGGGGGGCTTCCTCGGGCTTCTCCGTGTTTTCCGTCATTATGGATCCAACCAGGATAAGACTGCCGGGGTAATTTTACGTCCTGATTGGATGATTTACTTGACAGAGATGTGGGGGCGGGGTCATCTTAGGGCTTAAATGACAACTTCTGTTTCTCAGTTCTTCTGTAACATAGGGAACAAAGCATTTAACCCATAAGTGACACAGCAGGGGGAAGCTAACTCAGCAGCGACCATGCTCAGTGGACCTCAGTGGCACTTTGGCTGGTTAGGGATTCAAACCAGCAGTTTTTTTATTATAAGTGCACTTTCTTAACCACAAAGCCTCCACCGCCTCGCACAGATGATGATTCTTCATAGTCACTAGCAGGTTCTTCGGTCTCCGAGCCGCATGCTCCGCCCCCTGAGCTATGAGGCGGCCGACAAGTGGTGTCCATGCTTTTATTTAACCAATGGAAGAGGCCGTGACAGCATCGGCACTGGCCAATCAGGAGTAGGCTTACAACCAGCAAAACCCAAAAGATCCACAAAAGTGACAGGCTGATGTCAGTGTCGCTGTGTAGTGAAGGAGGGGGCAGAATCCATGAAAATTAAATTAATGGCACGACCCGCCATTGAAGGAGGTGGCGAATCCCGTTCTCCACAATCTGCCATGATGACTGCTGACATCTGTCTCCATCCTCCTGTCCCTCATCCCCGTCCTTCTGCTCGGTTGGTTCTCCGTGTGTCTTGGAGGGGGGGGAATGATCCTTAGCTCAGTTCCTCACAGGCTGGCCCCCATTATCTACTGTTATTCCCAAAGCTGGCCAACCACGCACACTCTGTGAACCCCGGCTGAGCAGAGACTCAAACCCCTCCCAACCCCCCCCGCCCCACCACAGCCTGTCCGCTATCCTGAGGGAGCATCACTGAAACAGAGATACATTTCCTGGAATTATGATGAGGTCTTCCAGGCAAAACTACTAACTGGGAAGGGAAAAATTAAGCTGAGAAGATATCTTCCTTGTTTAATACTTTAGCTCATCGGAGGCCGATCAAATTATGCAAATTTATTGCTTTAATAGTTATTGCTTTCGGTGCTGAGTGCCAGAACAGAGGACAGAGCTACCGCCGCACCTGCGAGGCTCTGCGTGCTGTACGGAGAGGAATTCCTGGTGACTTGTCTATTAATAAACTCAGCAGCTGGAATACCAAACCCGTACGACTGAGCTCAACTTAACCGTTTCACACTATGAGGAGAACGACATTGTTCCAGTAACTATCACTGAAGGGGCTCTGTGTGGAATCCTTCGCAACCTGTGGTTTGAACAGTTACCCAGTAACCTGTATGTTTTTTTTATCTTATTTTATTTTGGCATTCTGTCAAACCGTGTCACAGCCTGGAGGAGGTAAAGGACATCCTGTGAAGAGCAGAGGGACAGGTGCACGTGCAGGTGGCCCACGAAGACCTGGAGAACAGGTGGACTTGCGCCCCAACAGATCTTGGCTGGCATTTGGACCCTGGACCCGCAGGCCGCGTACGGCATGTGTGTTTAACATACATACAGGAGACAGGCAGGCTGGAGCGAGTTCAGCAGGCTTATTATTCACGACGAACGTAAAGCTGCATCTCTGAAGGGGGGCACCACAGAGTAGATGTGAGACAGGAATTTAATGTCGGCCGTCATTTAGCTCCAGTCTCCATCTGATCTGCAGCGTTTGCTGGCCAGGAGCAGCTCCCAGCAGGCAGCGTGACGATCTCCTCTCACCTCCTTAACGAGCTTAACGAACGTCGCCGTTGGCAGGTGTCACGGGGGTCCTCTGGGCGGGGGGAGGAAGCGGGCAGGGTGACCTCACAGAGGGTGAAACACGTTTTCCTGCTAACGTAGATGTGCCAGTATGCCTCTGATCTTTTGAATGGCACAAAATGAGGAGTTTATGGGTTTTGGAAAGATTTAATTTTGGGGATTTGTAATATTTTGTTTTGGATGCCAGAAATTTTACATAATCATCTACTTTTGCACGGGTTCATGTTTTGTCATAACACTACTCAATGGTCACCGTTACAACTTTTTCAGTGGAACTTGTATAAAAATATTTACAGGCAGGGGCACCAGAGCGTTCCCCCCCCCCCACCCCGATGTTTAATTTGGTTTCATTCACCCTCCAAAATAAACAGACAGTTTAATATATAAGTTATGTCCCACCCAATATCCAACTCTCTTCTCTACTGTTGTTTGTATTATTATTATTATTATTATTATTATTATTGCTTGATGCTTAATCATTCATATTGCTTGATACTTGTACATATATTACTTTACTTACGTAATATGTACTTTACGTACATATAGTACTTGTACTTTTTACATATATTTTTATTCGATTTACATATCTTGGCAAAATAATTGAAACGCCACATGAAAATATACCTCAAATTTGAAGTAACTAAATCGCAAATATAGACTATAGCTAGAGAAATGGGTGACGTCAGGCTGGATGCCCATTACCAGCCGGCTGCGGCAGAAGCATCTGATGAGCACTTTGCTATCTGAGTTTTCAAAGCAGCATGAGGCTGCTGAATCAGGAGGTGTCACTCAAAGTACATATATATCGGTAAAAATATACTAAATTATTCAATGTTTTAAGATGGATAGTCTCTAAAATTATGCCAAACACGGGCACAGTACACTGGCAAAGAAAAACACTGGACACAGGAACAGGGACAAACAGATACTGACGGGTGTAAATGCTGAGAGGCAAAGCAGACATGTTGTGGGAGTCACTGTGTTGGACGATTGCTCTGTATGGTCACACAATGGCCAAGGATTGTCCATCCATCCACCTTCCAAACCGCTTATCTTACTGGGTCGCAGGGGATCCGGAGCCTATCCCGGAAGCAATGGGCATGAGGCAGGGAACAACCCTGGATGGGGGGCCAGCCCATCGCCATCCCTGGTGTCAGAGGGGTGAGGTAGCAGTGCTGACCACCGCACCACCATGCCGCCCCAAACCCAGAATCCTTTGTTAAAAAATCTGAGACATATCCTGTGCAGGACTAGTGGGTGAGCACAGGCTTCAGAAGGGTCCACATAGGTCTAATACAATCATGAGGTCGGACGTCTTCTATGACCTTCCCAATCACCAGACCTGGATGCCACTGAGGCTTTATGGAAAGATCTAGAGCAGGGCTGGGCAGCCCTGACCCCGGAGTGTCGGTACCCAGCAGGCTGCCCCTCCTTCCTGGCCCCTGGACTTTCTCCTCCTCATATTCTTCTCTTTCATTCGTGTTTTTGTTGGCTCATCCTTTATGAAATGCACCAGAGCGTGGATGTGCTCTGCTTTGAGGGGGCGGAGGTCAGTCTTCTGGGCAGAGGGGTTACAGACAGTGTAGTGGACCAGTGGGGGTTGGGGGTGGGCGCACTAATCCGTCATGGATGTTGAGAGGGCAGCCCTGCGTCGCCGTCTCTGTGGGCGCCGGCAGTGAACACACTTTAGGATGTAAAAAGGCAGCCTTTACATGTGCACGCATGCCGGAACACGCGACCCCCAGCCGCCCCCCCCCGCATCTTGGCATTGAGCCGGAACTTATTAAAAGAAGCTCCTCTTTAGTATTCATTTAAATAACAATGTATTGCCTGGTTCTTGGGTGGGGGGGGGGGGGGGGGGTGATGGCGCTAGCATATGGGCGGGTTGTCCCAGCGGGCAAAATGTCCGTCTATGGATTCCATAGGGCTGGTCGGCCAGTAGGGGGGTCTCTGTGGTCAGTTGACCTCAGCTGGAAGCCTGTTGCTAACACCAGGTGTGGGAGGGGGGCATGTTTCCAGGCAAGGGAGTGTGAGAACAGGGCTGGACTGTGGTGATGGTGGACCTTGGGGTTGGGGGGGGCTGCTGCTGGTGCTGCTAAATGTGACTTTCAGGCTCTGAGGACAAAGGAGACGAGCACTTAAGCATAAATAAAAAGCCCTTTTGATACATACCTTCTAATATAGGTACCATATGGCCATCTCATCCATGGGGGATTCTCCATTCAAGCATAAATTGCTTTTTTCCGGGGGGGGGGGGGGTCAGTGGACCATACCTGTGTTTGTGAAGGTGCTTATGTAGCAAACGCCTTGCAGCACCCCAACTGGCATCTGCCGCATTGGCCATTAGCCGCTTTTTCCAGCCCCAGGATTCTTGAGAGCTCGCAGAAGCAGATCGGCAAAAAAATTAAAAAAAAATAATAAAGATCGAAAAGATGAGAGCGTGCTGGGCTGAGCTTCTCTGGATATCGGTGCCCGGGGAACCGGTGGGAGCAGGAGAGAGGAGAGCAGGAGCGAAGACGCAGGCGAGCAGATGACAGCAATCTTCCCCTGAAACTCAACATTAGAGGAAAATGTCATCTCCACAGATGTAATTTACAGCTCATCTGCTTCCTAAAAATGCACTTTTCTAAATGGGCCCAGGCTTGGAGTGCATGTTACCGAGGGGGGGGGGGGGCAGGGTGGGCGTCGAGGGGGGCAGAATGGGCTTGGAGGACAAGGAGGGTGGGAGCTAGACTTGGGCTTTAATGACGCGAAAAACATGGCACACTAGCATGAATAATTACCTGTGCTTTTACAATGGAGTGATAATGCAGGCAGAGATGGGGAAAAAAAGCAAGTTAAAGGCTGAGAAATCTCGATGCAGATTAGGCGTGAAACATGCAGCCTGGCCTAACCGGAAGAGGCACGGGGAGGGCGCCCAAGCGAGGGCGCAAAACAAAAGGCGATTTTTAAGAGGCGGTGAAGCCGTGCAGAAAGACAGAGGTGGTGGAGGGCACCTGGAGACAGCGAAAGAACGTGAGGATCGATAAAGCGAGTAGGCCAGCTCGAGCACAACCATGAGGACAGAGCGACTAAACACAAAAGGATGAAATCGTAAGATGATTCTATGTTTTTTTTTGGTCCTTTGTCCCATGGATAACAATGGCTGTGACGCAGACATGTGTTTGATGAGTGTTTTAAAAAATTGCCATTAAGATGTCGCCGGCGATGAATGAACCGAGAGGAGCAGCAATAGCAGCGTGTCATTAAGATGGGGGGGGGGGGTTCACTCGTCTCCCGCAGTGGGCTATTTATATTACTCACGCAGGTTGTTTTTAGCAGCTCAGCTGCTAACTAAGCAAAGGAGACTTTCTGGGCTTTTGGGATTCGACCCTCTTGTGAGTGCAGATCACCTGACATGAGGGATAATGGATGTTGGGAATGGTGAAGGTGGATGCCTCGCTCCATCCCTTGCGAAGCTTCTCTCCGGAAAACTGTTTTCATATTTCACGCTGGAACAGAAAGAGAACTAGCTACTGCCTCCCCCCACCCGTCCCCCCCCCAATGCGGTGCAGAATGTCTGCTAAGCAATGTATGAAAGAAATATAAAATAATAAATAATTAAAGCCTGGTGCGGTTCTGTGATTATGTGTGTGTGTGTGTGTGTGTGTGTGTGTATGCGCATGTGTGTGCCGTGTGATGGACCGGCCTCCCACTTGTGGTGGTCCCACTCTTCCGCTCTGCTCCACCAGACTGTCCAAGACTATGTTTTGGAAAAGGGCTTGCAGAAAGTGATTGGATGGGCATGATGGTGATGCTATTCGATCTAGCGATAATATCACTGGAGACATGGAAGAGCACACATATGAAACAGATGAACAGGATGTTAAGATCTCACTCTTTGGCTGAAACTACAGTGTTATATATTTGGCCTTTTAACACTGGGAAGTGTTATTAAAATATTAAAATACTAATTCAGATGCTCCTAGGGTCTGTGTTAGGATATTTAGACGTTATGATGGGTAAATGTGTTTCACTTTCAGTATGTTATTCAATAAATTGCATGAGACATTCGACACTTTATCATAAAATAGACTTTGTATTAATGATTTTGCCCAACTGTAGGCTAATGTAAGTGTTCGAAACATGTTTTTAAGGGAGGCTTACAAGTTGAAAAGGTTAGGTGTACTGTATTAAAAATGGATTTTTGCCTAACAACATTTTTGCGTTACGATATGTTTATCAGAACATAACCCCTTCGTGACCTGAGGAGAGGCTGTGCTAAAGATGTAAACAAATTAATAGGAATCCACTGAAACTGTGTTTACTTTGATGGAAGTGAAAAACATTTTGTTTGTTCCTCACTGAAAATAATGTCTTGAATGGTTATATTTAGCTATTTTATTTAGTATGTAAAGGCTGACGTGCACCCGGACAGATCTACGAACGCAGACACTGTGTAAATATAAAGTGGCATTTTAATCAGCTTGTACTGCAGCGGCCCAGCGTTAGAAAGCAAGTGTGGGCCTTTAATCACACCAAAGGCCGGCCGCAGGCAGGACCAGATTAAACCAAGTGCCCTGGATGCCTCGTATTTAAGATCACGTCAGTCCGTAATTCAGAAACACCCAGATCAAACAGAAACCAGGCTCCAACTGGATGCAGAGCTGCCCCGTTTTGATCCCCGTCCGCCGTCTTTCACGTGCTGACAGTTGGCTGATTTTCTGGGGGGGGGTTGCTTGTCATCAGCCTGGCTGGGGAAACATGTGACCCCCCTCGCCAGCCTCTACTGGGCCTTCGGCTCCGGTCCCCCACGCCGGCGTCCTGATTACAGGGCTCGCCGGTTTGAACTTTGATCTCCGTCTGTTAAATATCTGGAGCCAGACTGGACCCACACCGAGGGGGGGCGGCCTGCCCTCTCCCAAAAAACACACACTTTCGGGATCCTGTCTGTACTTCCACATACACGACCATAATGATGCCCAGTAATTTACCGTTAGTTAGCGCAGAAGTCCGCTCTACAACAATGCCGATCTCGCTGGGGCTTGATTAAACTCCATGTGTGTGTGTCAGTCATGAAGAAGGGATCAGAACGGCGAGTGAATAGCTTCATTTTCAGCTCGGGAGATAATTAAGCTCGAGCTAAATGCTGAAAGTAAACTGCTTCTGAATCTGACATTAAACAGCTGCAGATTTGCTATAAAATCCTGCAAGGGCAATAAAGTGCTTGCAGTGGTTTTAAAGCTTGTACTCTTCTAGGATTTGACCTGTCTTGTCACAATCCAGGTCCTGCATTTCCAGTTGGTGCCACTGCCTCTGAGCACCGTGTGATATAGCTTTTTCTTCAATGTAAAATTACCATTAAGGAAGAGCTGATTCTGTGCTGTACATTTGACTCAACTTTATTTGCAGTAATGAATGAGCTGTTCTGTGTTTTCATAGCGTTTATGTACTGTTTTAATTTCACATTACCCTAACGAGTAAGGGGAGTTTTATGTGGGTAATGGGTTTGAAAGCCAGGTGCTTTATCAATTATAAAATGGGGAAAATGCAGTACATATTAGCTAAATGTCAATTGTAACGCAAAGGAGCATTAAATAATATCGTACCTCATTAAATGCTTCGCATTTTTCTGCAACAGTAGATTATACGACTTTTTGTATTATAAAACCTTGCATTGAGCAAATGACTTTTTAATTTATCAAAATGTATCACTTTCCCATATTCTCATTGCTTGATTAAAGTTACATAATAAATATAATTTATATTGTAATTACACTGCACACCTTCAGCTGTATTATGATTTTCAACATAGGTATATTGGAAATGTAAAGAATCTCTGTTGGTACTGAGAGCTGAGCTATTTTGAAATGCAAAATGTCCTTCCTTTATGTCAGAGCAGTCTAGAAAAGGGAAATGTTTGAAACCACACATGCTAATATTCATATTGGTTCCTTAATGTATGCTGAGATGCTTCCAAGAAGAAGAAAAAAAACCAAAACACTAACAAGAATAGTAAGTAAGGAGGTGGATTTTTACTTTCAGTTTTAAATTAATCTTCCTGGTACCAGATCAGTGATTAAATAATAATAACTTGGGTGGAATTTTTCTTTATACATTTTACCATTAGAAGCTCTTCTTCTTTCCCACGTCATTGTTAATCGCTCTGCTGCCTCAAAAACATACCGTTATATTCTCTGGGCTTCCCCCCCCCCCTGCAATTTCACACAGCTCCAGCAACTACAGACATTTTTCCTTTTAATATATACATCTATCTATTCATCTTATAACTGTGTTTTCCATTCAGGGTTACAGGGCTTTTAATTACATGCATTTATCCTTTAGCAGACGATTTTACAAAGAGGAGAAAAATTAACCACAATCTTTTTTGGTGAAATAATAACCAACATGGATGGCATGTGACATAGATCTGACCTGAGGGTAACAAGGTTACTTGAGAACGGCACTAATTCACAGAGCAGTGCACCTTTGATGCTACTAACTAAAGTGATTGTGTAAGAGTCACTGTGGGTTGGGCAATAATCAGACCCACCAGAGATGGGGACTAGAGGAAGAAACAGGGATTTTATTTTGGGGGAGAAAGTGCCAATTACAGGGGTGGAATGTCCACAAAAACAAAGGTGGGAGGGGGGGGGGGCTCAAGGAAGTATAGTGACTGAGAGGTAAACATTCTCAGCATTACATTGTGTTTGGCATAGGATTTCATAAGAACACAAACACAGGCAGCTGATGGCCTTGACAGTCAATAGATCAGGCCAAAAAAATTATAATTTGAGGCAGAAACGCCCATTTCAGCAAATTTATCATTTCAGGCAGAAATGACAATTTCAGTATATTTATCGTTTCAGGAGGAGGGAAATCGGCACAGCCGTAGCAAGCTCGTGTGCAGATAGAAAAATATCCAGTTGGTCTCCACAAAAACACCACTGAGGATGGAGCAGGACCGGGCAAGTCCTGTGACTTTGGCTCAGCACAGAATTTCATAATTTCTCTCTCTCTCTATCTCATTCTGGAAGTGTTACTCCATTGGGAGTTGGTTATCCACAACTCATTACTGTGTAATAAATTAACTTTTCAAAATCGGAGCTGGAAAACAAATGTGCCTTGGATGTGTCTGCTGTCACAATGAATCACGCCAGGGGGTTTTTTTTTTTTGGGGGGGGGGGGGTCTAAACAGACTGCGGCGGCCCCCGATTGACTGTCTGTCAATACGGCTTAGGGTAACGCTGTCCATGTGAGCCCCGTGACGAGGCTCCTCCCTCCAACCTGAAACCTGGTGACATCGACCTTGGTGAACTTCACAGCTGAGATATCCTAATCAGAGCAGACGAGCGTGACAGTTTGGGGCGAGCTGTCTCACTCGCAGACGCGCCGGGTGTGGACGCTCGCCGGCCTGTGGCGGGCGGTTATATCAAGGAGCCCACAGCATAGCCAGCCATTTATCGTCTGGGACTCCGCTGCCAATTAATCCGCTAATGTTTATTGAAACGGATGTGCCTGGTTAAATGACTGTACATATCAAAGAAGCCATTAATTTCTCGTTCTATATACAATCTTCTTGTTTCCTTAATTAAAATTCATTGCCATCTGCCTTTCTCTTAACTCCGCCCCCCCACCCCCCCCCCCCCACCCCCCATCTAAAAGAAAAAACAGGATCGTTATATTAGCCAAGGAGCACCGGCGATTCCCATCCCAAATCTTTCTTCCTTAATCCTTCGTTAGCTTCATGCCGGCCGTAGCGAGAAGGCCGCTCGTTTTGGCAGCATGACTGTCGCTGATGCACCTTGCCGGGGGCTGGTTGGGGGGGTAGTCGTCCCCCTTTCCATACTTATCCTCGCCATACGGTTATGCTAGCGGACGGCACCGTCACCATCAAAGGCGTCGCCTCCCAGATTTTTCGGAGGGACTCTGTAGCACTGTTACCATGGTTGCACTTCCTGTCCCTCTGGTGACTCGCTCCCTGTTCCTTCGTTTCGCCTCCATCCCTTTAGTCCGTGAGGATCTAACCTAGAAGGTGCCTCTGCAGCCTCCTGAGCCCCTGCGTCTGGCACAATCCGTCATTGTCGAATAATGAAAGAAGCATCAGCCCAAGAAGTATTCCAATACTCTGCTGCATACCACAATGAAGAACGTTTTCTTTTCAATTCAGGCAGGAACAGCCCACCACACCCCCCCCCCCAACTCTTCCCCTTTTGAATTATTAAATTTAAAAAAAAAAAAAATTCGAAAGATGGATTGCTGAATGGCCGGCCTGACAGCGTCGTTTAGCACATGAGGATGCAGCAGTTTTGATCCACGCGGCGAAGTTCAAATATGTGTATAATAACACTTTTAAAAAATGGCAGTCGAGTTGTGGCCACTGTATCGGGGGTCCCAGTCATTTATCACCCCCTGTCGCTTCAGCATTAATCTCGCTTGGCCTCTGAATTGCCAGCCATAATTACCACCTCTTTCATCTGCGGTCGCGGCTGTTGGGGGAAAAGCGTTTTTCTGAGGAATATTTTTAGAATGTCATCACTGGGCTCGTTTCGCTGCTCTGGTGGAGACGATGCTCTGCTACTCTGCAGATGGCTTCGCGACGGGCCCCTCGAGGCCCCCAGCCTCAGGAAGTGCTGAGAGCGTCCGTTCACCCCTTTTCCACGTGGCTCAGGGTGGGGGGTGGGAAGGGGGACGGAATGGACCCACCCCGGGCGGAGGTCGAAATTAAAGAGCAGTACGTGACAGGACAGTCATTTATTAGCTAAACAACTGGCCGGCTCACCCGATCTCACTTTATTGATTTTGGTGTATCGACTTCCTCTGTACTGCATGGGGGCAGAACAGCACTTTACAAAGCACCACATGCACGCCATGCACAGTCGCATCAGCAGTAATGTTGGCAAAGCCCCTGTGCCATATCCCACTCCTGATTCGCTGGCCTAATGGTTGCTAACCAATCACCAGTGCTCTGCGCCCTCATTGGCTCCCCTGGTGATCTCAGGGGCTTTGGAGTCGGCGCATTACCTCACACTTCTGGCCTGCTGTATTAGATTTATCCCAACAGCAGCTGGGCCAAAATGAACGGGGTGAGGTGCAGGGGGCAGGAAATGACATCTGTCGTCCGAGAAGGATGGATGGGATGATATGTGGTCACAGGGGCGTGTCAAGGAGGTCAAGGCTGCCCTCACCTTGGTGCCCCCCCTCCCCCCACATGCTCTCTCTCTAGTACCCAGGGGAACCAATGAACTTCATACACTCTTCGTAATCTGCGTAATGGCTAATCAAATACCCCCCCCACACACACACACCGTCCCATTCATAATTTGTCATGGATGTGTGATGCATTGCTGTACTCAAACGTGTTTCAGTCTGAGTTGCACTGTTATCTTCATTGTCTTCTGGATGGCAAGGCGCTTATCCAGCTCCATCTGATTACCTGCACATGTCCACCGCGTGCATCTTTAAATGGTCCCAATTGAAAGGGCAGTGGATAAAACTGCATAAAAACAAACCGCTTCAGCCTACAGTATGTCCCTTTTTCGGGGGTGGGGGGGGGGGGTGATTCTGTGCAGGTGGAGCCTGAAAAGCCTTCTCCTCTTTCTTTATCAAAACCTCCCATGCCTCACTCTCGCTGATCTCATATTAAACATAAAAGGAAAATGACTGTATAGATAATATATATTACAATTAATACTAATAAAGCATAAAGTATTAAATGAACTACGATCAGATAGCTCTTAGCACGATGACTTGAAAATACAAATTTAAGTTGTATCTTTGTGAAGCCTCTCCGGACAGAAGAATAAAGGTTTTATTGAAGGGTGTCTTAGCGATGCTAACAGCGCGCGGTAGACCGCGGAAAGAATTCGTATCATTCTTTTTTTAATACTTCGGGTAGTTCTTCATCTGCCACCTCCGCACCTCATCTCCATTAAAGACACCGCTCTATCTACCTTTCTCCTCCTAAAATACCCCGTTTGAATTTATCCAAAGGTCAAAATTTAATTAAATAGGAGAATTTCGACGAGTGTCTCTTTAAACCTTTATAGACACGTAGGCTGCTGCGAATTAAATGCTTAGTGCACATATTAGACTCATTAAAGATGGGATGGTGCAGCCCGTCTTTTGGATGTTTTTATACTCGGGATATAATTTGTTCCCGGCCAGTTTACAACCCCTTTAACCAGCAGTTCTTTTATCCCGAAAAATCGTATCGGCCATAAAAAGCAACAGAAAATATCACATACCACTTCTAACATCTGTCTGGGAATAGCGGCGACCACACAATACCATGGCACGCGTGACTGACCGCGAGGCCGCCAGCGCTACGTGACGCGCGCTCATGCGACACAGATGTTTGTGTGCGATGGAGCGTCTGAGCGGGAATCGTCGCGTGCCGCATGGAAAGCGCGCCTATGCGTGTCTCTGTGCCGCTTCTTCGATTCTGACGTGTATTTATTGCACGAGTCTCTGCAAGTGGGAGTCTTACCGTGTGTCAGCTGCGTGCTGTATGTGGCCTGTCAGAATATCCGCGCTGTGCCTTGATACTCCTGCACTCCTGTGTTCAGGCACGCCGGTTGCGCTGCTCCAGGGGCGGGCATTCACATGTGTTTGTTTGCCTGTTTATGCATGTGCTTTTGTGTGTGTGTATGTATATGTGTGCTTTCCTACCCCTCGCCCCGTGCACACTCTGGTGCACAAACAGTAGGGGGCACACTTAATCCAGAATACAGACACTAGGGAGTGCAATTACTTTGGTCCACAGACACTAGGGGGCACACTTACTCTGGTGCACAGACAATAAGGTGCACACTTACTCTGGTGTGCAGACACTAGGAGGCACACTTTCTCCAGCCCACAGACACTACGGAGCACACATACTCCGGCTCACAGATACTAGGGAGCAGACATACTCCGGCCCACAGACACTAGGGAGCACATATACTCCGGCCCACAGACACTAGGGAGCACACATACTCCGGCTTACAGACACTAGGGAGCACACATACTCTGGCCCACAGACACTAGGGAGCACACATACTCCGGCTTACAGACACTAGGGAGCACACATACTCTGGCCCACAGACACTAGGGAGCACACATACTCCGGCCCACAGACACTGGGGAGCACAGATACTCCGGCCCACAGACACTAGGGAGCGCACATACTCCGCCTTACAGAAACTAGGGAGCAGACATACTCCAGCCCACGGATACTAGGGAGCACACTTACTCCGGCTTACAGACACTAGGGAGCACACATACTCCGGCCCACAGACACTAGGGAGCAGACATACTCCGGCCCACAGACACTAGGGAGCACACATACTCCGGCTTACAGACACTAGGGAGCACACATACTCCGGCCCACAGACACTAGGGAGCACACATACTCCGGCCCACAGACACTGGGGAGCACAGATACTCCGGCCCACAGACACTAGGGAGCGCACATACTCCGGTTTACTGACACTAGGGAGCACACATACTCCGGCCCACAGACACTAGGGAGCACACATACTCCGGCCCACAGACACTGGGGAGCACAGATATTCTGGCCCACAGACACTAGGGAGCGCACATACTCCGGCTCACAGACACTAGAGAGCACACATACTCCGGCTCACAGACACTAGGGAGCAGACATCCCCCGGCCCACAGACACTAGGGAGCACACATACTCCGGCTTACAGACACTAGGGAGCACACATACTCCGGCCCACAGACACTAGGGAGCACACATACTCCGGCCCACAGACACTGGGGAGCACAGATACTCCGGCCCACAGACACTAGGGAGCGCACATACTCCGGTTTACTGACACTAGGGAGCACACATACTCCGGCCCACAGACACTAGGGAGCACACATACTCCGGCCCACAGACACTGGGGAGCACAGATATTCTGGCCCACAGACACTAGGGAGCGCACATACTCCGGCTCACAGACACTAGAGAGCACACATACTCCGGCTCACAGACACTAGGGAGCAGACATCCCCCGGCCCACAGACACTAGGGAGCACACATACTCCGGCCCACAGACACTAGGGAGCGCACATACTCCGGCTTACAGAAACTAGGGAGCAGACATACTCCAGCCCACGGATACTAGGGAGCACACTTACTCCGGCTTACAGACACTAGGGAGCACACATACTCCGGCCCACAGACACTAGGGAGCAGACATACTCCGGCCCACAGACACTAGGGAGCACACATACTCCGGCTTACAGACACTAGGGAGCACACATACTCCGGCCCACAGACACTAGGGAGCACACATACTCCGGCCCACAGACACTGGGGAGCACAGATACTCCGGCCCACAGACACTAGGGAGCGCACATACTCCGGTTTACTGACACTAGGGAGCACACATACTCCGGCCCACAGACACTAGGGAGCACACATACTCCGGCCCACAGACACTGGGGAGCACAGATATTCTGGCCCACAGACACTAGGGAGCGCACATACTCCGGCTCACAGACACTAGAGAGCACACATACTCCGGCTCACAGACACTAGGGAGCAGACATCCCCCGGCCCACAGACACTAGGGAGCACACATACTCCGGCCCACAGACACAAGGGAGCACACATACTCCGGCTTACAGACACTAGGGAGCACACTTACTCCGGCTTACAGACACTAGGGAGCACACATACTCCGGCCCACAGACACTAGGGAGCAGACATACTCCGGCCCACAGACACTAGGGAGCACACATACTCCGGCTTACAGACACTAGGGAGCACACATACTCCGGCCCACAGACACTAGGGAGCACACATACTCCGGCCCACAGACACTGGGGAGCACAGATACTCCGGCCCACAGACACTAGGGAGCGCACATACTCCGGTTTACTGACACTAGGGAGCACACATACTCCGGCCCACAGACACTAGGGAGCACACATACTCCGGCCCACAGACACTGGGGAGCACAGATATTCTGGCCCACAGACACTAGGGAGCGCACATACTCCGGCTCACAGACACTAGAGAGCACACATACTCCGGCTCACAGACACTAGGGAGCAGACATCCCCCGGCCCACAGACACTAGGGAGCACACATACTCCGGCCCACAGACACTAGGGAGCACACATACTCCGGCTTACAGACACTAGGGAGCACACATACTCCGGCCCACAGACACTAGGGAGCACACATACTCCGGCCCACAGACACTGGGGAGCACAGATACTCCGGCCCACAGACACTAGGGAGCGCACATACTCCGGCTTACAGAAACTAGGGAGCAGACATACTCCAGCCCACGGATACTAGGGAGCACACTTACTCCGGCTTACAGACACTAGGGAGCACACATACTCCGGCCCACAGACACTAGGGAGCAGACATACTCCGGCCCACAGACACTAGGGAGCACACATACTCCGGCTTACAGACACTAGGGAGCACACATACTCCGGCCCACAGACACTAGGGAGCAGACATACTCCGGCCCACAGACACTAGGGAGCACACATACTCTGGCTTACAGACACTAGGGAGCACACATACTCCGGCCCACAGACACTAGGGAGCACACATACTCCGGCCCACAGACACTGGGGAGCACAGATACTCCGGCCCACAGACACTAGGGAGCGCACATACTCCGGTTTACAGACACTAGGGAGCACACATACTCCGGCCCACAGACACTAGGGAGCACACATACTCCGGCCCACAGACACTGGGGAGCACAGATACTCCGGCCCACAGACACTAGGGAGCGCACATACTCCGACTTACAGAAACTAGGGAGCAGACATACTCCAGCCCACGGACACTAGGGAGCACACTTTCTCCGGCTTACAGACACTAGGGAGCACAGATACTCCGGCCCACAGACACTAGGGAGCACAGATACTCCGGCCCACAGACACTAGGGAGCGCACATACTCTGGCCCACAGACACTAGGGAGCACACATACTCCGGCTTACAGATACTAGGGAGCAGACATACTTCGGCCCACAGACACTAGGGAGCACAGATACTCCAGCCCACAGACACTAGGGAGCAGACATACTTCGGCCCACAGACACTAGGGAGCACAGATACTCCAGCCCACAGACACTAGGGAGCAGACATACTTCGGCCCACAGACACTAGAGAGCACAGATACTCCAGCCCACAGACACTAGGGAGCACACTTACTTTCAGGAAGTGGTCGCTCTGGCTGCCCTGTGGCTTGCTGCAGCCGGCTCTAAGCTCCCTGCCAGCATTAATGAGGGAATATATTTTAAGTGGCACTCTAATGTCCCCAGTCTCCCATCATCATGGCTGCCTGTTCAAAGGCTAGCTCGTACATTTATTTTTAAATTAACCAGGCTGTTTACTGTTTGCTGAAACTTCATAGCGACATAGAGACAAGCTAGCCCACCCTGACCCCCCTGAAAAAGGACATAAACCGAGGCGGTTTGCTTTTATGCAGTTTTACCCGCTGCTCTTTCAGTTGGGACCATTAAAATCTCTAACAACAGGGGATGGTTCAGAGGTCATCAAAGACTTGGTGTGGGATTTCATTCACATCAAACACAGGCCAACGAACACCAAGGCTCGGGCGTACACGGACTTTCAGTGACCATGCCCCCCCAGGCTTTGTTGTGGAGAGGGAGCGAGCATTTTCAGTCTGCATACACAGTTATAGCCTCGTTTACAGTAGAGGCTGATGAGCATCGGCCTCCTCCCGCTTTCCATGGGCTTCCAGAATCGCAACCTCACTGTGTCAGAGGGCCACGTGACTGTTTGTGAGCCTCATTTAGCTTACCCCCCCCCCCCCCATTTTCTATGACCATTCTTCATTTTGTCAAGTCATGCTGTCATTGGGGAGGGGGGGCAGGAAAAAGAAAGAAAAACAAGGCTTGGTGACTCGCTAGCTGAGAGTTGCAGTAGAACGCCCCTCTCTCGTGGCCCCTCTCCCAGGTCCCCAGCACAGGGTCTGCCTCTCTGTCGCAGCCTCTCTCCTGGGGCCCCAGCACAGTGTCTGCCTCTCTGTCGCAGCCCCTCTCCTGGGGCCCCGGCACAGGGTCTGCCTCTCTGTCGTAGCATCTCTCCTGGGGCCCCGGCACAGGGTCTGCCTCTCTGTCGCGGCCCCTCTCCTGGGGCCCCGGCACAGGGTCTGCCTCTCTGTCGCAGCCTCTCTCCTGGGGCCCTGGCACAGGGTCTGCCTCTCTGTCGCAGCCCCTCTCCTGGGGCCCCGGCACAGGGTCTGCCTCTCTGTCGTAGCATCTCTCCTGGGGCCCCGGCACAGGGTCTGCCTCTCTGTCGCGGCCCCTCTCCTGGGGCCCCGGCACAGGGTCTGCCTCTCTGTCGCAGCCTCTCTCCTGGGGCCCTGGCACAGGGTCTGCCTCTCTGTCGCAGCCTCTCTCCTGGGGCCCCAGCACAGGGTCTGCCTCTCTGTCGCAGCCCCTCTCCTGGGGCCCCGGCACAGGGTCTGCCTCTCTGTTGCAGCCTCTCTCCTGGGGCCCAGGCACAGGGTCTGCCTCTCTGTCGTAGCATCTCTCCTGGGGCCCCGGCACAGGGTCTGCCTCTCTGTCGCGGCCCCTCTCCTGGGGCCCCGGCACAGGGTCTGCCTCTCTGTCGCAGCCTCTCTCCTGGGGCCCTGGCACAGGGTCTGCCTCTCTGTCGCAGCCTCTCTCCTGGGGCCCCAGCACAGGGTCTGCCTCTCTGTCGCAGCCCCTCTCCTGGGGCCCCGGCACAGGGTCTGCCTCTCTGTTGCAGCCTCTCTCCTGGGGCCCAGGCACAGGGTCTGCCTCTCTGTTGCAGCCTCTCTCCTGGGGCCCCGGCACAGGGTCTGCCTCACTGTTGCAGCCTCTCTCCTGGGGCCCTGGCACAGGGTCTGCCTCTCTGTCGCAGCCTCTCTCCTGGGGCCCCAGCACAGGGTCTGCCTCTCTGTCGCAGCCTCTCTCCTGGGGCCCCAGCACAGGGTCTGCCTCTCAGTCGCGGCTCCTCTCCTGGGGGCCTGGTGCAGGGTCTGCCTCTCTGTTGCAGCCTCTCTCCCGGGGCCCCGGCACAGGGTCTGCCTCTCCGTCGCGGCTCCTCTCCTGGGGGCCTGGTGCAGGGTCTGCCTCTCTGTTGCAGCCTCTCTCCTGGGGCCCCGGCACAGGGTCTGCCTCTCTGTCGCAGCCTCTCTCCTGGGGCCCCGGCACAGGGTCTGCCTCTCAGTCGCGGCCCCTCTCCCGGGGCCCCGGCACAGGGTCTGCCTCTCCGTCGCGGCTCCTCTCCTGGGGGCCTGGCGCAGGGTCTGCCTCTCTATCGTAGCATCGCTCCTGGGGCCCCAACACAGGGTCTGCCTCTCTGTCACGGCCCCTCTCCCGGGGCCCAGCTGCAAGATCTGCATCTCTGTCTTGGCCTCTCTCTTGGGGCCCCACTGGCCCCTCTGTTGCTGCCCCCCGCCAGGGTCCCTCTCCTGCTCTCTCACAGAGGACAGAGCGCTGGCAGCTCGTTTGATCGTCTAGTTTACAAGATCAAAAAAAAAAGAGATTCCTTTCCCCCCAGTGTGGATCAAAAGGCTTCTGCTTGCTGGGGTTGTGCCATAGCATAGACGCTGATACATTATCGTACTTCAAAAAAGGAGCAGGGAATGGGGCTCATTCGATACCTCAAGAGGAAATATCTCGCTTACTTTTGTTTTATCCTGGGGAATCGGCTCTTTTTCCGTCTTTATTTGCTCTGGCCCAAACGTTGGCTAAATTCATGAGGACAGCGACAGAAACATGTCTTAGCAGAACCACAACATCAGGAAATTACTCAGCTTTGACGTTCACCTTATAGGAACCTTATTGATTTATAGTAAAGCGGGGGAACGTCAGCTTTTATGAAATTCTGCCTCATCTCTTTCTCCTAGGTTGCTAGCTTCCTTGCCTCCAGCTTTATCTGATTTCCTGGGGCTTGTTAACACACCGTAGCCTCACTACTCAGTAAATGCTGTTAGTGCCAGTTATGTCAGGGGCACGGACATCTGTGTTCTTCATAATTACTGTGTAACTTTGGTATTAATCAGCGCTGACTGGTTCTGCACCTTCCTCCTTTAGGTGCCGCCATCGGCAGACGCATCTTCTCGATAACACTCAGACATGGTGCCCGGAGGACTTTGCGGCCACCTTCTACGACTCCATTGGGGTGGCAAGAGCTATTTTCTGGTTGGCTTCCTCTGCTGGTGTAAAAGCTGCCCCAGGACCCTCGCCACTCATCTGGTTCATGTACTTAATGACTTCCTTATCCCTGAATACACACCACCCTGTTCACTGGCCAGACTCTGAGTCACGGTCTGTGCCTTGGAACCTGTGAGACCCCTGGATTGCAGCTCTTTCCATGCCCCATGTCCACTTGGAGTTTAATGGCATCTTGGCCCTCTTGCCGGTTTGGGATCTCTTCAGGAAGATGAGGAGCCATTTCCCTAACAGATCAGGTAATTAAAGTAATTTCTCTGGCATGAAGTCGCCTCTCCGTCCCTGACTGCCTTGTCATGGTGGTGCATTTTCAGCCAAAGCCTTCTCTGCACGTAGCCTGACCCCTCCCGCCGTTAGCGGCCCTTCTGACCTTGGAGGTCCGAATCTCCTCCTGGCTTCAGTTACCTTCTCCTCCAGGTGTCGCCCAGAATGCAGCACCATCTGCACGACAGGTACCTTTGTTATTTCTTGTGCATTATTTATATTTCTTCCCTTTTCTTCTTTCAAAAAATGTCGGTAAAGCACTTTGTAAACCCTGTGGTTAAAACAGTGCTATATAAATGAAGGTTGATTGAACGATTGATTATCTGTGACGTTAAGCCTGTCCAGTGTCCTAATCATGCTGTGACCTCCGTTTGGATATTTGAATGTCTTCTGTTCATTATAAGGACAAGGTCCAGTCATTTGGAATATCCTCGGAGTGTTGGAAATGAAAACTATCCAGACAGTTTCCCCCTTGGGAGGTAAACTCAAGATTATGACAGCGGACGAGTTCACACACACTGGCTACGATCCCGATAATGGCTATGGTTGTTGGAAGCACATATCCTGATAATGGATCAGACTGCAGGAATTCACAGTTAGTCTTTGGTTTCCACGGGGAAATAAGTGCTGGTCCTGCAGCACGTTTTAATGAAACGAAAACGATCGCAGGAGGGAACAGTGAGGAGTGTCAAGACCCGAATGAATCTGCAACAAATATGTGACGTAGGTGATATACAGATGTAGGAGAGCAAGGGAAGGATAAATCCTGCTCTTGCTTTGGGTAATCGATCACTCTGTGATTACTGAAACAATAACATGGAATTGTATGAGACGTCGTTCTGGATGAAAACGAGGCTCCATGGGGGAGCCGGACGCCCTCAAATTCATGCAGTTCTATCCCGTGGGGGAATCCCACTCATCTCGGTGCGACATCACTGTGGGGGGTGGGGGCATAAACTTGTATTATTAAACAAGTATTAAACATGTGACTGTCCACAGGGGACGAATGGGACACAGAGATGGCTGGTTTGGATGACACCCCCCCCCCCCCAAAGTGTGCACCTGAGTGCGGACTCCTAACTTAAGCCTCTGCTAATGCTAGATCAAACACATCCGTTGTGTTTGCATTCCCCAGATTGACTCCTTGTTGTTCTAGACCGACGGGTTCCTGAGGGGGGGGGTGCAATACATCACCCCGCAGCCGGGTTCAGTGGCGTGTGGCTTTATAAATCGATGGGCATTAACATGGCTAACGATTGGAATCATGGCACTAAGCTGCCCTTGTTAAAAGGAATAAGGCCTCTCGTGGATTTAAGGGTTTAACATTTAACACCTTGGTTTGTGCGTAGCGCGTCCTGCTGGCCGGCACATGAATATGCGATGGCCGTCCTTCGGCGGGCGCCGCTGAGCCGCTCTCACCCAGTGAAATGTCACGTTTATTGAACAACATTAGCTGAGCTGACGAACAACAAACCATTGTTGGGCCACTTTGTTCTTTCTTGTTAAGCAGAAAAACAACAGACTAATGACATGGGGGGGGGGGTAATCTGTTAACCTACACTTCGATTTTAGCAACAAGGTTTTTTTTCCTCCTCTGCAGACGTGTTTGGGACCAACACCAGCTGCTGAACAGGGTGGGGGGTCTTGTTGAATAAGACATGCAGAACCTTGTGACATGAGGAAGGTGGGTGAAAAGGGGGACACAAGGCAGGTGGGCCGGGTGCAATGCAGCGACCCCACCTATGAGTATGAGAGACAAAGTAAATAGGTAAACATGCACAGGTGACTGACTGGGCTGCTCAGCTGACCCCACCCATCCCTGGGGCAAGCCCCGCCCCTATTGTACCTGGGGTAGATTCTACCCCTACACAGGACACCCATGCCCTCCATGTGGGACAGTCCCTACCTCTACATATGACAGGCCCCACCTCTGCATGGGACAGACCCTACTTCTAGATAAGACAGGCCCCACCTCCAGGATGTTCACCCCCTTCCCACACTGACCTCATGTTTACTGTCATCTAGAACACTTTTTACACAGTTTCCAATAGGTATACTTTTATCTGTGGATTGAGAACAGTATGAAGATCTCTGAGAAACACAAGCGTCTACGGAGCTCCCTGTAGACCCATCAGGGAAGAGCTGCCTTAGACCCCTGTAACCATTTTCCGGTCGGTTTCGCTTCCCTCAAATAACATAGTCGAACTTGCAGAAACATTAAGGGCTAATGTGTTCCAGTCTAGCGGTTATGTGATGCCAGAGACAAGGAGATAGTGCCAGTGGACTCGCACCTGTAATCGAGTAACGAGGGTGAGGCAGGGTCTCCGTTAAAGCCGCAGCAATTAGACCGCTCTCTCCGTCCCCGCAGGACGCATCAATATGTCAGTCGCATGCCTTGTGTTTTTCTCCCCACAGAAAGAATCCAAGTCGATTCACTTTTAGGCAGAATGTGCTTTTGCATCAAAGCATTAATCGTGTTCTAAAGCTAAACGGTGGAATTGTATTAAATCTTTCATTTATTCGCCCTAGGGGACAAGTAAATCATGCCTTTAATTTGTTTAGCCCATATTGGGGCGCGTGTTTGAGTCTGTGTTCCCGTACCTTTGTGAGCTGATGTACCATTCTCCTGTATCACGTCGGCCGCAGAATTAAAGTAGACATAAAAAATCACGGGCATAGGGATTAGGGACTGAAAGCGAATGTGCGATAAGCGCAGTGAGCTCAGGATATGTTTTGTCTCTCCTTCATTTGTGGGACAGACAGGTGACCGCATCTGTCCAATCACATTCCGCAGCCCTCCAGGAAGAGGCCGGAGATGTGGCCTGTCACTTAGCATCCAGGACGAGATGGCCACAGCACGCGAGAGAGGGGAATGGGGGCACCGGAGGGACATTAATAATGTACCGGCTCTCCGTCTGTGTGGAAATTTCATCTCCCATCTAGTGATGACAATGCCGTCCCCAGGGCCAGGGGGCAGGGAAGCAAGTCCGGTAGCAGGAAGCTCATTCAGCAGAAACGACTTCGGCCGACAGGGCGGCCCTGGTGATGGAGCCCACTACACGTCGCACATCATAATACCCCGGTGAGATTATCCAGCAGATTAAAGTAATCTGCTCCCGGCAAGCAGGCCTTAAGTCAGCCATGGCCTCTTCTCAGCTCTCAGCTCACCGTTACACATGAAAGCGGAGCGATGCCGAGTTTGGGGACACGAGTAGAGTGACACCAGTTCCACTTCGATTTTCTGCACTGCCTCAGCCTGCCCCTCTGTAACACACAGACTATTCCTGGAAACGAGTCACTGTACAAAATGTGACAATCAGCATCTCTAAGTATCAGGGTGCATCGCAGAGTGCAGATATGTACAGGTCGAGCAAACCGCTCCCGCCCCTCAGGGATTATATTTACGTTATATTTATAATCTACTGGGAGGGATCGGGAATCCAGGCAATAATGTTTACACACCTGACCCTTCCTGCAGCCTTTTTGTGACGGGGAATAAATTAAAATACAGTCCCACACACAAGATGTTCACTTGCTACCACAGCACAACGTCACCCAAGGTCGAGCCTATAAATTGTCTTCGAGTGAGTTTCTGTCGTTTTTCTTCTGAGCCGAGGCCAGAGAGGGACTCTTAGATGCTTTAGAGATTCTTCTCTACCTCTTCATTTATCAATGAAGGATGAGAGATTGGTAAAGGACCTCTCTCGCCAGCTAGGGCACCCTCGTTGCATTCAGGGACAGCCCCGCGAAGGAGGCTAAGTGCTCCGATCCGCGGCAACAACCTCGACGTACTCTGATGTCTGTAAAAATCTGCGGATTGCACTTGCTACCTTTCTGCATCATGGAAGACCAGCAGAACAGCCTTGTCTACTCAAAGTTACTAATGATGTATATTTTACCCTCTGTTCTGTGCGTAGTATTAGTATGAAGAGAGTGTTCGTATTTGCATCTACCGATTGACATGGGGGAGGGAGGGGGAGGGGAGGGCTTTAACTCACTCCACCAATCACACGGATCGTTGAACTCAATTTTGTGGAGCCACACTTCTGAGATATAGCTGAGGTATAGCAAACCTACAGGAATGATACAGACTCACGCCTATTATGATATTAAGCCATGGCCAGGCAGATGCAAAGAAAAGATATAATGGTGTCAAATATTTTGCAGTCTGTCTAGGAAGTTTCGTAGGAAAGTTCGGGAGTTAATAAATCAGACCGGCACAATGCACTATGGATTTGTTTGGGGTGAGATTATACTGGAGGCCTGAGATTACATGGATATGAGAGACAATAATAATTCTGAGCTTCATCCAAGACTGTGCTGAAATGCTTCTATGGAACATATCATACAAAATATATAATTTAATGGAAGATATGAACTGATAAATAGTCATTTTAGTATTAATTAGTATTTATTTGCTAAGCCTTACCCAGTGTGATATTTAAGATGGGAGCCTGGGTCAGTACTTCAGTTGAGGATCCCACTGTAGGGGCCCCACAACGCCAACGCTGAAGATGACTAGAGCAACGTCCTTGTAGGTTCATTCCACATGCAGGAAGGCGACTCGTATGTGATAATCTCCAATGCAGAAGAAGAATTCTAATTCATAAGTTTTCCTCAGTTCCTCCGCTCGTCTTTTATTGAGGAGTGTGTGCGCTTTGCTTTTTGGGAGCTGACAGGCTTGTGAAATGTGCCGAGGATTCGGCATCGTACACACTGGGGCTCCCAAAGGCCTGTGACCCACTTTGTATTTGTATTTACTGACTCTCCTGGATCTGACTTTTGATCTGACTTTTCACTTGATCTGATTGATTAACTGATTGCGATTGTTGATCCTGCTCCTTTGGTTTTGGTTGCCCGTGTGTCTGTTTACTTCTCTGGCTTTTGACCCTTGACTGTCTTGCAGAGCCATGTGGCACATAGTGCTAAGCTTCTCTGGCTGTGACCAGGAGGTCGTTGGTTTGAGCCTGGTCTTGCCACGTCGAATGATCCTTCAGCAGGCCCTTAACCTTCAGCTGCCTGGGTGCCGCTATGGCCACCTGTCCTTCACGGCCAGCTTACTCTCACCTGCAATGAGCACACTGAAGAGGGGGCGTAAAGAGAATTTCCCTGCAGGAATCAATGAAGCATCTATGAATAAACATAAACTGCTACTCAGGGTCACTCACTGTGTCTCTGCACCAGTTGTAGGGATTGACTGACACTTTTTTGTTCGTTTTTTCTTTGTAATTCTGGAAGGTACTATATATTGATTTTTTTTTTTAAATAAGCTATAAGAAAGTTTTCTTTCCTCAGGTAGTTGCGGGTGTTTTGTTTGTTGTATCTGCACAGGTCTTTCCTGAAGCTGACCTGAACCCAGACACCGTAACTCTCATAAATACACCCCCCACTCCCTTTATACACCTTGTGGGCTCGTTTTCTTTCCTTAGTGCATGACACCCCTCTGCTCCGCCACCGTTCTGTACGACCGACTCACACATGCGGTCGTAACAAACTGAACTCGTTGGTATGTGTGAAGCATAGTACTGAGGTCTACTTATAAATCCTGGGATAATATAAATCCAGCTCTTCAACTCCAGAGCAGCATGTTAGCTAATATAAGTGATGCCCACCGGTGTGGGCAAAAGAATTTAAGTGTTAGAACCACTCTTTCTGTTTAGCTTGCACTAGTCAGAACTGCTGGCACAGCTGCCTATGCTGATGTCTGTAAGTCTAAATCTGTCTTTTTACAGTCTTTATCTTGCTACGGTTCTCGGGGGTTCCCATGTTCCATCTGCTTAGGTGCCTTGGAGCAGATATTGGACCCTGAGCTCAGTGAGCTTTCAGGAACGAGCCTGAACCCAGACAGCAGACTCCGTCTCCCATACTGCAGTCTGGCTGATGCGGGTGACCCAGCAGACTCCGTCTCCCGTACTGCAGTCTGGCTGATGCGGGTGACCCTGTGCTCGAAGACCTCCTGCACTCCCGCAAGGTTCCTGCCGAAAAACACGGCGATCATTCCTCCTCTCCTTCTAGATCCTCTTCCTGCAGCATTTGTGGCACTCATTTTCCTTCTGCAGGAATCCTGCTGGACAATTGTGTGCAAGCTTTGGAAACTGTCAGTACAATTCCCTGCAGGATTCATTAATTAATTTCCTGTAGCTATACAGGATTTTCACTTATCTGCAAGGATCAAGGTAAGTGGCTTAAATAATCATCATATTAAACACATTCAGTCAATAAGTATAAATTGTTTAAGCACGCTAAGATTTAAAACAATCAAAGAAATAAAAAAATGACAATCTGATTAATCATGTTATGAAATTAGTCAAAAAAAACAGCAACAGGGTACTTAACCATTAATGCGATATAGATACCTTCATAATGCATTAAAGTGGTCAAGAAACTAATTAATAAAGCATTACAGCATCTTCTATTGACAGTCATAAGGCATTATAGTGATGATTATAACACTTCATAATGCCCAATGAAGCTCTCATCTACAATGCACTATAAAAGCCTTCATAATGCATTATAATGGTTGGTACAAGCATTAAGGATGCTTTGTACTGCATTATAAAAGTACCTGTAGCGCATTATAGATGAGAGCTTAATAAAGCATTCATAATGCATAATAAACATGGCTATAATGTATGTCTTTTTATAAATATTTGTAGCCATGTTGATACTGCCCTACGAATGCATTATAATGTGTTATGAATGTTCATGGATTCTTACAGATATGGCATTCATAGAAAGTGTTACAAAAACACATTTTATTTTAAACTACATTTTCAATTGCAATTATATATGTACAGTTTCTATGTTATATTTATGTACATTTATTATTGATACGTTCTTAATTGCTTTATACTCAGTTATAGAAACAGAAGCACCTTGTATGTACACCTGTAGGGAGACCCTGAGAGAATATAGCTCATCTGTCGCCATGCAGGTCTTTTGCTAGCCATCTGCCACCTTCATGAATGGTCAGTCTCTGATCACATGACTGCTTTTGGCAAAATATTTTCGAAAGACAGATTACCCTCGACCCAGGTGTAACTCTGACATGTACTGCTCCTAATTTCCCTTACAGGTACAAAACACACAAGACTTTTGAAAGTCCAGATCCTGCAGTCAGCGCCCAACATCCACCAGTGTTTTCTTTGTATAAAATAACTACTCTGGAAAATATCCTGCACTTAATCATGCTTAGTGATACCCACCCCAGCACACTCCCAACCCTCATACGCAAATCGCCTTCTTTGTTTCCATTCTATGAGAAGTCGACATTCCGGAACTTTCTGTGCTGAAAGTAAAAAATGAAGAACGAGAGCAGGAGTACGCGAGACACTGTGGGAGTCAGCATATGGGACACGGGACTCGGCGCGGGACTCGGCACAGTCACACCGGCGTGCAGGCAGACCTCGTTTGGCACCCAGCCTTGCGTTCGTTTGCCACAGTGACGGCATCATGCTGCCTGACTGCTAGAGCTGCTGCAAGAGTTGCTAGAAAGACAAGAGTCAAATGAAGAATTTTCATCATGTGTTTGTATATTAGGTCATTGTTTTGGTTTGGTAATGTAGGTAATTGATTGCTTTGGACTGTTTGGAGAAATATTCTGTTTTTGATTGGTAGAGTGAAAAAATATGGATTCTTGGCTTTAATGTTCAGTTAGCTTGTTAATAAAAAGACCTTTATCAGGAAAGAAGTCGTAGATGGTATACATTCACTGCCCAGAAGATTTTTTTTAGATATGATACTACTAACAGAGAGAAAAGAGTATATAATTCCTTACGCTATTAATGTATTTTTTTATTTGGGCATGTATACTTTTCATTAATATTCATCCATTCATCCATTTTACAAACCACTTATCCTACTGGGTCGCGGGGGGTCCGGAGCCTATCCCGGAAGCAATGGGCACGAAGCAGGAAACAACCCGGGATGGGGGGCCAGCCCATCGCAGCATTAACATTCAGTTTTTGTGTTATTAACTTCTTATTTTGCTAGCTGTTCTAGTTCAATTTTAATTAGTAAAATATTTAAATCAGCACCATATGAATGTTAGTCTACTAAAGTTCAGTACTTAACGAAGCTCATTTGCACCTCTGTGCCCAGTTTACTCCGGACCACATGGTATAACGTGGCCACACAAACTACAGTAATGGAAAAAAGAAGTTATGTTCCTGCCATTTTTCCACCTCTTTGATTTATTGCTGGTCATAAAACGTGAACACGCCACACATATAATTATTCACTGGGAGCAGATTACATTATATTACTATTAGCAGTTTTTAAAACTTAATATTATTTCATTTTGCAGATGCCTTTTCTCCAAGGTAACTTACTACAGCCTCTCATGATAAGAACGACAGACTTTCCCCATATTTCCCATCTAACAAATATTCAATCAGTAAATCTTTAGGGAAAACACGCACTAATTTTAATTAGCACTGTGATTTAGTGAAAACAGGGTAAACACGCAGTTAATTTGATTTAATTGAAAGTGAACAGATATTAATATGTAGCTTGCATGAAGTGCTCCTTAGAACAGCTGATTTTAATATGCAGCTTCTGCTGGAATTCACACCGAATCTCGACTTTGGCTGAGATCTAAGAGGAGATGAACACCAGCTGACAAAGAAGAAAAGGATTAGAAATGTTGCACTTTCCGCTCACTGCATTCAGCCTTTTACTTTCCGCTCCTGTCTGTCGTGGCGCCTTTGACGCTCAACCCGCGACCAGCCACAACACATTCATAATTAATTGTCAGCGTGCACATAGTACATATCAGGACCATTTTCTCCGAAATGTATGAGATTTGGTGGGAGGCCGAACAGCAGGTATGTGAAGAGGAATCATGTTACTGTAATTCTGCTGCAACATTTGGGTTTTTAAGGCATCACTTTTAATTGAAATTTCTTTCTTTTTTTTTTACCCATAAAGCTGTTCTCAAGTGACATGTTTGGCCAGAATAGTCAAACACTGGGAAACAGATGGTTTCAGTGGAGTTATGCTCCGTGGCTGTTCCTTCCTCACCGTATCTGGTCAATTATGTGAGTCCATAATTTTTTTTTATGAGCTAATTATCATGGTTTTAAAAAAAGGCTTTCTTAAAAGCTTCCACGCTGCCGGAGAAGTGAGAAGTTTCTAGAACTCTCAGTACGGCACGTTCAGTACGGCACTGCGGGTAATAAGACTTAAAGGGAAAGTGAAATATACAGCCTTTGAATCCTGGCCGTGTGAAACCCACCTCAGCAGACACGGTAATATTACTGTCACCCTCTTCTCTTACTGTGGTTGCCAGTTACCTCGAATGTGCAGTGAAAGTGTCTGATTTCTAAATTTGTACATTTCTTCTCAAAGAATTTACTATCAGATCCAAATTTAGGGTTTGCGAATATGTACAAGTGTATTTGCTGCATGTCTAGCAATGACTTTTTTTGTAGTATATGACTTGCTTATAAATTTAACAAATATGGATCTTGTGCAATTATGTTAAGCAGCTGTACACTGAAATTTACTTTGGGTAAAAAGTAGGACAGTAAAGATTCGATATGAGTAGCCGTGCAAAAATACAAATAACCGTGCATATCCCAAAAAAGGTAACTATCCATCCATCCATTTTCCAACCCGCTTATCCTAAAAGGCAACTAACAGATCCAAATTTTTATACCTGCACCTGTTAATGGCTGCCTGTCTAAACCGTGCCAGAGTGAAAAGGAGTCCAGGAGATCCAGCCAGGACTCCAGCTCCCAGAAGGCCACAGGGCGCCTGTCCTACAGTTCCCACTGTGGCAATCCATGATTCAGGCCAACGCTAGCTTGGTCGCCATGGCAGCCGTCTGCTCCGTTTGTAAGCGAGTGTTTGGGTCCAGGCTCCCGCGGCCTGTTGGTGTGTGTGTGGGTTTTAGGCGAGCTGGGCAGAGGAGAGCACCGTATGCCGTGCGTGCGGGGCCCTGACATGCCTCGAAAATCCCTGCCGGTAGAATCAGTAAAAGCCAATTATTCAGCCGATCGCTTGCGCTATAGCTAGCAGATGTCCTGAATTAAAGGACTGCTTTTTTTTAACATACGGAAAATCGTTAATTAAACTTCTGTTGAGAAAACTCGCAATACCCAAATAGTAGAACTGCGGAGTTATGTAATAAAAGTGGATTATAACAATTTTTTGTTTGTGTTAGATAATGGTGAGTAAGTTCCAGTTTATGGCCTGATGACATGCTTTATACAGAGTGGTCAGCGTCAGAGCAGGCCTGCTAACGGGCAGCTAACGTGTCCCTGACAACTCGCAGTTGGCCTTTGACAAAATTTGGAACCAGAAAGAGGATGCAGGATGGGAACACTGGGGAGGCTGGGGTTCAGACAGGCTGGGCCTGCCGGCATGTGCTCAGGATGGGCCTGGGGGGGGGGGGGGGGGTGCAGAATGGAGGCCAGGAGGCAGGAAATTGCAGGAATTTGCATGACAGGCCTGCCCTGACTTCAAGGTGACAAGCTCCATATTTTTTCCCTTTCTGGGCCTGTATGTCGGATTATTAAATTTCATAGGTGCAACTAAAGTTGCCTTTTTATGAGTCTTGTAGGTTGGGGACCCAGAGGGATGGGAAGAGCGATAAGCACTTGGGCATGAATCACAGACGCGGCAACGCAGGAAAGAAAACTCGCCAAATCCTGGCACTCGTAATTGGGGTTATCTGCAATCACAGTGATCCGACTGCCGTTCACCACGATTCAGGAAGAAAGAGCGGTAAAACAGGTGCATTGAAGTTTACATTTGCAGCGCGACGTGCAGGTCCAGCCGGAGGCTGCGGAGGAAGGGAGAAAAGGTCCAGGAACTCTGAGCACCTTTGTGATTTCATGCATGCAAATGCATCAAATCATTGGTCCATTTTCCTTGCAAAGCATTTAGGGAAAAAAAAACAAACAGAGGCTCAGTCTGATCGCAGTGGGTATATAAAACACAAGCATTCAGAGAGGGAACACACACATAAATCAGGCCACTGAAAAACGAAAGTTGGGCTTTGAACTGGGACAAATTGCACCAAACATCCACCCAGTGCGTCTGCACCAACTTGGTGGCCAAAAGGATTGGGAGACAGTCGTCACTGTCCAGATGGATCACAGGCCGCGCGCAACCCTGCTGGCTCCGTCCGGCGGGGAAAAGGGTGTCGGGGGAAAAAGGGTTTAAAGCAAAAATCAGATGCGCGTTCGGATCTCCATCTGGCAGGCCAGCTACCTGCAAAGGTACGAGAGAGCGTCGCAGGCTGGAGCAGGAATAAATAGCCAATGACATTTCTCTAATGAAGCCCCCAACGAATCAGTTCTGGTCAGTGCTATCGTCAGATTCCTATGGCAACAGGCGAGGGTGAGTCGTCAGAAACGGCAGAAGTTAATTAGGAAAATGTCACAGGCTTATAGGGACCAGACAACAACAGTCCCACCCCCCTGCTGGCGAATATATTATTAGACATTAAAATAAGCCACCTCATTACATCCCCCAGACATCTCCTGTTGTTTCAGGCTTCTCTGCCGCTCTCTGATTTTGCGACGTTTTTCTCCCGACGTGCGCAAGCTTTGAAAAGCTAATGCTACCGACGTCGGCCTGGAGGTTACAGCCACCTGCCCAGGGAATGTTCTTTGTTTACGACCCATTCCTGCAAATGGCCAAAAACATGATCTAATAACACAAAGGGCACTGCAAGGGAGCGTGGAGATTTCAGGGTGCAGAGAGGCCGTTTTCCCGAGCCGCAAACAAGCCTGACTGAATTGGTAGCTAAGTAACAATTGACATGATGGTGGAAGGGGCTCACTGACCAAACAGGCAGATTGCCACCCCGATCCATTGGCTTGCATCAATTATGTGTCAGCTATTAATAGACCCTACATGCCCACATTGCCCTCGGAATGCCTCCCTGATTTCGCTGAGCCTCAGGCACATTCCTAGCCCCCCCGACATGTACTGTGACAGCCTGAGTACCCAGTATTGCTGCACCAACGGGTACTCGTTCCAGCCCATTTCCACGGCCTAACTGCTCCAAGGAGTGCAGTAATTTATTATTGGGACTGTTCGTCCCAGGGAAGTTACCCAAACGGAATATGTTATTAGGATATAAATAAGTAAGCCATATGTTTTCTGAATTTGACCTGTATTATTTGGGTTCAACTTGGATGGAATGAAGGAGACAGATGGGAGAGTGAACGGGCCCTGATCAAAAGGTCTTGGCTATGTGGAATTATTGTCCTTATATTTTTGTGATCATCGGTAATAATCGTGTCTTTTACATGACTGGCAGGCTTATTGACGAGGATAGGGCCAACTATGAGGTCTGGTCACTCCTCTCCCTCCCTATATGTACTGCATTTAATGGATGCATCTAATATTTAATAAACAGAAGTTATTGATTTTGTATCTTATTCTATAATTGTATCTTATCTATTCTTATTTTCTTTGTAAAACTTCCTGGCGAAGAGTAGTCTGAATGTGAAAACTTAGGCACAAATAATACATATAGGATACAGACTCCAAGGACAGCAGTGAAGCCTGGCATTTCTTGAATGTAGGATAAAAAATGTTCTCTCTCATTAAATAAATATCAGAAGTACAAAAGTGGTGCGTCGAAGCTGGTTAAGAACCAGAATAAATCAGAGAAAATTCAGCATTGGCGTGGTTCTCCAGGATCTGAGCCGAAATGGCCCTCAGTTCAGTGTGGTCTCCAGGGTTTTTACTCGCTTCAGGAGACCTGAGCTCCATCGTAGGCCAGGTAAATGAACTCTCTGATGTCATGAATGAAGCAGTAAGCTGCCGGCACGCAAAGTGCGGGGAACAGCTCAATATTTAAAGGTTGGGTTTTGTGCATTGGAAGTGGAGATTGGATTTGAGGGAGAACAGAGAATTGGAGGCAGAGGGAAGAAAGAGAGGAGTAGAAGGTATCATGCCATCAGCTTTGTGTCTTTGGACCTAATGGGCGTCACGTTAACTCCTTCATTAATATGCAATAAAGAAAATAGCTAGCTGCATATCATTGGAACCAATGTCAATAGGATATGTAAACTAGGAGAATTCCCCATTCATTCTGAAACGGTCAGCAGCAATGCACCATGGGAATGCCGGGATGGAAAATTTTCATCCAATTTCTTACTATTTTAAAAATGCCTTTAAAAACTTTTTTAAAATGTAGTTATCAAGTTCACCATTTCGTTATGATGTCCACATCAGGAAAGTTAAGTCGGGTTAATTTGCTTTTCGGACTCCCCTGGAAAGTCACGCTTGGCCTTTAAGCCGCATAAAAGAGCAGCTGTCGGCAGGAGCTGCTCCGCTTCTGCCGCTGTTTTTCTCACCAGAATGATCCTTCAGGCGCTTAGCTGGACAGATGAGCCTGATTGCTGGGTTTATTCAGTGCAGATGAGAAGCTTTTTATATTCTCGTTCATGAATTCTCCTCTACCGCGGTTATGTAATACAGTATTTCGCAAACTGTACAGCCCATGTTTTTGCTGCCTGCCAGCTCATAAAAATGTGGACTGTCTGGCAGGGAGCTGGGAGGGAGCGAAAATGTGGCGGGGGGGGGAACACTGAACTAAGGCATTTAAAAGCATTGGGAAGATAATAATGAGTGTCTTCTGAACCATGGACACAAAATAAACTAACCTGATGAGAATAATAATATCGTATTACTCAGGAGCAGTGATGTCATAAAAAATGACATTTCGATATAATTTATCGAAACATTATCGATTACCTTCATTCATGAGCCAGTTTCCTGAGAATTTTATACAAGCTAGATGAGACAAAGACCCATGAAAATAAGAAATGTTGGCTACACTTTACTTGAAGCAGTCAGCATAATGCATAATTCTCATACCGAGCATTATAATGCATTATGAAGGCATCTATAGTGCATTATAGATGAGACGTCTTCTCTTTGCTGTCTGTTTGTTATTCTCACTTCAGTCCCAAAGAGAGCCGCTAACAACGAAAAAAAAACAAAAGCTGATTGAGCTAAAAATGCAGCTTTAACCAAGAAATTGTTCTACCCAGTCAAAGGGATTCGACAGTAATTCAGCATTAAGAGGATTAATGCTCGTAAGTCAGCTAGACAAACCTCTAAACCAAATTTATTTGCTGACAGCAATTCTAATTTAATGGCTTCTTCTAAGAACATACAAAATTAATTAACTTCATGAAGAAAGATGGCACCAGGAACAGCCGAGCTCTACACTTTGATATAAAAAATTGTACCTCTAGTTCATGGACCGGGAGAAGACCCTTAGAACAGACATGAGAATGTGATAAGGTTCGAGAGGGTTGGGTGCGCGTCTGTGGGGGAGGGGGGGGCAGTATTGACAGGGTTTCCTGAGCTACTACAGATTCGGCACGTTTATGTTTGCTGTGAGCAGGCCAGCCATTGGCCTCCGCTCAGTAGGCAAACAGACAAATGATTACCCTGAGGGCCGTGGGACACTGCCCCCGCTTTACCTGTGCAGGTCTCGCCCATAGTGGGGGATCCTGAAGCTCCGGGGGACCCATTCAGTGGGGATGCCTCCGCAAACACAGCCAGGGAAGTGCTCTGGCCGGCGGTACGAACAGGACTCTGCAGTGCCAGTGCTGCCCAGGCTCCTCAGCGGACAGACAGACCCAGGAAAGGCCGAAACAGCAGAGCAGCCGATTTAGAAGCTGGAGAGGCGTCCAAAGAGCTGCCGGGGATTTGGGGACATTTTTAATATGCATTTAAAAATTCTGTTTTTAAATACAAATAGCATTAAGTTACCGTGGGCTTGGTTTTGTTTTAAAAGTGACTCTCTAAAAGCAAATACACACCTTCTGTGCACATTGGTGTTGACTTTTGCATTGTTACCTTGGAGTGCGGTATTTCAGCTAGCAAATCACTAATGACGTTGGTGACGCTCCACTTACAGACCAAAATGCAGTTCAACGTGATGTTTTAATACTGGATTATATGTCAGTAGAAATAACACACTACGTACGGGCATCATGTGTAAGGTGTGATTGTAGAGAAAGGGCCCCCAGCCCCACAATTCTCTCTGGATAACAGATTCCTGAAAATGGATGGGGGGAAATTACCTCAAGTGTCATTGCTAAGTTCACATCAATTATCATCCTGCTTAGAAAAACTGTATGTAATTTGAAGGTTTCGTTGCCTTTTGTCTACGAAATAAATGATTATTCATGTTTTAGAGATGATGCTGATCAGTGGTTGTTATTGCACTCCATTTTTATAATAGTAATATCAAAAATAACTAAAAAGCTGTTTACCTTACAGAAAAATGGTGGAGTCGCCTCGTAATGAAGGTACAGGTCCGATCCTCTCCGATTTGGACAGGAGTGAGGAAGTCGGCCATCCGGTCTGTGTGAGGAAGACGACCCTCCGATTTATGTGAGCATGATGGCCGTCCTATCTGTGTGAGGAAGACGGCCCTCTGGTTTGCATGAGGAAGATGGCCCTCCGATCTGTGTGAGGAAAACGGCCCTCCGATCTGTATGAGGAGGAGAACCCCCATATCTGTGTGAGTAAGAGAGCCCTCTGATCTGCTGGGTAATCGTGGCTTGCTGATTAGCCCCCAGGGTCAACCTGGGACTTGGTGGGGGGGGGGGGAGTATTTCCTCATTCTCTCTATTCAGCTTCATAAAAGGGACAAGAAAAATTAACTCTGTCAAGCTGTGAAGGAGAACTGGGCCACATCACCCAGTTAGCAAGGACATACGACAGCACAGTTATTTATATAACTATTTATATGACTTCTTATTTTTTAACGGTTATATCAAGAGTTACATATTGAAAGACTGCCATGGCCACATTACTTGATCCATCTTGGAATTTCCCCTGCTGCCCTCCACCCCATTTTAGGTTTAAGCAGTAAATAACTTAGGAACTAAAAATTGGTTTGCTCCCATGCCAGCTGAAATGACATTTATTCCGCTAGGTATGTGGGAGAGAAACCGTGTGTCTCTGCTGGACTCCCGGGGGGCTGGGGGTCCGCTCCCCTCATAATGGCATCTGAAAATCAGTACAAAAAAAGAGGCAGGCCGTCCCATGATCGCTCTGTCACTCGCCTGCCCCAGACGGCACCTGCGATCGCTGCGCCGATAGCGCCCGCCTCACGGCCCAGGGAAAGGGCACGTCAGTCTTAGCTCCATCTGTCCTTCATTTTTGACGGCGAGCTTTATTCCTCTCTGACGTCCTCCCAGACGGCGGCGTCCAGCTGGGTGACATGCCCAGTCGCACTGTGGAGCTGGACACTTCCTTGGAATAATTGTAAGCTTACGGTCCCACACTGTACTGCGGATCGTTCAGCTGTTTTCACTTTAGTGATCTGAGTTACACGTGGTCCCGAAAATCTCAGCCAGCAACCTTAACCTCAGGTCCAACATCTTTACCTGGTATGAATTAGGAAACACAGTGATATGGTGAATCAGGAATAGAGAGCTGACTGCTAGCTGACTGCAATGCTCAGGTTGTCACGTCAGAAGCATTTATTGTGTTATAATGTAGCCATTATAACATGTTCATTATGCATTATGACTGCTTTATGAAGCTCTCATCTATAATACACTATAGATCCCTTTATCTATGCTGGGGCTTTTCCCCACAGCTGCTCGGCAGTGAGCGCTGGGGTATGTGTGTGTGTGTGAGCGAATAAGGGGGCGGCACCATTTAATTCCGTTACAGTGGAGTTACATCCAGACTTTGTTTTTTCCACTTCAGCAGCTGGCGGTCTAAAGGCCGAACTGCAGGGGCTTGGCAGTGCGCGTGACCCGGTACAGGCCCCGCGGCCGCCTGCCGTCCTGTTCCGCACTGCTGTGGGGGAGCCCCAGCCCCCACTCCCCGAAATCACCTACTGTCCCACTTTGCTTGTGCAAAGGAAGCTGATGGATTTGAACGGACAGCGTCTAACCTTTGCCACCGCGGCTCGCTGAAGCCGTAGCGCGTGCGGTTATTCCGCCTGTAAAAACATAAAGTATAGCTGAGCCGCACACTTTACAACGTCCGATGCGAAACCAAGAAATGCAAGTTGAGAAATATTTCAGCTTCTTAAGCAGGTTGATACAGAGTGATACTTCAGGTTTGTCGTAGGGTTCGGAAAGTGGCATGCAAATGTGCCGACGGCCATTTTGTGGGGACATGGACAGCTGTGGCCATTTTGTGTGGGGGAAGGAGCATAGTATTGGCAGGTGTAGCACTCGTCTATTTGCAGAAGGTCAGTATATATTTTGTGTTAGGGGGACTGCAATCAGTTAGCATGTATTTTGCTTAGGGGAGACCACAAGCTGTGAACATTTCATTTACTCCAGATCCAGCTCTAATTTGGCCACTAAGATGTCAGTAAGAGCCTGGTACCGGTGCCAGTCCTGTCTGACATTCCCATTCGCGATTTCCCATAATTCTGTTGGTGTTAATCCACAACCCACTGAGAAGTGTACTGCTTAACGTCTACTCCTTTCTGCTGTGCTGAAAAGCTGTCAAGGACCTGGTAAGAAGTAAAAGCCTTTCTTTTCATTGCTTTTTGATCTATCCTCGATCGAGCAAATTCATCTTACAGTACGGTAATTTACACAGAATTTATCCTAAGCTGCCTGAATGTGAGGCACTGCAGATTTAAACTATCAGCTTAGATATGTAAAAGAGTCAGTATACAACAGAAGATAATGACCTATGGAAAAATGCCTCTACAGATACTTGTGTGTAATTCTGAATAGGAATTTCCTGTTTGTATTATAAACAATCCAATGCTGTGTTTTTGAGGTGATCAATTGCAGCCATTAAGAGCGGCAGGGGACGTTAATTTAGGTTATAACTGAGCTTTTGTTTGAACAAAATCATAAATTAAATAGTGCATTGCCTCGTTTGCTAATTGTTTATTTTTCTAAAACTTTCAGGACTCCTGTGCCGAGAGCTCAGAAGCCTGCATTCTGTGTTTTCACGGCCGTTTTCTCAGAATTGAATGGAGAACGGAGTAAAAGGCGATATCCATTTCAGAAGCCTGGCTGTGACAGTGTAATCATTACTCACTCACAAGCTCCCATAGCAATTCTGGAACACGCAAAGACTCTCACTTGAATTTTATTTTATTTCGACGTCGCCCGGAGGCCTGGCCGCTGAGGTTACCTTTGGTTTGCTCGTGTTAGATTACATCAAACTGCATTTATATTTTTTCTTTTTCCAAACAATTACGCTGCGCAGAGCGATGAGCTGCAATAGCGCGATGAATCAGCGACAGAGAGCATTTCTCCCAAATGATGGTTGTGGTCTGCTGGCCGACGAGCGAAGCACGTTACGCCTAAGCCAACCGCGCCGGTTCTGCTAACGCTAGCGCTCATCAGTCTTGAGAAATCATCTGTTAGCGGGGATTGGCGAAGCATGTGCGTTTGTGAAACTCCAGAAACGATCCTGACCTTTAGCACGGCCTTAGTGTTTTGGCGACTGCTTTAGCGTAGCTACACACAGACTGGTGAAATCTAGTAACGTGCAAAGTCATTTTCAGAGCATTTCAATAAAAGGTCACTACAGAAAAACCTGAATAGTATTATTTAAACTGCAATTTTGAATATTTCAGTACTTATTTTGTGAATGATATATAATTTGTATTTATAATCGATATAATAAAACAATTACCACAGATACAAATACATACATAATTTATAAATAGTTTTACACTATGATAATGGATTACTAATAAAACGTCTTAATGTTTGTCAAATTTATTCATACTTAGTATTTTATAATAAGCATTACGGCAATTGAATAAGGTTCCTAATTAATATTTAATTTTAAAGAACTACAGCATGTACAATTTTATGTCCCTGACAGTGTAACTGTTACCTGGAAAAAATATATATGTTTGTATGTCTGTCTGAAATTCTGAACTATACTTTCATTTATGGTGAATTTTAATAGCATTGACATGGTAGGTTTGGTGTTTGTTCTTATTTTAAACTGTTGGGCATATTAAATATTCTTTTATCAGTCTAATTGTAGGGAGAATGTGTTTTTAAAAATGGTGCTTTCACGACCCCACAGAGATTAAAGCATCTTTGAATCTCTACCCATCTGTTTGAACATGAGGCGAATAGGATATTTTTCTTAGCAAATCACCGCTACCTCCCCAATTCAAGAACCCAGCACCCAGATTACGGCTCCTGGAAGCGGTTATAGGGCTCTTTAATTATGTACTAAGTGAGCATCAATTATTTCTAAAGAGAATTAATTGGTATTTCTTGCTAAAAATTAAAAATCCGACTTCTTCTGGTTTGCTTCAATCCACACTCAGTTTTCAGCAACCCTGAACTGAATTGAAACAAACAAATCCATTTTATTGGCTCCATCTTAACATGGAATAGAAACAATATTCTTATTCAGCAGTGAAAACAATGGATTCAGGGCACACTTTTCAAAAGCGCTTTACCTAACAAATTATTATTATTATTTTCCTGAGTTTAATGTGTGCAACTTCAGATAAACAACAAATGAAGTGTTATTGTCTCCAATTCTTGTCCCTAAGGCCAATCAGTCCCATTCATTTGTAAGAGGAGAGTGACAGTAATCTCCCTACACAATAGCAGCAATAATACATCCAGTCATTTTGAATTATTAGGGTAAATATGCTTCAATAACCAAATGCAGACAGCAATCGCAGACAGATTTTTCTGTTATAATCTATGCAAAGGTTTGCTTTATGGTATGCATTACTTAAACATGAGAGAATATAAGGATTTTGGCCAATTAGTTTAAAGTTTCTTGACAGAGTTTAGGTTGAGACCATGTGTGACTGTTTTTTACTGGCTAGCAAACTCAGCTCAAATTCAATTGTTTTGAAAGGAAGACATGATTGGTTGCTTTTTTTCCGTGACTCTGGTAGGGAATCTTCCGAGATTAACGTTCATCTGAGAGCGTGTCAGCTTCCATATTCAAATTGTGCGCCTCATTCATCCCTCAATGAGGAAAATCCAACCATTTTCTATTATGAATATTAAAAAAAAACTCCCTTCGAACAAATGCCAGGCATTGTGTTTTCCGAGTCGACAATAAACACTTACCATTTGAAAAGCTTTGCAATATCAGCGAGGAAACAATGGTCGGTTTCCTTTGTTTTCCTGCCAGATTACCTCCTGCATAAACAGGAGATTTATTTTTTTTTCTCTTTCCCTTGAGCTACAGAACGACATCCTCGACATAACCAGCAAAGAGGCCAGAGCTGTTAGCATATGAGAGGAGGAACCGCAAATAAGACGCCTAAAGGTGACCAGGTCAGAGAGGGCCTGCAGGATGTCGTGGACCCTTGGTGACCGTGGTTTATTCCCTGGGTGACTGCGTCAGGCCCCATTCCGCCTCGGCCCTAATTCCTTCTGTCAGCCCATAATCAGGTCGGTTTCACATAATGGCCGATTTGTTTAAGCTGCAGACACAACTGCAGCAGGCGCATGATGGGGGCGATGGCGGGGGCGGGAGTGTGTGGGAGAGGGGGCTCTGTTGTGGGGGGGGGGGGGTAGCGGTGTTTGTCAGATCTAAGTGGAGGTAGACGGGGAGTGACAGGCCAGCTTGTACCCCTGAGAGGTTTCACTCTGCCTCCTTTGACATCTTTAATCATTGCACTCTGGGTGACCCTGTCCTACTTCTTTTCATTTAGTGTTTAGGAAAAAGGACAAAACGAATACTATGGCCTGGAATGGCTGCGTAAAGGAACTGTACATCTGTAGCCCCTTGGTCACTGGCCATTTGTACAATTTTAAAGACGGAATGATAAATGAAAGTTGGTCTGAACTCGATTGTCTGTTTATTTGGCAAATGACAGACAGACCATAATGATGGACCTCGGACGGCAGCCAATCGACCTCCATTAGGGAGAACCGAGCCGATGTGGATCGGGGAGGCTGGGAAAATAAAGCAAACAAACGACGAACAAAAAAAAAAAAAGCGAAAGAGTGCGAGGTCATTTTTATTTGTGGGTTTGCCGGTGGGGTGTCACCAGGCGCCTATATTGGGATGTTGCATCACAGCAATGGGACTAAATACAGAAACATTCAAACTGAGCGCCAGTTTTAGAATTAACCGAATTCCAGTGCAGGTACTAGAAACTTTTAGAAATGACAGATCGCAGGGGAAGCGGAAAGAGGGGCGGCGCGTGACGGGCGGCATTAATTGGTTCAGACAGGAGCAGCGTTCCCTTTCATCTTTGGAGAGACATTCTGACAGAAGCTATTTCTCCGTCCTCCTGTCCTTGCTGAGAGTCATTTAGCTCAGTCTTTGTTTCTTACTCCTACTTCTGTTCGTTAGGCCTCACAAACATGGAAAAACATGGAAGTGGATGAGAATTCACAAGGAAATAAAAACGAAACAAGGTCCTGTTTTCACACCAGTACTGGCAAAACGCTCAAATGGGTCAGTTGACTCACCCAGTCGCTATGATATTTGCTTTCAAGGATATTTCTGTGGACTTAATGAGTTACTTACGAAAGTTCTTTGTTGGATTATATGAAAACTGAACACAAAAATCAACTCGGTTCATTTCGGAAAATTGCTCTTCAGTTATCCAAGATCATGAACACATAAATGCTGACAAAACAACAACCAGCTAGATCCAAGTTCGGAGCTTCAAGTTCATTGTCACGTGTATTCGGAGGGTAGAATGGGATTCTTAATTCTGCAATTTGGGTTAAATAATCCCATTGTAGATGTTGGATTGTGTTTGGGTTTTGGGCTTTTAAAGTTCCTATTGACGCTGTACTTAGGCTAATACTAATGAGCCTGTTGCCGTAAGCATGCAGTCAGCCCACAGTTGTGTCTCACAGTGCTGTAGCTGCTTAGCTGTGTGACCCAAGCCTACCGGTGCCTGCGCCCACTACCCCAACGGCGCCTCTTTTAATTGCAGCCCCGCTCAGAGGCTCCTGCTCCCCTTTCGGCAGCCCCGCTCCACGCCGCCCCCTCCGGCCTGTGACACGCCGTTCGCCCCGCTGAGGAGGATGTGAGCTGATGAGAGTGCAGAGCCAGTGCTCAGCAGAGTATGAAATTCGCATTTTGGTCATGGCGAGCCGTGCAATCCGATATCATGGGCCTTCCGCAGAGAGCGTGCCGTAGCCGAGGGACAGACGGGGGGCGAAGGAAAGAAGCAGCAGACGCAAAGACCCGAAACCCCGACGTTTCCCCCCTTAATAAAATGAAGCTGAGAATTTGCCGTCATCCCAGTGCTTTGTTTTGGTAAACAGTACGGCAGGGAGGTGGGGTCATTCCCGGTGAAAACAGGAGCGCAGATCTCTACATTGAGGTCCTAGCAGGAATGCAAGGGCGTTAGGTGATGAACGAAGCAGCGCTTGACAGTAGCGGACACCTGTCCCTCGGATATGGCTCCAGCGCGGGTAGGAAGCCGTGGCCGCAGATGCAAGGTAACGTAAGTCGCCATTTCCCGCTCCCGTCCGCAAACAGAGGCTGGCTGAAGCAAATGGAGGCCTCCCATTGGGTCAGGTGCGAGTCCATCATTGTGATGTAAGCGCCGTTCGCCGGAGAGGTCAAACGCGATATCCTCAGCGCTCTTTGTTTCGCGGGTTTTCGCGTTTGGTAAAAAAATGTAGAAGCTAAAACCACTATTCCATTACAAAACACAAATGACAAAAACTAATTAGAGAGTTAAAAATCTAATAAAAAAAAATGGTACCAAAACTGAGAGTGAAGGATAAAGAAGTAGATTTCAAGACGATAACCAGATAATGGATTTCAAACCCCAAAGTCGGCCTCTTCCTTTAAAATATGTTCAGGCAAATTTTAACAACCAGCTGACAGCAGCGATATCCGGCAGAACAGTGAATCCAGTTTGACGCAGTTCAGTAGTTCACGCAGATTATGGCTGGTTGACCCATTTTTTTATAATGTTGTAAACTTGATTTATTTCACTTTTCAGGGTAATTTTTCTTCATTGCCTGAGAACAACCTGGAGACAAATCAGAATTATAGCAAAGCACAAGTTTTGCAGTTTCTAACATAAATTAAAAGATTGGACATTTTTAGTTATTTGGTATCATGATTGAATGACTGCAAGACTCGACTGGCCTGTTAAAATTCCTCTTAATTTGTGTCTTGTTCTATGGAAACAATTGTGCTTTGTCAATCTGATTTTACTCAGTGGTGATTGTCCTACTTCCCAAGTAAAGTTGACTTTCCTTATTCACAGGAATCCATGTCCTTCTCTACAATGCAGGATGTACTTAAACATGGTGCCATTCAGAATCCTTATTCAGAGGGTCACTAATTTCCATCGGAATAACTATTTTTATTTGTATAGCAAATTTTAAATTTGTATAGCAAATTTTTAATGGCATGGTTTTCCCAGATAATTGTGTATTAATGAAATCAAAAAAAGTGATTTAACCTGATTTTTCCTGGTTAAAGTTAAAACATTTTAAAAATGAAGAAAAGGTACAGAATTACATTATGTGGTTTCATGACAAATGGAAAAAGATACATTTACTTACATATAAAATCAACTTCATCTTCCACATGTCACCATGTAACTAAATTCTGAATAGTATGTTAGGGTTTATATTGAATTTTCAGAAAGACAGACCATTACAGTGTACAAACACTGGCTCCCCCACCTTTCTTCTTGAAGTGCCCCCCACAGACCCCCCCCCAAATAGGAAATGGTTTAGGTAACGGGGTGCAGTTTTGGGGACATTTTGCTGCGGGTCAAGTTCTGTAAAATGGAGTGTTACTCTGCTTGCATTAGGAAGGTGGGTCGTCTCCTTTCTCCATTTCACATATATCAAAACGTATAAACACAATAAGCTATACAAAAGCTATTAAACAGGAATGAGAATGATTATTATTAATAATAATAATAACAATAATAATATGAATAACAATAATAATATGAATAAGAAAAATTATGTTTCTTTATTCAAGAATTGAGTAGACAGCTATACAAATACATTTCATCTCAGCGTGTTAACGTTCATCTGTAACTTTAATCATCTCATAGTTTTATTTCTGTTTATCTTCTACAGTTTCCTAAGTGTCATTCACATATAACCTCAAAGATACTGGGCCTATTGCAGAAGAAAACATAAATCAAAATATCTACATGCTTTTTTTTCTGTTAAACACATACAGTTCTTTAAAGAAATGCACAATGAAAATCAATTATAGTGTTAGACATAAATTACTAAAATTACTATTGTGCTCTTTTCAAAATTAAAAGTGAGTAAATATTTCAGAAATGATACTTTACCATGTAAACCGTATAACGCTGTCAGAAGGATATACTGACCTTTCAATGAAAATATAACATGCTATTTTGCAAGAAAATAAAATGATAGCTACACAGAGGATAAGAAATTAAAGAAAACAGAACATTGTGCATTGCATGCATTAAAATGGTCGCATGTTTCTTCTGTCATGCCAGTATGTTTTTCAGGCCTAAGATGGATTTACGGTAAATACTGTATATCAGTGGCACTAAAGACCTTCATATGCAATAACAGCCCTGTATTGTTCTCGCATGTAACCTGCGATAAACACAGAGAGGGAGCCCCGGCTGATGAACACACGAATGTGCACAGAATGCTAAAGAAGAGCGATGTGTTTTTTTCAGCTGGGCAACACGGAGGACTGTTTGTTTATGTCTCTTTTTATAAAAAATAAATAAGGTGACGCAGAAACTCTGCGACCTTTCGGATATTTTTACAGGGAAGTAAAAGCGGCTCAAATTTTCTCAACTAGAACCCACTTCAAAACACATTCCGTTACCAATATTATAAAGTATTTTACAATGTTTCTAGTTTCTTCATTCAATCCGCTATTCTCAGAAAGAGCAATGATTTCAGTGCTGAGTATTTCAAATGTCTCTGTTGCAAAAAATATGAAAATTATGCAATGTCATAAATACTGTGTTTTATGGTATATTAATATGAAATCAATTGTATTTTTGAAGTAGTAGTAAATTTTTTACCAGTGATGTCTGTATAGAACAAAAACATTTTTAAAGAGTATATGAGGTGAAAAATGAAAGTGTTTTAAAAGAATGTACAACACACTGAGGATTGAAGGAGGTATATACATATTATTGTGAGAATATAGTATTTGATCATTGTTTACTAGACACAGAGCAGAGCCCAGACAGCAGGTCGCTGTACTAGAGGGCAGACAAAGGTCATGGTATGTGTGTTTGCTGGAGAACTGAAAAACACACCCATATCCACACACCGATACCACTTACAGTGCTTTGTGTAAGGAAAACACACTTTTAGGTGTCATCTGCTAAAATCGAGATGTTCCTTTGGGCCTTGAGTCAACAGAGACCAGCTCCATCCTAAGAGCACAAGTGAAAGATCTCGTACTGAGACGGAGCCCACAGCAACCTGTGTCTTCATCCCTGTGCATGTGCATGTATATAAATACAAATTAATACGTTTGTATCTGGGACAAGCTAACAAACTCCATTGTATTTAACTAGTGTAAATAAGTAAATTCTGTACCATTTTAAAACATTAAGCTGAAACGATTTCCCTAATCATGTGTAAGCACTGACAAAACCACAAAAAGCCGAAAGAATTTCATCCGACTTCAATAAGTATTCCGCGCAGTCCGTCGTTTCTAAATATCTGCAGAGTTGTTTTTTTCCCTGATGAAAAAGATTTTTCGTTAATGTTTTTTTTCAGGGAATTAATGATTTCCTTTCCTGTGAGTGCTCCCCTTCCAGGCCGGAATGTGGTATATAACTCAAAAGTAACAGGGGACTATTTCTTAAAAACCATCCATGGATGAAAATGCTAAATCTGTACGGTAAATGTATGCCAGTGACATTCATTTTATTTCTTAAAAAAAAAAGTGAGGGATGTCTTAAAAATGCAACTGAAACAGTTTTGTGACTTTGATGAGTGAGGCAATGTCGTCTGTGAGCAAATGCAAATGTGAGTTTGCTGCATGCAGTTGAATGAGGCTGTCCGGCATCCAGGTCCCAGTTAGCAGCCTCTGGATGGACAGCTCACTCACTCCGCATTAGCTCACAAACATGCTAATGACTGCTCTCGCATTTGACGAAGTTGCAGCAGTAAACCTTTCGGACGTGCTGACCGAACATTCACCTCCAAAGTTTTTTCATACAGCTTTTTTCTTCTTCTTTTTTCGACAAACGAACCTACATACCAACTTTGCATCCCAGCATCACTAAACGGAAGTGATGTTGTGGGGACTGCTTAAGAGAAATGGAATTTCAGTTAACCCCCCCCCCCCCCCCCCCCCCCCCCCCCCCCCCGCTATCTGCCATCATTATGGAAATATAACACATAATTCTCAATTGAATTTACTTTTGTTTAACTACTGAAGCAAAATTATTTTTAACAAGTGAGCTACCTCATCAAAACCAAATTATTTCCACATCATAGAAGTTCCTCTCAGAGACAATTGAGCTCATAGCCATTTTCTTGGTGTTTTTCGGCAGTACTGATAAAGTGAATTGTTGTCTTCTTGACTCAGTAGGTCCACCTTTCTGTCGAAAACTACTTTCTAGCACTTTCCAGGCATACTCGCTTATAAGGGGTGTCAGTTTTAACTCTATGTTAAAAATGTCACCATAAAACACCGCATTTCAGCCCTGCTAGTTATTGCAGCCACACAAAAATTGCATTATGGGATTAGTTTTGTTCTGGCACCCCCCTTTAGCATTGTTTCCCATTACAGCGTGAAAAGTTACACCCGGGGATTTCGGCCAACTGCTGTTACAGGTTAAAAAGGGTGCTTGTGAAATGTGGCACGACGGGGTGGATGAACAGCAAAGGCGACATACCGTGTGCAGACGTGTAGGCATCGACTGGCTCTTAGTGAACACATATTTCCCCATAAACATTTCATATGAATCCCAGGGGTGAGCTGATGATCGACAACTGCTCTTGTGTCTAACTGCGGGCAGTGCAGTCCTTAAAAACAGAGTTCAGAACGAATGCTGATGATGAGGAAGATGATACTATTATTATTATTAAGTGCATTTATCTTTCATTTGTGCGTCATATGAAAATACAGGAAAGGACACTTTCATTGTGCTGGTGAAAAAAGATAGACTTTACATCATGTATGAAGACAAAACAATGGTTATATTACTCTCTGAAATAACATCTGCAAAGAGCCCCTACGACCAGCCAGTGATTGGCTTCTTTTGGGTTGCATCATGGCCCAAGGTTACAATTTACCAAAATTACAGTCCTGTCAGGAAATTTGAGGCTGTCTAATATAAACAAATGGATAAGTTCTTTCTTAATTTTTTTTTGGATGGAAAACCTTGTGTTCCAATCCCTCGGAATTCAGAACTGTTTTGATTATTGCATATAGATATTTATAGTAAAAAACATTTCATTTGTTGTAGAAGTTCACTGTATTTTCTTTTATTACATTACACATTTATATTTGTTATATTTTCAAGGCGAATGCTTACTGTAAACTGTAAATGCTACTAAAAATACTAAATAATACTAATATTAAGATACATACTCAAAATCTGCCAATCAAAAAATCTCCAGATGCATCAGTTACACTTAGTGGCTCCAGCCAGGGTCAGTCAGTCATGAATTGGATCTTGACGTTCACTGGCGGCTTCCTAACATCACAGAGAGGGCGGGGGGCGCCCCCAATGTGACCTCGGGACGACCTCGCCAGTCCACCGTGATCCCGCAGATGTGTGAAGATGCACATCCGCTCTCCTCCGCTGAGTGCAGATTTAGGAAATGCAATTTGCAGCCTCGCCTCCAGGGATTTTGTTTGTCTCGTAGCATTTTCATTTTTTTTTTTATAAATCTTTTCTATATTCTGGTGAAGAAAGGAGCTCTCTGTTACAGATCGAGGTGATCTCGATGACAAGGCTGACGTGAAATGAAGAATTATTAAGCCACATGTACAGAATATATAATACAGGATGGTGCCTGCAATACATATTACATAATAGATAGGACTATAAAATTGTTGAGCCTTATCTAAAATAACTGACAAAGTTGAATAATTCTTCCTGAAGCCATTCACAACTATTCCCATCCAGGAATAAGAAGTAACTAACTTCTTCCATCCATTATTCTAACCCTAATCCTAACCTTAACCCCAGATTTGGGCCTAGCAGTTACTTATTTAGTCTCCATATAATCTGTGTACGATGTAATGTCAGCAAACTGGGCTCCCCTGGTCACACTGCTGTGACAGTCAATCTGTCGAGTTTGTGCTATAGGGCAGGAGGTAATGCAATGCTCACACATATTATATATCTGAACGTTTGTGCATTGAGACTTCAGAAATATCTTTGACTGTCATGACCTTAAGGAAAGTATTTGTACATAGTGATATCTCTCTGTATTGGTACCCGGTCCTGGGTCATTCCCTGTCTTGCGGCCGCAGCCTGAACAGGATGAGTGGTTACAGAAAATGGATGGATGGATATTTCCTGCCATATGCCAGATATTTCCTACATATATGAAATATAATAAGGCAGAGAAAAAAAATATATATAAAAATATATATAAGTAAAAAGTGCAGTGTCAGTAGCTGTGGAAAAAGAGTTTATTGGACCAGCACTTTCTTGCTTGTTCAGGTCCCAAGAAGGATCCCGCTTCTGTAGCCCAGAAAGGGGAGAAGCGTCCTCACTACTGCTGCCTTCACATGCAGCCTTATTAATGGGGGACGGGCAACAACTGCCAGCTCTGGAAAAAGACTCTGCAGAAGAAAGTATATAACATGAAAGAGAAGCGTGAGGTTGCTGTGTAGTTCAGGAATAAAGGTGATGTTTGTGATATGGGGGTGGGGGGGACATGTAACATTTTTTTTAGTGAATGAAATAAAAACATGTATTTTGATGAAAATGATTCACTGCAAAAATTTACCATATTAAGTATAGTCTGTTTACATATACATGTATGTGATATAAAATTAGCATTTTATATATAACTTACAGATATCTGTTCAGTTCTGTTATTTTTTTTTATGTTACCCCACAGCTTGCGCATTCTCTAAATATTTAAAGCCGATTCAAGTTCTATAACCCCTTATCCAGGAAAGTGAAAAAATAAAAATATATATTATTTATATTTTTAAAAGGAGCTGAATGTAAGCATTGGTCAGAATAAAAAAATGTACTAAACTGAAGAAGGTTCACATTTAAAAGGTTGGTAACGGTCCCGGAGAGCTTCAGCTTGTCTCACGATGTAAACACGATGTAGAAACAATATGATTTAATCCATCTAAAGCAGTTAAGTGTTTTTAGGTGGTTTCCTGGAAATATGATGTGACCGTCATGTTGGCTTATATGCCCTGAACTTGAACCCACAGCAGTACCTACGGCCACTTTTGTCACCTAGTGACTGTCGCATCCACTCATCCTGGGTCCCGACGGGCGTCCGAGCGCCTCTGGCCTTTACCTCCAGCTAATATGCGGGTTCTTTCTGAAATGGAGCTAACGGTCCATGTTTAAGCGCTTTTTAAAAACCCTGCCCGTAAAATGGCTTTTGCTGGCCTCGTTTTTCCGCCCCTCGGCTGGCCGCCCCCAAAACCCTCGCTCTGACATGCCGGTCGCAAGAGCTTTCTGTCGCGATGGAATAATCTCGGACTTGCATAGTCCGATTCCCGGCCTCTTAGATCCGTTTCCCTTCAGCCGGTTTAGTGCCGCGTAGCAGCTGGTGGGTTCCGATGGAGGTACTTTTTTATTTTTTGGGGGGATTTAATCTTGACACCCCCGACCCCGGCCCAAATTCCGGCTCTGCAACGGTCGATGGCGGGGATTGGGTGCATGAAATTACAGGAGAAAAGCGGGACAACGTGCCGGCCGCTGATCGCCCCTCCCTGTCAATCTGGATTATCCTAGGTTTTTTTTGCGGGGGAGAAGTTCAGAGAAACATAACAATATGATGTCTGTTCTCCACAGACATAATCAGGGAAAAACACGATGAACTGGCAGGGAAGCCTCTGGTGAGAATTATGCAGAATTCCCCATTTCTGTCTACTGCACCATCAAAGATAGTGACTGGCAATTTTTATTCATTTCATTTGTGTGACCAGTGAATGTGTATGCAAATGTCACTGGGAGTGATGGCTTTTCGCACTATTAGAATAAACATGCTGCTATTTAATCGCAGATGCCTTTAATTAAACGCAGATGCCGCAATAAACCTATAGCCTACCTACAATTAAGTTATTATGGATCTCAATTCATACGTGTCCATCTGAAAAAACATTAAATGTTATTAACTGATGAGTTGGCAAAGAACTATGTGAAAAATACAGTTTACAAATTTTAATATGTTTTCAGTAGTTATTCAAAGTTAAATTTGAAAAGATTAATTTGCGTTTTATCCATAGATATAAATAATATTTATTCCAGAGTTTCGGCTATTATTTCACAGTTATGTTATTTTGAGAAAATAATTACTTTGTAGAGGTGGCAAAATCATTATATTTTATATTCAATTCTTGATTTTTTTTGCAGGCAGAAAAGTAACGATCTGGTTTGTAATCACTAGTAATGCTTTGACCTGGGTTGAGAAAAAAGCATAAAAGCGTTGGGATGGTAAAAATTGCAAAGCACGGTCATGGTGGGTTTAGGCGGGAGAAGAATTAAGGTTCGGTTAACGCAATAACGAGGTCTGTTCCATAGCTAATCGCGAAATGTTCGCTACGGCAGAATCAATCAAATTAAAGCGAGAGGGAGTCCATTGTTTAGCAGTATACTTGCAATCACAGGAACTCACACTAGGAGGCAGTATTAAATCAATATACAGCAGGGAATATTACAATGACTAGCATTTTATAAAGACGTTAAAAAGCGAAGAAAACGTCTATTTCAATAGAATTTTAAGGCAAATTTAATTAAAAGAAAAACAGGCTCCCTAACTTGCAGACTATTGAGGATTTTCTTTGGAGAAAGTGGAAGTGGTTTCACATCATATGTGGTTTAATGTTGCCAACTTATGAGTAAGGGACAGTTTCAAACGCCTGTGTTCTAGGCGGTTTTCCAAATTTTCAACAACGTATTTTAAGGACATTAGAAGCATTGGAAAATGTAGTGTGACAACATTAAGGGCGAATGAAAAATTCTGTTTTTCATTACCACTTACAGTTTAAAATGTCTAAATATATTATTAAGCTGTGGAACTTGTGTAAAATAGAAAAAGGGTGTGCTTAATTCACTTTGGCTGACATTTGTATAGCTACCAAATAGATTTTTTTTTATTTATTAAAGGCTTTTGTTTCTAACATTAACTTTAAATTATATCTATAATTCTTTTCTATCAGAACAAATGAATATAGGCAAGTTTAACAATAACAATAAAAACTAGCTTAACATTCATTTATATAGATGTTACATTGTTGGCATTTTTAAATGACGCTAAAATTGTTTCATAGAAGTGGAAAGGACAATGCAACTTGCGTGTTTATCAGGGAATACGACGGAATGCGGAACAATGACTTGAAGATGAATAATGCTCAAATTTTTAGTCTTGGTACCTCTAAGTTGACCACTACAGAAGCAAAACAGTGAACAAGGTATATTTGAAATGAATAAGTTATTTATTATTTTTAAAAATAAAACAGGCCTAATTTTTGTCAATGCTTCTATCCCCACTTCGGCGAAAGTACTGATTTATTCTCTACCATTAGGCTGTAATACACTAACTTTTCATCCTTTTCAAAATTTTCTTATTAAAAAAGAAAAAAAATCTGGAATGAAGCACTTAATGCTAACCACTTTTCATTTAGTCGTACTATTTTATTTTTAGTTTCATTTTATTTCATTTGTATTTCTATTTCTGTTTGTCATTTGTGCCTGAAAAAAGAGCTGCGTTTAGGAACTTTTCTTGTTGTTTGTAGTTTGAAGTTTCGATATTTCTGGCTGGATCAATAAAAAACTTTTCCAGAGACTCCAGTAGTTTTACACTGATTTTATATCCATTTATTTTCTCCAGGGTTTCCATTTAGAAGAAATGCCACAAGTGGCGCGTCACAACAAAACGATACGACAACTTCTCTCTCACACTTCGCTCCCACATTCATTTTCATTCACCAGAGGATATTAAAATTTAGTGGCGGCTTCATAGAAGCAATTTTTAGCAGTATGTTTCAAGTCTTTTATTTCCTTGAAATTAGCAAATCATTTGAAGTCACGGACTGGTAAATATTTGTGATTCCACTCGCATGTCGGTGATTGCGCTCGGCTTCATTTCAGCGGTTTGGCCAGAGAAATGTTTAGATATTAATGCTTTGTTGTATGGATTGATCCGGTTCTATGATGCAAGAAGACGCTGCTCATCAGTACATTGCAATTAGACAGAGATCGGTCTTGTGGGGTTTTCTCGACCGGGGTCGAATCGCACGGTTTTGCCGGAATCTGCCTTATGCCGGTCGGTCCAGCGGCGTCACACGCTGGAATTTCGCCCCGTAACGGAGCCCAGGAGGCTGAAAGGGCACTTTGAATATCCTCGGACACCACCACCATTTTATTCTACAAAATGAAAAGGTGAAGGTTATGGTATTTATGTTTGTCTGTTGGCCGTGCAATACGATTATTATGTCAATATTTTAATTGCTTTGGATTTTATTTTATATTCCTGCGTCTATAAAAGGCCACGAATTGGTGTGGCTTTGCCACATTTCCCTTGTTAATAAGCACTCATACAAATCATCATACAATAATTACACTTTAAACTAAGATACTTGTAGAGTTTTGCTCAATTGATGCAACTTTTTTAAAAATGTTTATTCGCGGACGGGAAATTACAGATGCATTTATGAATGACAACCGCACGCGACACAAACATGTAATTGCGTGTTTCTAGGTATTTAATACATACCTAGTGTGGCAAGTAGGCTTATTTAGCAGGCTTACGTTCCGTATTCCAATATTTATTATTTGAAGGCCATGAGCAAAATGGTATTGTGACATGATGATTTGCGCAGATTTATTACAGCAACCCCCCCTTCATGTGAGAGTTTCCCATCTGGGGCTCTGTGGAAGTAACCTGCTTTTAAGTTGATATGTGTTTGGCAAAAGGGTTAGATACGGACAGATCATTTCACCGGAGCAGGTGCTGCTTCTTGTGAAATACGGCAGAGAGTAGCACTTTGTTTGACTGCTGACGATGTGTTGAGCTGAAATTGTGCCGAAATGTAATTTATGTCTCCTTGCCTTGTTGAAACTTAATGCTATTACACACCTCACCCCCTGCATCTACTTAATAACATTTCATGACTGAATTCGAGCTGAATTTATATCCACTTTATTAGTTTATATAGGTAGGATGAAATGAAGGCATGATGGGGGGTGTCTTCTAAGAGAGAATAACCCCCCCCCCCTTTAAGTTCCATGGTTTCAGTTAATCTGTTCCTTTGCTCCTCTGTAGTCCAGCTAAGCAACATGAAATGGAGTCGAGGGTGTCACACTGCGTCACTCTGCTTGGGGGGGGGGGGTTATGCATTTGAATTTTCTCCTGGACACCTACAGTGGAGAGCATTAAACCATCATTCTGGGAGAACAAAGAGGTTACAGAGCAGGCGCTGTGGGGGTCTGGCCTGGGATAAGCTGCCCTGTGAGTGCCCACCGCCCCCCCTCCGTGCCTCACGGGGCCCGCAAGGTGGCATTGTCACCGGCACAGGAAGTGGCACCGCACAGAAATGCACGCCCACGTTTGACGGTCCTCCCGTGCATGGCTGCTCCGGGAAAGAGTGAAAAGGAGGGAGAATTGGGCTCGGGGATGAGAGACGAGCCGCGTCGTCACCCGAAACCTTGCTGGAAAGGGGAAGAGAAGAAGAAAAGCAAATGAAATGCGAACCGTGGATTAGGAGACTTGGAGCAGACGACTCCAAGATGGCGGGAGAGGAATGAGGCAGACGTGTGAACGGGAGGCTCTCTGCCACTCTGAGCGGCGCGGGGGACGCCGTCGAGCCAGCGGGTTGCCGAGTGCCCTTCCTAAGCTGTAATCCACGGTTCTCCAGCGAGAATCTCCGGCAAAAAAATGTGTTTTTCACAGTTGTTACTGTGCTAGGGCCTGCCCGCCGCTTTCCTTTCTTTCACAGGGACTTAAGGGGCCAGGGGTATTTTTTAAATCTTTATCCCCCTAGAGCAAATGGTGCATGTGAAGTGTGTAAATGTGAATGAGCATGTCTGCCTCGTCGTTTTAGCTATTTCAGCCTTTTGTGCTCTTTAGCATATTTTATGTAGCTGCTAACTGTTTACTGTAATACTCTCGTGATGATGAAGTCACCTTTAAAACTGTGGACATTGTAAGGTGGGCGGAGTTTGTTTTCAGCTGTTTATCCTCACTTATACAGTAGATCTTGCACGCTGAAGGTTACTGAAGGTGTCCGTCACCCTCCACACCATGGGAAGAAAGGAGGCAAAACGAGGGTCTTTACAAACAGGTAGTGAAATCTGCAAATTGATTAGGACGCCATTGTAGTGGGACCAGGGTGCTGTGATACAGAAGCCAATGTACATTTTGGTGTTCAAGGTGCTTAAGGAGAGAACAGCCACTTATAATGGGCTTCCTGATCCTGCAAATGCACAAATGCATCATTATTAAGCCACTGGGCAACAGGAGCATTTAGTTATTGTATGAATCACACGCTTTGTGAGGAAACTCATAATGTGCTTATTTGCATGAATCAAGATACAATGCACACACTCACATGCATCAATAATGGTGATGAAGCTGCAGGAACAGGAGCACCAGCCTGGTGTCACGTCCCTCTGTCACACAGGCATAGAGGGACAGCTCATTAATCCCACAGCGGACAAACATGTCAGTCCACATAGACTGTTACACAGCGCGTTGACACACAAACACGACGATCTTAACCCCTTCCCAGCCCCAACCTTAACCATACTGTAAGTAACCAAACTTGAACTTTAAAACTGAATTTCCCCTTGTGGGGACTGAAATGGTGGTGCCCACAACATCAAAATAGCAGGTTTTTTTATCACATTATGGGGACATTTGGTCCCTATAATGTAAATATACACATAACTGCCCCCTCCCCCCCCACATACTACAAATATTAAATCATACATCATCGTAATAGCATCGTGGCCACTATGCAAAAGTCCTCCTGACAGACCCCAGGGATTCAGAGGGGCAGCACCTGATATTAATCCTGTTTTATTCCCTCGGCCACCGCGGCCATCTTAGAACGGCTGTGATTGGCGGGGTGTCCTGTATCACTATATCCTAACTGGTTTCCTTTTACAGGGGGCAGGGGGGCAGTCCTGGGGCAGGGGGTGGGGGAGTCAGCTCGCCTAGCGGTTAAGGAAATCCCCCCTCCAGCCACAAGGAGGGGCTTGTGATGTTATGCGCTTGGCAAGAGAAAGTCAGCTGAAGGAGTTTAATGTGTTTCAGTGTGTTTTGAAGGCGTCTTGTAAGCGATGTAAAATGAACAAATCCAAATGCTTTGATTTGCTGTTTTTTGTTGGTTGTTTCCTATGCATGATGCAGCAGTGAGAACCACACCAGCGTTGGGGGTGTGACCCCAGATGAGAGGTCTGCCCCCGATTGGGTTGTGGCTGCTCAGTGCTCATGTGACGTTCTTCAGCTGGGGTTCTCAGTGGCACATGTTCTGGAAATCAGGACCTTCTCAAACAGGTAGGTAGACGGCACGGGCCATCATGATGTGGTGTCAGCCTGTGATTGTCGAGCTGCTACCCAGAAGTTAAAGCTTATGTATGGATGCGAAAACACGTGTAAAAACACAGACAATCAGGGAAACTGGACGTTTTCATTTTGTTTGTGCCTGTTTGAATGTCTTCGGGAGCTTAACCCCTGACTGAAGCTTCCACGCAGCAAACCTGAAACGTGAACGTGAACAAGACCGACCTTCACGGCTACAGCAGAAGAATATATAACTGGCACCGTCCTTCAGAAGCAGAAACAGTTAACAATACTTAGCATTCCCAGAATGTTCCAGAACAGTCGTGCTGAACCTCAAACTGTCTTTTTCACACAGATACTCCTTGATCTGTTCGCATGCTAGCCGTATACCATATGATACGACCTTTCTACTGATCCCGGCCGACGGCAGCATCTACGCGACCACACGTCCAACCTCTGTGGCGATTGTGAGCGTAAACATCTCATATAGCGTTTAGCGATGTGTCGTACGGACACTTCTTTATTTATCTTATATTCATATTCAGTTACGATATTTTCATGAGGACTTCATCGTAAGTTGAGGAGCATCTGTACTTTAAAATCTTGTGGACATGCGCTTCTGGTTTGTATCAAAGCTGGGGACTTTACCTACAGCTTAGTTACCACGGCTTTAAGCGTACGAGGATTCCATGCTGGAGCGAGGGCTTTGTTACTGGATAGGAATACAAGTACACAGAGTCCGTCACGCTGCATTTTCTGCGTTCCTGATTATGTCGTGGATATCAGAGGGCCAATAAAGTATCTCCTATTCAAGCTAACAAGACCTACATCTCATTTTTTGAAGGGGACGGGCCCGCTGTTAATAAGGCCGTAAACGTATTTCGATTGAGTCTCGTGTTGTGTTGTTGCACGTTATGATTATTTGGAGATTTGACAAATAGCATCGTTCATCAGCGTAGAGCTCAGATGGGCCGTTCTATAAATGTCTGACCCGCTACGTCGCCATTGGGAAGGGGCACAGGAAGGGGCACAGGAAGTGCGTCCGGGCATCTTCCACGGGTGTGTGGAGTCCTGCCCCATCCTCAGTGTGTCCCTCACCATGACAGTGTTTGGCATTATTTTGCCATTAGTGGGGACGGGCTTCGTTCATCACAGCATCTCACCTCTGACATGAACGGAAACACGCTCTCTGTGGGGATATGGAGACGACGGGGTTCAGCACAGCTGAACTTCCGTAGGTGTGAAGCCGCGAAGCAGGAAGCGCTTTAGCGACGGTGGGCCCACTATGGTCAGAAATCGGGCCACTGTGTGCTTGTTTGTCAACTCCAATAGACACGCTGCACTACATTGTTCCAATATGTTACCAATTACCGATGTGTTGCTGGGTCATTAACCGCTCCGGTTCTCCCCCTGCACCTTTCCCTCAATCATTCCTGCTATTCTTGGCCTCTCTGTGGCTGAAAAGGAAAAGGCCGCGACTCCTCGTTGTGACAGGAATGCGAGTTTTGCTTTCCGGAATGAAAACAAACGGTCAAAACAGAGAGGCTGTGTAAATAAACAGCCCGCGACTGGCTCTCGGTCTCCATCGCAGACGCCATCATCCGTTTTCCCCCGCTGCATTAATCAGGAGAAATATCCGTAATCCCTGGAAAATAAATGCAAAAAAACATTGTGATTGGCAAAATCCCGCAAACAATTACAGCCGTCAGCTTCTTTAGTGACACTTCTGGCAGAGCGCACTGCAATTTGAAATCACTTTCATGATTAATACCATCAAATGCTGCGCGCAGACCCACATGTGCTTTCCCCCATATTTAAAAATTCTCTTTATTCCCATTTATTAGTCAAAAACAAACCATTATCATTTGCCCACCACATTGGCGCCAATGGAGATGCTGTGACTCATGACTTTTTGATGGACAAAAGCTTGGGACATTAAAGAATCTTTTCATGTGTGAGCGACAAATTCTCTACATGAACTACTAATTCTGCACACGTGCTGTATTATTCATACCAGAGAAAGTTGGGTTTTCCAAAGGAAAAGTGGATTTAAAATATTGGCATGTTTTAACAAACCCATACTGCACTGCGCACTTCTGGGATTGGGGCTTGAATTGATTTAGGTGTTCTCTCCCAGCTCCGATTTCCTCCGGTAGCCCAGAAACGTGCAGCTCGATGAGCTGATGACTGTAAAATGCCCATTGTGTATGTTCCCCGTGATTGGCGGTGTTCTGTGCAGGGTCCCCACTTCCAGGAAAAGTGGTTATAGAACACGGATGGATGTACCAGAGAATCAAGCTTCCGAGAGGCTTGGGAACCAAGTGGTGAGATGGGGCTTGGAGCTGAAGGTTGCAGCTTCACAAACTGTGAGGACCTCTTCCGAAGTACCTTTCAGCACTCAGTTTGCTAAATATAAAGGTTATAGGCAGTGTGATGGCAGACTCTAAGCTGTACATGCATGTTCTGGTATCATTCTTCCATGAAATGGTTTCAAGTGGCATTTGAAATTCTGTTTGTGTATTATAGATTTCTGGGATGTCAGTTTGATTTGGGCGTGACATTATGGCCCGCAGCCTTTCCATGACAATGACTTGATGATATTTGGAAAGAAGGCAGATGTTGTTGGTATTAAATCTAATATAAAATGATAAATCCTTTGTTTACCATTTAGACAAGTATAGGTACATTGGAATCCTTTTCTTTCCCTACTCTACCATGCTCTTCATAGCTTAGGGTGGGGGTCACAGCACAGGATCGGCCAACCTGCTGCACCCCTGGAGCTGGGGGTTAGGGGCCTTATTCATGGGCCCATGGATATGTGACTGTTCAGCTGATGCTGAAGATCTTCTGACCACAGGCACAGAGACTGAACCACTCACCATCACCATATAGGCAGAGGACCAGAAAGTAAAAATCCAGACCAGGATTTTGTTTCAACCAACCAGTTGAGTATAAAGAGTCACAGTCACATAGTACTCAACTGGTTGGTTGAAACAAAATCCTGGTCTGGATTTTTACTTTCTGGCCTGAACTATCCACCTCTGCATATAGATAGAGGGTTTGTGAGACATTATTTACTTAGTTCCTCCCATGGAATAAAAAGCCACAAGTTCTTGTGTTTCTGGCTGAGTGAAGTTTGCTAAGGGCTGGCAGCCTGTGCGGTATAGGATTGCCTGTAGGCAGACATTAAACTTCAGATTCGACCTCAATATTTCAATCTTACCATTGAAACTTGAAATATATTATGGCTGCTGTTATTGAGAGGAAGTGTGTAGAGCTGCTGTTGATTAATCCCCCCATGCGGGTGTTTAGCTTGACAAGAAACAGGGTGTAGGATGATTATTTTCTTTAATTAAACTTGCACATACCTGTCGTTCCTTTCCTAACGAACACCTGCAAGCGTCTGCTTTGCCCTTCAAGCTTCAGTTCCCGCTATGATTGGGCTGGAGGACTGTCACTCAGATCACAGACGGACGCCCGTACTGTGAGTGTTGTATCGACATCGGTATTGGATATATTGCCACGTTTCTCCAGGCAAAAAGTCCAGCAGCGATGGCACAAAAACCAGTAGCCATACCTTCTTTGAACAAATAAGAAAAGATTTTTAAAAAATAATACATGGAACAAAATCTATGCATTTTTTGCCATATTCTTAAGACGAAAACCTGTACAGCGTGGAAGTTTCCGGGCTGAACCCGAATTAAAATCAGGAAAGCGAGCCGGCGAGTCCATTAGTACTCAGCCAGTGTGTGAGAGGCGCTTTCAGGGCCCGGCACCCGGGGCAGCACTCTGAGTGCTCAGCGCTGGCCATTTTAGCATTTTACGTTTCCCATAGCTAAAAACACGCTTCTACCTAATAAGTTTGGGAAATAATGAAAAAAAGCTCCTGTGTTGTGGATGTTTTCGCGTCTGTCCCCGAGCCCGAGTCGGGCGCCTGCAGCTGTCTGCAGCCATTCCCAGATGCCTTTCATCTCGCCAGCATGGAGGCAGAGTGGGCCTCTTACAAGCCAGGCTCATCAGAGAGCCCACTGAAGATGCGACTCTTCAGCGGCCTCTGGGGGCCACACGTGGTGCGTGCTGTTTGCGGGCGACCCCCCCTCGGCGACTTTGTGGACACCTCTGAAGCCTGCAGTGACTCACTAGTTCAGCACAGGATACATCTCAGAATTTTTTAACAAAGGATTCTGGGTTGGTGGTCAGCGCTGGTACCTCACACCACTGTGAGCAGGATTCGAGTGTGTAGAGTTTGCATGCTCCCCCCATGTTGTTGTGGGGTTTCCTCTGGGTGCTCCTGTCCCTCCCCCCCCCGTGGTGAATTGGTGTTGCCAAATTGCCTGTAGGTATGTGAATGGTGTGTGAGTGTGCCCTGTGATGGGTTGGTGCCCCATCCTGGGTTGTTCCCTGCCTTGTGCCCTGTGATGGGTTGGTGCCCCATCCTGGGTTGTTCCCTGCCTTGTGCCCTGTGATGGGTTGGTGCCCCATCCTGGGTTGTTCCCTGCCTTGTGCCCTGTGATGGGTTGGTGCCCCATCCTGGGTTGTTCCCTGCCTTGTGCCCTGTGATGGGTTGGTGCCCCATCCTGGGTTGTTCCCTGCCTTGTGCCCTGTGATGGGTTGGTGCCCCATCCTGGGTTGTTCCCTGCCTTGTGCCCTGTGATGGGTTGGTGCCCCATCCTGGGTTGTTCCCTGCCTTGTGCCCTGTGATGGGTTGGTGCCCCATCCTGGGTTGTTCCCTGCCTTGTGCCCTGTGATGGGTTGGTGCCCCATCCTGGGTTGTTCCCTGCCTTGTGCCCTGTGATGGGTTGGTGCCCCATCCTGGGTTGTTCCCTGCCTTGCACCTGTACATTCCAGGATAGGCTCTGGACCCCCTCGACCCTTAATAGGATGAGTGGTTACAGGAAATGTATGGATTCTGGGTTAAATGTTGTATTAAGGCGGTGCTGCATCCCTCTGAGCTCTGACCCATGACCCTTGGGCTACTAGGCCAGTTCTCTTGCATTTTCCATCAACCTCTTTGTGACACATGACAGAAATATTATTAATACTCCCTCAGAATAGCCAGGACTAAACAGCTGTAATCGCCTTCCCTCTGAGTGCACTGAATTACAGAGGCTTCGAAAGCATCCAGCAAAACTAACCTGATCAGCCATGGAACCAAGTTACCTGTGTGTACAGTTGGCTTTGGTGTACAAGGTTTCTAAAGGTGGTCTCTGGCAGATACGAGTCACTAAGGCTCTTTGCCACTGGCTTTTCTGCCTGAAGATCAGATTTATTAATGTGTCTTTACAGGGTTGTCATCTGAATAAGGGTCCGTCCGGTAGTCGTTGAATGTACAGGTGTCAGCTGGCCTGAGACTCAAGTGTATAACAGACCCTGGATGCCTGGTCTAAGGTTTTTCAGACAGTATGTCTTTAGCTTAATCATTAATGCCCCATCGTTATTTCATTTTAAGCAAAAAAAATAAATAAAATTTTGTTTGCTCTTTCTCAACAGATTGTTCAGATAGATGGTATTCATCGCTTGGGTCCTTATTGAGCTAGTATTGGAAATATTCATCACAGCATCTTAAAGCACTTATGTAAGTCGCTCTGGCTAAGGACGTCTGCCAAATACTGTAAATGTAAATGTAAATAACTCACTCTTCACTATCATAATAACCTTAAAAATCCAAGACGAAAGAAAGGAAAGCGACTAGGTGGAGAAAACTATAAATGGAAGACAATACCAATTTATCTGGCAATTGTGTGGTGAAGCTGGGCAGATTTATAATCGCCTCGCCATTACGATGTCCACCCAACCTCTACATTTGTACTTGTCAGCGACAGCTGCTCTCTGTGGTAGTGACTGAAAAGCGCAGGATGAATTTTACAGACGCAGCCGAAGTCGGCGCTTAGGGCGAAGCCGCACTGAGTCACCCACCGGAGAGGCAGGGATGCGGAAATCGGCGTTAGCGCCAATGCTAACGATGCAGACGCGACCCCATGTGGGACTTGTGGCACACCCAGCAGAGTGTGTGCACACCACAGCTTTCATGTGGAAGCATGTCATCTTACCGGAGCACAGCTCTTTGATTCTGTGTCTGGGTGGGCCTGATATGGAAGATATTCTGCATATTGTTCTTTTGCCGTCTTAGTTCATAGCGATTCTTTTTCTCCTCTCACTTCTATATACTTAATCCATCCATCTAGTACAAGGTCATGGCGAGCCCGGAGCTTATGCCAGGATGCACTGGGCACAAGGCAGGGGACACACCCTGGACGGGATGCCCGCTCATCACAGGGCACACACAGACACCCTAAGAGCGATTTTTCCGGCTGTCTCATTAGCGTGCTGCAGTGATGTGGGGGGGTCCAGCACTGTGGCTGTTGGGATCGCTTTTCTGCTGTGCTGAATGGTCGCGGTGAGACCCTCATCATCCGTGTTGGCTTGCAGTCATGCTCCTACTGCTGAAACTGGGGACGACTCAGGGCCAATTTTGGTTTAATTGTCTGAAATGCGGCCTCGTGCCAGGATCTCCTCCAGGCTCGGGGCGGGCAGTGCCGAGATGCCCCTTTGCTGGAGCTCGCTCGAAAAAATGGGGGCTTGGCAGTACCATCCACAAGGTCAGACCCGATCGTGTCTTTCCAGCGTCGTTTCATGGGGGCCCTCATTCTGTGCTTTTGGGATCCCCGACTCCTGTCCCCAGACGCTGGTTTATCAGCCATGGCCAAGCTCAACACAGAAAGACGGAAAACAAATACAGACAATAAAAGCTGTGTCTCTCCATCACCCCCTACAGGCAGGAGGTTTTATATGTAATTTGGGGCTATTTATTCTTTTGTTCTTTTCTTTATACACAAATGTTGTAGGAAAACAACAGCAGAGTATGAAAGGATCTTCATACAACAGAGATTAATACTGCACAGATACTCTAGACAAACATGCTTTAGTCATTCTATACCCCAACAAATAGCATTATATTATTACTTACATACACTATATTGCCAAAAGTATCGGGACACCTGCCTTTACACACACATGAACTTTAATGACATCCCATTCTTAATATATGGGCTTTAATATGGAGCTGGCCCACCCTTTGCAGCCACAACAGCGTCAGCTCTTCTGCCGGGAAGGCGTTCTACAATGTTTATGAGCGTGTTTGTGGGAATTTCTGACCATTCTTCCTGGAGAGCATTTGTGAGGTCAGGCCTGTGATGTTGGATGAGAAGGTCTGGCTTGCAGTCTCCACTCTAATTCATCTCAAAGGTGCTCTATTGGGTTGTGGTCAGGGCTCTGTGAAGGCCAGTCAAGTTCCTCCACACCAGACTCGCTCATCCATGTCCTTATGGACCTTGCTTTGTGCGCTGGTGTGCAGTCATGCTGGAACAGGAAGGGGCCGTCCCCAAACTGTTCTCACAAAGTTGGGAGCATGAAATTGTCCAAAATGGCTCTGAATGCTGTAGCACTAAGAGTTCCTTTCACTTGAACTAAGGGGCCAAGTCCAACCCCTAAAAAACACCCCCACACTATAACCCCCCCTCCACGAAACTTTACACTTGGCATAAAGCAGTCAGGAAAGTACTGTTCTCCTGGTAACTGCCAAACCCAGACTTGTCCATCAGACTGCCAGACAGAGAAGCGTGATTCATCACTCCAGAGAACACGTCTCCACTGCTCTAGAGTCCAGTGACAGCGTGCTTTACACCACTGCATCTGATGCTTTGCACTGCACTTGGTGATGAAAGGCTTGGACGCAGCTGATTGGCCATGGAAGTCCATTACATCAAGTTCTCTACACACTGTTCTTGAGCTAATCTGAAGGCCACATGAAGTTTGGAGGTCTGTAGCTATTGACTCTGCAGACAGTTGGCGACGTCTGCACACTGTACACCTCAGCATGCGTTGTTCCCGCTCTGTGATTTTACATGACCTACCACTTCATGGCTGAGAGGCTGTTGTTCCCAATTGCTTCCATTTTGTTATAATACCACTAACAGTTGACTGTGGAATATTTAGTAGAGGAAATTTCACGAATGGACTTATTGCACAGTTGGCATCCTGTCATGGTACCACACTTAAATCCACTGAGCTCCAGAGAGCGACCCATTCTTTCGCAGATGTTTGTAGAAGCAGTCTGCATGCCTAGGTGCTTGATTTTATACACATGTGACTATGGAAGTGATTGGAACACCTGAAATAAATGATTTGGAGGGGTGTCCCAATACTTTTACAATATAGTGCAATTAATCAGTAAATGGAAAAATAGTGGCTTATTTTCTTAATTTTTGTTAATCGACTTACTTTCATATCAGATATGTTTTTCCCATTTTACTAAGTATTTTTTGAGCATTTTACTGCATATTTAATGTTATTACGACATGGTTTGCCCTTAATTGCCAACCTGAGTTAATGTTTGCCATTTCATGGTGCACTGGCAGTCCGCGAAGGCAGTGACGTTCTCGTGAAACCTTCTCACACGTGTTATGAAACACGCTTGTGAAACACATAATAATCCATCCATCCATGCACCCATTTTTCTTCTGCTACTGTTCATCCAGGGCTGCACCGCAATGGTCCTGGCTCCTGTCCCGCGGTACAGGGCAGGGAAAAACCGGCGCGAGATGCCAGTCCATCTCTGGGCACGCGCAATCTCACATTAATAATCATAATCATAGCTATTACTCACTATTACTGCTATTACTGTTCTTTAAAATGCATTTTGAACAGCAGGAAGGCGAAGCCCTGTTTTCCTGCTACAGAGACACTATCCTGGTTACATTAAGTCACAATTATTTACGGGTTTATGGAATAACCCAAAACAGACTATCTGCTGCTACTTTGAGCCCCTCCAGTATAATACTGTAGAACCAGGTGAACTGAAAAATAATGAATTATATTTTAATGCAATTAATTAAATTCATTTGGGCATAATAATGCAATCCATGTAATAAAATAGGCAACTGTTTTTCCCCCTTTAAAATCAAATTGATCGTGCATTTTTATTCCTCTCTGGTTTGGAATCCATTCAGGTCCCCACTGTCATCGGAGTAGGGCAGATGTGATTGTGGCTAATAATTCCCCGGCTGTGGGTTGTGTTGTTTTCAGCGTACTCAAACAGGGCTATAATGAAAATGGAGATAAGTGGAGCAGGAGAAACAGTGAAAAGAGGGGACGCGAAAAAATCGTGTGTTTTCATGATCCTTTTCTGCGTTGCTGATGGTTTAACACCATACTCACGACCTCCAGCTAAAATGCACCTTTAAGCGCTGCACCCAGATCCACACATATATTCTGTTTTCATTTGGCTGTGTCGACGTTTATTTTTTCTCTCCGCGTTGCTGTACTTACGCCCCCGAGCCGAAAGCCCCCGCGACCCTTTGCGGTCTGGCCTGGACGGGTCATTCGCACAGGGCTGGAGGTGAAACACTGTGTTGCCGTAATCTTGGATGCCCCGCGCTGGTGGGAGACGCACTTGCGTCGGCTTGGGCCCCAGGACGACTGGGATTGATGGGATTCCTCTAACTGGGCCGACACATCCAGCAATCAAAACACAGGCTGTGTTTTACTACGGAAGTGTGTGTCAAATCAGCCCCACCGCTATGGCTAACCAAACAGCCGCTCCTCCTCGTCCGCTCCAAACAGCGGCCCCTCACACATCCCTCCGCCGCCGTTCTTTGAAAGACGTACTACTTTCCGTTGCATAAATGGGGTATAACTCAGCCTCTGCGTGTAAACACGGAGGCCCTGTGGCTGACTTAATTTCGTTTTCTTAACAGAAACACAAGGCAACCGTCTTCGTCTCTCTGTCGAGCGACAGTCTGAGGCTGCTACCAGCTAGTGTTTGCGCAGACAGATGGCGTTTCTTCTGTGGTGCGACGTGATCAAGGGACGTTTTGATCTGATATTACACTATTCCAGACTTTACACTCCTTGCCTATTATTCGGCACTTTCTGTGATGATACACGAAACAGTTTGAACAGACTAGCAGGTGACAACAAAGGAAACAGACAAACAAACCTGAACAAACAGAAGGCTGGGAGTATGTTTGTTCTGTGTGCTGCTGGAGTGCTCTTACATTTAAGTGGCAATCACTGTCTTATATTTTATAATTCAACAGAGAAACACTTAGTATCTTAGTATCCGTTACTGGATTAAGGTGCTAAATCGTATCAAAATCTACTCTACAAACAAAAACTTGTATGTGAAATCAGAGACAGGTGCTAGTAATTTTTATCGGTACCAGCAGTAATCAGCCAGGAGGTCAGAAGACCAAGTAAGGTAAAATATTCTGTGGCGGTCTTGAAATATGGTCTTTGGTCGACAAGACACAGAGAATTCAGACCAAGCCTTCAGATATAATGTTGGGAATTTTCTAACGAAACTAACATATAGTTTGGTTCTCACTAATGCACAAAAAAATCCTAACGAGGTTTTAATGAAGCAAAAGTGATTTGTCTTAGTAGTGCCTGACTAACGTACACGCAGGGGACGTGATGGGGGGCAAGATATGCGTTTGTGCGCTGCAGTGCACAACTTGGAACAGGAAAAATCGCAAAATTATTCATTCAGTATGGATTTAAGATATTTTTGTCTGCGAGCAAAAAAGAAAAATACTGTCTGAGAGTCTGGCTGTTAATTGTTGCCAAGTTCAACAAAGTGATAAAAATAATAATTAGTTGCCATGGCAACCAAGAAACGATAGGTTGAGCGTTTCATGAAAAATGTTAAGAGACGCAGCAGAAAACGATTTGCATCTGAGGGGCAAGTGCTAGATTTTGGGGGTTTTGTGGAGGTGGGGGGGGGGAGTTGACAGATTAGGGCCGGTCTGCTTAACACAGATTAAGAATGTGTTGGTGTTACTCTGAGAAAGCGACACAAAGGATTGCGACACATGCTCTGCTATACAGGAGACCAATAAAGAAAACAGCAGTAATGACTGAGATCCTGCACTCCGGGCGTTTTCACATTTAACTGTTAGATTGCAGACAGTAAAAGGACCATACAGACCTCTAAACTACTAGAATATAGACCTGCAAACGTAAGACGAACGGCAAGACGGAGACAGTACTTGTTGTGTAAGTTTCACCAAAGAAACTCGTATATGTTTTATGATCTGTGATGAAAGGATCGTTCCTGATGTTTTGGAAGAAGAAAACGAAGTCGCCAGGCTCGCAGTGCCTCTCCGTGGATTTTGAACTTGAAATGGGAATTCTCTCCGTGCAGTACATGCATTTAATTTTGGCAGGCGTGCCTGAGGACTTTCTTCAAAGGTCTGCATTTAATCGCCAATGAGCGGCTCAAAACTCAAATTCCACAGGTGTTTCTGAGGTGTTGCCAACATGGGCTGAACCATTATTAAGCATCTGAACCCTTAGAGAGGCGTAGATGCTTGTGCTGGTAAAAACAAGAGCTCATGCAGCTTTTTGGTTTTTCTTTTTCTTCTTGGCACACTCTAGAGTTTCTGATTGGGCCAGATGCCCCATGTGGAACATCTGGGCCAATCAAGATGACGATGTCCTGGGTGTGTGGAAAGAAAATCAAGGCAGCTTCGCTTCTGTCAGAAAAGCTACGCTCACCGCTGCCCCTAGTGTCAGGGAGGATTCTTTAGTGGGAGAATAAGGACAGATTCATATACAGTAATTTCTATTCTAAGAATAATATTCACTGCCCTGTCCCCTGCAGAGTTAATGTTCCCAAACGTAATTTCCTATTCTGTGAAACACTTCCATTTCTTGTTTTTTTTTCTTTTAAGAGCTGGGAATATGCTGCAGTTTCGGAGAACCATCTCATGCTTTCATTGGCTAACAGGAAACCTGTGGCTTTGGACAATCCCTTCCTCCTCAGTCTTGCCATCGTCTTGGCAGCGACAAACGGGCACCATAGGATCAATTAGGACATCCAGACAAGCGTGACGCCGATCCAGCGCTGTGTACATTGGCGTGGGCCCGTCCGCTCCCCCCGGGCCTTGGAGAACGCCGCCAGGCAAGTGTCACGGCGCCCGGGCCTCGCTTGAAGAGCCAGCAGGCCGTTTAATCGCTCTCCGTGAGGGAGCGGCGTCCAGCTCTGCCCTCGCCAGCGACAGACGCTTGCGAACGCTCCAGGTACAGCTGAGTGGCCTGCGAGATTCGGGGAGGCGGGGGGCAGGACGGGGGGGCAGGCGGGGGGCAGACCCTCACAGCCAGCGTGGCTTCCCATGATGTTGCTTCTCAAGTCTGGACTGAGGAGTGACAGCAAAACTAAATGTCTGTTTTGTTTATATTTGTTTCCTTTGCGGTTGTTTTAAGCTTTCGGTTTCACCCATTTCTACGACTTCAGATGTATGAAAGCACTTCAGATAATCCCTGAACAAACCGCACTGTCCCCTCTGAAATTTCCAAAAATAAAGTGAATAAAATTCACAATAGTTGAAAATATTCTGCAGAAGGCACAGAAAGTGCCAGGTGACTAAATAAATTCAACCATGAAAACAATTAGCTAGTTAAATCCAAATAACAGCAATAACCATTTCTCTCATGTAATTTGTCTAATTCCATTATTAATTGGTAGGAGATTCAAGCTCCATGAATGTGTTTGATAAGGGCCTAAGTAGACTGACTTGAATATTAATAACATTTAATATTCATTGAAAACATTTTAAGTGAAATTATAGATATTGGTCATTACAAGCCTACACGTTGTAACGATAAAATGCACCCCTCGTTAAAATTATGTTTCAGTTATATTTCAGGACTGTATTCCTTATGCTCCCCACTTATGAGGGTAATATGACTTAATGAACCAAAAATAGCTACCCATACTTATGATAAACTGTGGCTGGTGTAATAAGCGTTTGCCTAAATCATAAGTAGTCATCCCTTTTATGCGGAGGACATAAAGCTGGGTGCAGGAAAATGTTGGCGTCGTGCGCAGGGTAAGTGGGCTTCATCTGTGCACAGCCTGCCACCCATCTCTGCGTTCATGACCATCTGAAACAGGAGGCCACTTAAGTGAAAGTGTTTGCATTTCGGACACTGCCATACCCTAGTAAGCATGCTAGCTAAAATGTGCTAACTAGCTAAAGCATGCTAGCTAAAATGTGACGGCCTGGGCCGTGGTCTTCTCACATCCTGGTGAAAATATAAAGTGAATTTGCGAATAGGGAGGTTTTTATAGTGAATATGTTTACAGAGCAATCAGTGCTTTGTCCTCTTGGAGAGCAGAGCAAACGCACTAAACCCACGTAGCCTTAATTAGTTCTTTTCTCGGTAGTCTGTCCTTACGAAGGTGGCACATTATGCTACGCTCGTCTTTGCCGACGACTCTTCCTGCAGGTCTTAAGCTTTCATCTAGAACTTAACTTTTCTCCCCCCCCCCCCCCCCACACACAGCCGACGGTAGCAGAACGCGGCGACATAAATGAAGTTTCTGCTAAAAAGCAGTCAGGGCTCGAGTGATGTTCAAGGAACGTCTTGTTACTCCTTTGCCTGCGTTTCATCTAGTGTTGAAGTTTTTCAGTTAAGAACTTTTTTAGTGTGAAATATCAAAGGATGACCTCGCTACGTCTGCAGTAAGATAAAACCCAGCAGTAATGGACTACTGTTAATTGGTTTCTGCATAATGGCCATTTTACAAAAGTGACAATTATGGGTGAAGGTTGGGAGGCCATTACCTTTATGATAAATAAATGGATGATTTACTATTCAAATCTACTGACATATAACTACTGTGTCTGTTTTATCAGCTGCCTAATGAATAAGCACCCATCGTAATTATAATAATACATAAGAAATGCTAGGTTACTCGATGCTAGCTGCATGCTAATCCACATGACGCTGGACAGCGGTAGACTAAATACTACATCTAACGATTTTATGAGTTTTGATTTATGAGCGATGGATGACTGGGAAGGTTTCCCCACAGGGCGTCGCTCGTCCATGGTGAGATAAATTATTTTTTAGCGGGGGAACATCTAAAAGCTGCATGGCGAACGTAGGGACAACTTTGAAAAACAGTTTGATCGTTATGTAAGAAGATGTAAGGCACTTTATAACCCACAGAGCTCACCATTTATCATGCTAGTAGGAGTGGTTGCTATTATCTGATTAATTTGTTACACTCTTAAAGAAGAGTATGTTAGATTACAGTTATATACTTTACAGAGCTCACTGGCCCAATGGTGCAATAGAAATGGTTTCTGTTGAATTTTAACTTAATTTAATCAAAGGGTTCCCAACCCTATACTGTATATAAAAAGCTACACCTTTTTTCATGACCACTGAGGTTTGCGTGTTCTGATTGCATATCAGGAGCTATGTCCCTCCCTCTAGTTCCAGTGGCCACGCCTTTTTTCATGACCACTGAGGTTTATGTGTTCTGATTGCATATCAGGAGCTATGTCCCTCCCTCTAGTTCCAGTGGCCATGCCTTTTTTCATGACCACTGAGGTTTACGTGTTCTGATTGCATATCAGGACCTATGTCCCTCCCTCTAGTCCCAGTGGCCACGCCCATGTCGGACAGTCTAAGCCTCATCCAGCGTCCTTAATCTGCATCAATCCATCCTGAACCAGCTGTACTTGGGAGGCCTAAGTGAGGCGCCGTGATTTCCCTAAATTGTCATCCCCTGCCTCTACTCGATTAGCTAAACTCACCTGCCATATTAACCTGTGGTTCTCTAAAGACTACATTATGTATTTATACCTAAAAGGGTTAATTCACCAGCCCCTTCATTCTGAGTATCTAAATGGCCCCATTGCATTTACTTAGCAATACCCTTCCGCATATCTCCTACTGGTACACGATGCTGGTATTAGTGTCGTATATGGTAACGCTAATCATATGGATTTCCTCATCTTATGCAGCCCACTTCACGTCAAGAAGAGTACAGCGTGAGCGATAATGAGAGCTCTTTCTGCTTTTGTTAAATTTCCCTTGTATCCAGGTCTCTCATAGCAGTAGACTGATCAACATGCATGGTTTCTTGTGGCAACCGCTGCCACCGGATGCCATGGAAACAGCATGCGACTAAATAAATCTAAAAAAGGAAGAAAAAAAAAAAAACACCTCAAAACAATTGCAAGGAACGAGACTTAGTGAAGCGAGGCAAACTGGGAGAGGGAAGCAGAATCATGTGCTTTTTGAAGTATAATGTCTTCACAAGATGGAGTCTATGTTCCGTCAGCCGAGTGTGGTTAGCGTTTAGCGCGAGGCTCTCGTCAGACCCGGTGCCGCAGTGCCAGTGAACAGCTCACTCACATTAAAGGCTTGGTACCGGATTGCTGAATGTGGGACGGCTCATGATGGACGAGAGCCTGATTGAGTTTGGATCCTCTGAGCCAAAAAACGAAATTCTATCTAGCCATCGTTCAACAATAAAGAAGCGAGTGTGATGCATAAATCAAATGCTAGCTTACTTCTTGTGTTCCTTTTACTCTCTCTGTGTACACAGCGAACAGGCCCATATAATAACTGTAATAAAACTGTACTGTAATACACTAATAGCGGCATTCTGCAACACTAATTCCATCCACTTCAATGCCCTGCTGCATATGTATGAGAGTGGCGGAGGAGCATTTAGTGTTAGCAACACGCTCAGCTAATGTATCTAGAAACTGAGGAATATATCCTAAGGATGTGTGTAGGTGGGGTGCTACACCATTTTTTTCTTAACCAGCCGATGCTTCCTTGAGGACTCCTAGAGGCAAAGAGGGCATTTATGTATGGATTTGTCTTGTACGTTTGTGCTGAACCCAAGTACCTTCCTAAAAAATGGATCGAGCCTTTCAGCTCCTATGACTGGCGAGTCCTTTACAAAGGAAACCCGACGTTGCGCTAAAGAGGCACTGAAGCGATGTCCTGGAGGCATGGACAGGGGAGGCCAAGGGGGAAATCAATCAGCAGCCCCCAGAGCGAGAGGATATAGAGGCTGGCTCCAGGCCCTGGACCCAGGACCGGGGGCGGCGGTGGCCATAGCAGCGTTAGCGGTATGAATGTCTTTATTTATTAGCCTCTGTTTCTGTATTCGTTATGGTTTCTGTTACAGCATTGCGGGGCGTAATGGCTAATAAAGATGAGCTTCGTCTGGGCCAGATAATTCTGTAGCCAAGTCTGCAATCCATTTTGCTTAAGTAGTGAAGGTGGGGGTTTGGGGGGGGTAAATAAATCCATCTATCTTCTAACCGCTTATGCTGAGCAGGGTTATGGGGGGGGCAAAAAACACAAACAAACTAGAAAGCAAGAACACAAACAGAAAAATAAATAAACAAATAAACAAGCAAACAATTGAATAAACGTATGCAAAATTTGGCCAAAAGACATCGTTTTGGCCTAAGATGACCAGATGCAACTATTTTAAAATATATGAAAAGAACAAAAAACATCATTATAGTATCATTGTGGTGATGCTGACGATTCCATGCCTGGAAGGCGCCTGAGAGGCATGCGTTTATGCAAGGAGGACAGGGCGGGCCCCGAGGCTGCAAGGCATTGTGGGAGCCGGGCCACTGCCATTCCATTGGGCCTTTAATCTTGAAGGGATGCCCGTCGCCTGGTTCTCATTCCACCTGAGTCCGTTAACACCTAATTAGACTAATGAGGTCAACCTTTGGCCTTGTTATTCGGGTGGTGGAGTTGGTGGGAAGGCAGAAAAAGGGAATCTTTGATTAGACTATCGGATCTGGGGCCCGAGCAGGCAGAAGGACGGGGCCCAGCCCGGCGTGGGCCCTCTCTGCTGACCCGCTGCCGCCCCCGAATCCCTCAATCTGCGGTGACCTCTGTCCTGGCCCAGGAGCTGTCGCTGATTAGACCGAACAAGCTCCGCCGACGTCCTTGTTTGCTTGCGGACATAAAGGGAGAAATTGGACGCCTGCCGCTCTCAGCCTGAGTCAATGTTGTCCGCGGCGTTGAGTCGTTTAGCAACAGCAGAGGAAGAAAGTCTGTTGAAAGCTGCTGAAAGGCCGTGGAGCAGCTCGCTGTTTGCTCGTCGTCACTTCACCCGCACCTACTTGTCAATAATACAATAGCTGTGTATTCAAAGTGCATCAGTGATTACATATTCATGAAGTCTGCAAAGAGCAGGGCCTGTATGGATTACTTGGAAGATTAATAAGATGAACTGTGGGCAACATTATCATGGATTTGCGTCAATTTTATCACTGTTTTCTGCGTCAATTTTATATCGTATTTTTGAAAATAGCTAGCTGAATTCTGAAGGCTGTGCTGGCAATCCAGCACACAGTTTGCATTCTATCGCTGCTATTTAAAGCTGATGGTTTATCCCAAGGTGGTGTCCCGAAACTCGGGGGGGGGGGGGGTTTGGACCAAACCATGTGACGCGGGCTGGGCAGGAAGTGGGTTCTCTATTTGGGGAAACGGTGCCCTTTTCAGAAGAAATGAGGTCGGACTCAGATGCGACTGACTGCACACTACAAGCAAACATGACAACAAAACTGCTGCTTCAGCGGGGGCTGGCAGGGAGGGCTGCAGGAAAAGGGCGGAGCCTGGTGTGATGGACTTTCTGTCTGTGAATCATTCCTAGCCCCCCCAATGCATTGTGCATATATATATATATATATATATATATATATATATATATATATATTGTGTACATATATATGGGTATATGTAAAATATACCAATATATGCACCTATACACCTCACAAGGGACAACAGAGAAGTGGAATTAATCAGTACGGCAAACTGCAGTCACATGACTCTCCCTCTGGGGATGCCCGCCCTGCCCCCCCCCCCCCTTCACAAGGAATACAGTGTTTATATGATGCCGGATGGCATGATTTCTTACAGTGGGTATTAATGAAGTGCGGGAGGAACTTGAAGAATATTAGGTAAAGATGTGACCTAAATGACACTAAAATATCACCTAGGATGTACTTAATTTGGATTATCTTCTTTAAGAATACTGTACAAATCAATGAGAAACATTTCCTTGGGGGGAAATGAATTAAATGTGTTTTGCCGCAGTGAAGATGGTGGATGTTTGCCTTTGATGGGGCAAAAAAAAGATTTTTACAGTAATTAAGTTGCTAGAAGACAAAAAAGAGTGAGCGTGGACCAGCACTGTCAGAGCCTTGTACTTTACATGTGTGGTTCCATCATGTTTGTTCAGGATTGGGGCTAATATCAGACCTGCGTCAATAACTAATGAAGAGGACCCAGCATGCCATCATAGCCCAGCTATACGTACTGTTTGCTGTAGTCTGATTCTACTGATAATGTCATTATTTATTTATTCATATTACTTGCTGCTTCTGTTTATTCCAGGTAATCATTGTATTAGGAAGTGTTTAGAAATCTCCGCCTCGGATAAATAGTTATCAGTTCGGTTTGGCAGGAGCTTGGTGCCACAGAGTGAGATGTTTTCGCCGGGGCCTGTTCTTTCCCCCGGGTGCTCTGCACCACTCGACGCTCCAAGGGGAGTCTCTACACGAGGCGGCAGCGGCAGCCGGACTCAGCCGGGCACGTCGAAGTTGCCGGTGTTTAACTGCCAGTTTTTAATTTATCGATCCCTTCCGCTAATTGGGTAAACAAAGGCAGCTGGACGGAAGGTGGCACCTGTGAGGAGGCTCCTCTCCGCGCCTCGCCGCGTCATTACTAATGCAGTGATAATTAAAAACAGGCCTCTTGGAGCGGCAAAACAAGCGCTGTTTTCAATTTTGTTTTGGTGTGGTGAGGTTTGGGGGGGGGGTGCAGTCACAGCTACCTCCCTGGCTCATGCTCAGGAGCAGACCTGAAAATGATGATCATCCATCCATGGCGAAATCAACTTCTCCATTTGGAGCTTCGTATATTTAGCTACAGTTTATCGCGGAAAATAAGACTTTTTTTTCCATTCTGCTTTTTCACACTGCTTTTTGACAGTGACACTGCTTTTTCACACTGCTGTTTGACACTGACACTGCTTTTTCACACTGCTTTTTGACAGTGACACTGCTTTTTCACACTGCTGTTTGACACTGACACTGCTTTTTCACACTGCTGTTTGACACTGACACTGTTGTTTTGACACTGACCCCAAGCCCACCACAGGGGCTGCAGGTCGGAGGCCTAGGATGCATCTAACTGTGTAAGTGGGCCACCTGTATCAAGCTGCTTAAGCTCCTCCCCTGTGTCTCCCTCTTCCTGACAAGGGGGCGGGGGGGGCATGGACCAGAAAATGCCCATCGCATGCTTCATCCACGTGTTTTCTTTAAAAACACAATATGTTCGGGTCAGTTTATTTACGTCCGAAAGTTGTGACAGGTAAGTGGGATGTGTCTCTCAAGAGGCTTGGGTGAGCCGTGTTTCAGATGTCTCTATGGGACAGAGAAAATATGACGTTCCCTCTGTAACCCCAGTGATATTTCTCACAGTTTCGTTCATCGTAGGTGTACGCACCTATGAATGTTATAATGCTGGATGTAGGAATATCATAGAACATGTTATGTAACTGTGGGGAAATACATGTATTTTACATCCTAACATCCGTTTTTTTCCCACAGCTGTTTATCCAGGACAGGGGGAGCCTGCAGCCTGTCCCAGGAAACAGACGACCTAAGGTCTGGGACACCGTGGTCATCACAGGTCACCTGCGGTCAGAGGCCCCAGGCATTTTAAAGTCCCCAGCGCGCTTGGACAGGAAGTGACATGGCGACCTGGGCCGTCACACGTAAGGCGGGACATTTCTCCTGCTGGCCGTCGTTCTCATGGAATATCTCTCACCTTGAGATGAGGCGCTGCAGTCGCATGTTTGTCGGGGGGCATGTTAACTGCGCTCCGCGACTCCCAGCGGCCAGGATCCGCTTATCACATCACCTCCCTGATAGATTCTGCCAGACCCCGGGAGGTAACAGATTAATTTGTTTAAAGCACAGAATAATACTTTCACTGACCTTGGAAAACCGTTCCGCCGGTCTCTCTCTCTCTCTGTTTCCCTTTATCTAGGGATATTTGCCAGATACATTATCAGAGAAGAAAAGGTGACAATAAGTCACATTCACTGAGGTAATAATGATGATTCTATCGGGAGGGGGGGTAGTTAAAGGAACACTGTTAGAGTAGAAAAGCGGTACATGCCAGCAAAAATACTCAATCATATATACAGTAGTAAATATTGTAATATCTGCCTCTGTCACACTTGTATTCTCTGGGTTCCCACATTAACTGGCATCTCTAATATGTGTGCAATGGACTGTCTTCCCATTCAGGGTGACCCCAGCCACCTGCGATAGTCACATCGCTGACCAGGATAGATGATCATAAGGTGGATGGATTGCGGGAGGGAGGGATGGATGGATATATAGCAATCATAAATCAGGAGATTCCTCATCTACTAGGATCTCCCTTGCAATGGTGAACATTTTTTTCTTTAACCGGAATCTTCCTGAACCCTCAAAGGTGACAGTAAGAATCGGTATTTGTGTTGACAAAACGCATCTTTGTTTTGCCCAGTGATGATGTAATGCTCAGTCTGAGAAGGGGGGGCTTCACAAGTGGGAAAACTTGTGTTTTATGTTCATGTTTAGGGACACTTTGCTTGTCTCCAACATTAAGGAACATTCATCGACATCCCTGTTTTCACTGAATGGAGGAGAATAAAGGAAGATGCTGACATTTTATCGGTGTGATCATATTGCCTTAGACTTAGTCTCAAACTAATCTTGTCACCATCCAGTTTCAGCTGAATAGCTAAAATCAGTTGAATCTGTGAACAGCTTGTACTCTAAGATATAATATTATTAGTAACAATCCCAAAACCTAAAAATATACCAAGAAACTGACTCCCACTGACATTCTTTAAATAAGCCCTGAGTTTTTTTGAAAGATTTCATCTGTCACAAATCCTGTCTGTTTTGACCGAAAGCCCCTCATCTTAAAAGGTATTCTCTTCCAAGCCCTGTGCTAATTCACCTATCTGTCTTTGCACCCACAGTTGATGGGACAAGTCAGGATTGGTTCTTTCGATCCGATATAATAGACCTCCTCTGATTCATGAGATCAGACTCACAGAAGGAACCGTCAATCCCATTTGTGCTGAAATGAAGGTCAGACACCCCGTAGCATCTTTCTTGGCGTAAATGACTCTGCCCGACTCTTCTGCTGTTTTGTCCCCTGGCAGAGTCGTCTGTAATGAACCGGCACTGGCAGATTTGGGGGTTTGGATGCGGGCAAATCAAACGCCTCCAGCTGGGTCTGAATCAATGACGCCTTCGTGCAGCACAGATGACGTCACTTTTCAGTATTGATGATCCACTCCTGGCTTCACAGCGATTCTTTGAGTTAAATTCTGCCTGGCGACCCCCACACGTTTGTGCGGAATGTGCGGGAGGGGGAGACAAATAATTCCCGCCGGTCTGCGTAGGTGTTGCTATTCTTAACGCCTGACGCACCCTCTAGGGGGAAGGCTGGGTGAAGTTCACACAGCCATGGCAAAAGGAATCAGTCAAATCGAGACAGTTTGAGGCGACATTTTTTGAGGGACTTTTGTAGGATATCCTGCAGACTACAGTTTGTTTAAATGACAGGAGAGAAGGTCAATGTGTTACTGCCAAACATGGGCCCCAAAACTGTTGGTCCTGAACAATGGTTCTGTTTGTTGTCGTCTTCGTCTTTGTCTCGAGCTTTGAATCTCGTCTCCCTACTTTTATTAACAATGCCGCCGTCCGGCTCCATCCGTCGCTTTCCGAAGGCGTGGCTGTCAATGTTAATAACATCTCAGGATGCTGGTGCCGTTAATATAAAAGTAGCCACGCTGTGCGTGTTGTCAGGAGGGAATAATGGTTTGCATAATAAATCACCCCGACGCCGATTGAGATATCGAGCCCGGAGGTGCGTGCGGTCGGTCAGGCATGGCACCCTGCCCTCTTCACGCATCCCGTGCTTGATCACTTCAGAAGTTTCGACAGCTAACTTGGAATGCGGCGCAATCGCATCCAAAACACGTTGCGCTCCGAATCTGACACCCAGGGCTCATGGGTATGTGCAACGTGGGCTGATTATCTTAATTTGTTATAATTGAGTTTTCCAATTTGAAAAGGCATTTGCCGTGGGAGGTGCTATGAATCAGTAAGTGGAACGAGCCGATTTATCGTTCAGCTCTAATGGGCTCTTGGCTCCAACTCATACAGAATCTACAAGAAGCTACTCTCCGCTTCCCTGAACAGGAGAGCACGAGGGCTTTAATTGCATGCTTAAATCAAGATGGAGGACAAATCGGAGAACAGCCCAGGCTCTTTATGATCTCCGCCAAAGAAATGCATAACTGATGCAGATCCGGCACAGGCGGCTAAATGAAAACAAGCGGCGTTGCAAGGGAAAGAGAAATGAGTTACATGCTTTCACGATTGCTCGACCTGCAGGGATTTTGCCCTCAGCTTGCTACTTGTGATTAATGGTTATGAGGACTGTAGCTAATAAAGCAACTACAAAAAAATATAACAGTAATAATGAGTTATGATTGTTACTGTCGCTTCTGTTTTTAATGCGGCTGTCGTAATAGATGTAGGACAAGGAAAGCTTCTCGATGTACTGACAGTGTCTTGCTTGGCGTTGGCCATGGCAAGGGCCCAGCTGTGATCACCCAACTGCAGCTGGAGCACAGTAAGCCCAACTGCTCGACGTTCTGCTTGGAGAAACGTCGAAGGGACCCAGCAAAGTGAGAGCATGCTGAGTGATGGAGGGAGCAGTCGAGTCTACGATTAAAATTCACGGGATTCACTTTCGAACCTGACAGACTCGCATGTTGGATGTTGGATATGAACATGGATCTTTGTGACTCAGTTGTGATGCGATGGATCAGTTCATTCTTTCGCCGACTTTGAATCTGGGATCATGTGGGCCACCCTAAGCCGGATATCCTCCGACATCTACAGGACATACATGCTTAATCCTCACCCTCGAAGTCAAAATTAACTTTACGGTCATTGTGCACATGAATAGGGTCGTAATGAGGTCGTAAGCTCTCTTATTTCCAGAATCACACATAGTATTAATTAAGAATGAATAACCGAACATGTACCTATATATGTACATGCATATTTGAGAGAATCTACATGTGCATTTTAATTATGCAGCATCCTACACCAACTCCCCACTGGCTCTCCCAGATCCAGTCGTATTGAAAGTACTTTTTTTTATTAAACTGCACAACCTTCCTCTTAATATTCAAGATACTTGTTTGTCTCCAGCACACACATCATATGTTGAATTTCACACACAGTAAATATCACTAGTGTGTTTTGTGGTCAACAAACAAGGCATGTAACGACTGTCATTTGCGTCAAGTTGATTAAATTATTACCACCATTTTAAACATTTAAATATGTTCTTGTAAAGATGTGTATTCTCCTGCTGAATGTTTTTCCTTTATTATACAGAGTGACCTGCAGATTCTCTGCCCAGCTCTGCTGTCACGCTATGCACTGCATATACAGACTGACCTGCATATTTTCTGCCCTGCTCTGCTGTCATGCTATGCACTGCATATGCAGACTGACCTGCAGATTTTCTGCCCTGCTCTGCTGTCACGCTACGCACTGCATATACAGACTGACCTGCATATTTTCTGCCCTGCTCTGCTGTCACGCTACGCACTGCATATACAGACTGACCTGCATATTTTCTGCCCTGCTCTGCTGTCACGCTACGCACTGCATATACAGAGTGACCTGCAGATTCTCTGCCCAGCTCTGCTGTCACACTATGCACTGCATATACAGACTGACCTGCAGATTCTCTGCCCAGCTCTGCTGTCATGCTATGCACTGCATATACAGACTGACCTGCAGATTCTCTGCCCAGCTCTGCTGTCATGCTAAGCCCTGCATGTCACTTGAGGTGTGCAGGATGGATACACCAGATTCTGGAACTGGGCCAACCCTGGCCACTTTTACACTTGGACATCTTTAAAGATCTGTCTCCTGGTGGTGCACCTGTAGGACACGGGTGGTCCAAGGATCCAGCCAAAAATCATTTTTAGTCAAGCCCATGCTGCAATAGCAGAACTACTGTAAATCTGTGTTGAGCTGCTGTGTTGTATCAATTTCTAACTAACACAATTTCATTCGTGTTTAAGGAAACCTTTCCTCTATGTTAAGCTGGAAATCTTCTCTTATCTACAGCTCAACCGAGCTAAAGCAGCTGGGCTCTTAATTAATGAATATTTTCTTCTTTAATTAAGCCATTGTAGGATGTGTGCTGTCTCGGTGGGCAGAGCTGTACCCATACGGCTGTGGGATTGTGGGTCCTGTGTGGGTCTGCACGTTCCTCCCCTGTTTCAGTGGGTTTCCTCCAACGCTCCCGGTTGGTGAATGTCTCTGAAATGTGCCCAATGATGGACTGCCATCCTGTCCAGGGTGCCATCCATGTCAAGCACTCAGAATTCTGGGAAATTTTCCAAGCGCACCGTGACCCTGCACTGAACATGTAAGACAGATGGCTGTATACCTATGGACTGGACACACAAGGGGGCTGCAAGATTCCTCTTGTACCTCATTCCACTGTCTCTTAAAGACGCCAGCAACAACACTAATATGTGTCGTGACCCTGGTCTCGCTGACAGCACCTGCAGGTTTGTGCGTCACCTTTCAAAGACTCGTGGACGTGTTCTGTCTGCAGGAAGCATTACCTCAGCTTGAGAAGCGAGCCAGCCATCTAAGCATTTAAATATTTGTGTTTAATCCAGACAAAGTACTACAACAAAAATGAAAGCAAGCGGGGACAAACAAGCCTCTTTATTTCCCCCAGGGCTACACGTTTGTGATTTAGTTATTTTTTTTTACCCAAATCACTGCCAACAAAAAAAATATATAACACTGGTACGGGCTTCACAGTCCTTAATTCAAATTCAGATTAATGCCACTGCCCCCCCCCCCCCCCCAGACATCAAGTCTACCGCAACGTTATCCCACACTTGAATAAGTTTTATTACTGGGACAGAGGCAAGGACTGTCTCATCAGACAGCCAATTTACTGCTGAGTGGTTGCATCTTCACCATGGTGAAGTTCAAGGAATCATATCTGATTAGGCTAACAGGCGAATCCAGGGTCATCTGCCTTCCTCAGTCTAATTAAAACGTCTTGCTGGACGCTAACGACCCTGCGTCATAATGAGAGCGGCGGGCTTTTGTGCTGGTGCCTCTGTGCGGCTCCTTGTCAATTTTATGGAACTGGGGAAGAATGAATGAAGGAATAAAGAGAAGGAAATATTATGGCATGGAGAAAGGCTCATGAGTCAAGGGGCCTCCTTTGTCATATATCAAGCCTGCGGGAAAATAACAGAAAAGTCTGAAGAGAGGAAGGTCACACAAAAAGATTCATTAAAGTAATGGTTAATAGAATTACGCGAAAAGCAAAAAGTTCAAAGATATTAATTTAAAGGGAAGGCAAATAATTTGTTACATCCTTACCTCCCCCCCCCCACGCTGAGCTCTGAATAATTATTTCTTTTTACTGTAGCCATTAAATTTTCTTCTCAGCCTTCTCTCCTTCTTATTACTTTCGGTATAAGGCAGCCAGACAGAGAACTTTATATCACAGAAGATTCAGATCAAATGTCTTAAGGACAGAGATTCCCCATGGTGATACCTGACAAACTTTAGTCACAGATACCAAAGGGTTGTATCACCGATTGTTATCAGCCAGGTGCATTAAGTGGTCAGGGCAAAAAGCAAAAAAAATCCATTTCCTGTCTGAGCTAGGATGTCACATATCCTTTTACGCTCCACTTCCTGTCCCTTAACACTACATTTCCTGTCCTTTTACACTCCACTTCCTGTCCCTTAACACTACATTTCCTGTCCTTTAACACTCCACTTCCTGTCCCTTAACACTACACTTCTTGTCCCTTAACGCTCCACTTCCTGTCCCTTAACACATAAATTCAAGGCAAAACAGACAAAAATGAATCAGTATCCAGATTAAATCAATTAACACAAATGATTATGAGCTTGGCTGCCCAGTGCCGGTGCTGTTTACTTACTGGGGGTGGGCTGTCCGTTTTCATCTCGTTCACGGCATCACAGATTTTTCTGGTCACAAAAATGCCTGTTTAATTAGATAATACAGCAAGACAGCAAATAATAACAATAATTAAAATAATAATATACTCATCTTCCAAAGGCCTATTTGGTACAGGGTTATGAGCCGCCACATGCAGTAAAAGGCCCATACAGACATTAGTATTAATAGTAATACTGCTCTAGTACTATTACTCCAACTAATACTACCACCACAAATAATAATAACTAGTAACTGCAGGGTCCAAAGGGTAGGACAAGCAGACAGGTAATAGAGGTAGAACAGCCGAGAGATGGAAGACTGACTGACACCAGCAGTTACCTGTCAAGTACTGACCGAAGCTGGGTTTGAACCGGCTATCCTCTGATTGTAAGCACACAGGCTTAGCCCACTGAGCCTCCCGCTCCTTTGGGTCAGAAAGGCTGAGATAGGGAGAGAGCTTCCTACCTGATCTGGTAACTCATTTTAGCTAAATTAGCCTAGCTGGCTCTTGGACATATATAAACAGTGGCCGTACCTGCACCCTTTGACCAATCGACACGAAATTTGGAGGGTATGTCTGCGGTGCAGCCCTACAGTAGTGCCAGAAAATTGGTAATGATTGGCTGAAGCATGCCTGAGATATAGCTCTCCGATTGAAATGGGCGTGGCACCAGTACAGTAAGGGTGTGTCTGCAGGTCGTACCTTACAAAAAGGTTAGGATTTTTTGTATGATTATTTATAAAGACTGTCTCCTGATTTGAATGATACCAGATTTATGTATGTGGGGCGAAAATCCTAGGAGGTTAAGGAAAAGTCATGTTTTCAGACCTATATAAATTATGGCAAAACGCAAAGATGGAGAACCAAGTTTTATATGTTGTTTGATTTGGCATGACAGAGTGAATTGGACTGGCAATGAATTTCAACTGTAGGCTCGACAGTTCTGGAGAAATGCGCCCCCATCTGGCCGAATGAGGTGTCCTTTACAGGGTGGGCTGAGGGTCGGAGGACAAATGTACCAGCCAAATTTGGTTTGGATTAGCCATCGTTAAGCTTGTAAAACGGCTGCTTGATTTTTATTGGCTGATGGCAGCCTCGGAGTGTGTCCCCAGAATGGGGTAGGGAGGTAGGATTTCAAATTTGGTAGAGGTAGGACAAGGCTGGGCCAAGTTATAGCAGTCAGACCAAAACGGGTCAAAATTGGACATTGTTTGGGCATGGCTAATGGCTGTAGGATAGGCAAATGTCTGAATTTTTTGTATAATTATTGATCAGCTGAGAGTTCTGATTCGTTTGACACCTCACTTGTCTGATTTGGTAGGATAAGGTAGGACTTTAAGGAAAAAGTAGGATTTGCAAATTATGCAAATTAGCAAAAAATCTAAGTAGGCGGAGTTTCATAGTCCCATTGACTTTTTGGTAGGGCAAGGCTGTCACTATCTGTAGAAAAAAAATTTCGACTGTAGGACCAACGGATCAGGAGATATCGACTGAAACGGGTTCGGGGGCGATCTGACTGGCTGGGACAGGTTGGAGGGCCTGGGTAGTGGGTAGGAATTGACATCCGCTTGCCAAATTTGGTAGGCCTAGGACTTACGGTTCAGGCTGGGCATTCAGTTTTAGGGAAGAAAAATAATAATAATCCTAACAATTTCCAGAAGGTTCCATAGCATTTCGTGCTTTGGACCCTTAATAATAATAATACCATGTAGTGGTAATAATAAAATTCAAGCTGTCGTTGTTTTGTGGTACCGACGTCGGATGTATGGGGGTGGGAAGGAGTTGACCCCCGATTCAGCCCCTGTTCCTTGTCTCGATAGCGCAGCAAAGCATTATAAATGTTCATCTAGTAAATCCGCTCAGGTCCCATCACCATTTTCCATTTAATGCAAATATTTCCCCAAGGTCATTTGCCTGAAGTGCTTTTTTCGTATCCCTTCAGCTTTTTGGGTGCTCCTGTTTCCCCACCCCATCCTTGTCCTGTCACCCCAAAAAAGGAAACTCTAGCCAGTAAATAACCGCCCCCCCCCCCACCTGTGTTATCTGGCTCTGAGCGCCCCATTGGCCAAAGAGATCCTCACTTGGCATTTTCGATCTCCTCTAAGAAAAAGCCATGTAATTGAATTGCACAAATTCTGAAATATCATATCTCTTAGCAAAAAGTGGTTTGTCTCAGTTTTGACATGAGGAAAATTGCGTGTATCCTGATTGATAGGGGTTACTAGGATTTTATATCCTGGAGCGACACGTAATGTTTTTTACCAAAGCTATCTTCAATTCATTTCTACTGACAATCCCAGGATCCACGCTCCATCCGAGCTAATAGCCACTTTGCTTCCCAGCCCCTTGCTGAAGCGACATTCAATATACAGCAGATAAAACACAGAAGTCAGTTAATTTGCCTTAGCAGTAAGTGTTCCCGCGATCTCGTAGCTGGATTCATGGCACAGTGATGAAGAGGCCCTGGTGAATCATCCAGATGTACTGAGGAGGGGGATTGAAACCAGCACCCTTCCACCAGGATTTGACAATGAAGGGCTCATTGCGGGGGGGTCCCTTTGCGGCCTTTCATGGATCATTTGCCTTTTATTCCAGCCCATTTTTCTCTCCGCAGTCTGTGGCCAATGCCTGGCAGGCTCCTTCAGAAGCGCTTTAATTAAAACCGGGCCGCAATAGCGGGCGATCATTAATCAGGGGCGGGGAGCTGGTCGCAGGGGCAATGGGAGCGCCTCTCCCGCAACAAGACGGATGGTGGGTGACATCAGCACCACTGCGTGACGGGGGGCGTGAGGTCAGTGGATAACAGCTCCTGGGCCACGGCTGCACCGCGAACGCCGGGGTTGCTGGGAGACAGAGGAATGCCTGCCACCAGTTTATGGCTGGGATGGTGCTCCTACCGTGGGATTGAGCTCTGGCGATCCCCTAGCACATAGCGCCGTGTGCTGCGTGTTGTGTACGTGCAACTGTAACAAACCCACTTTACATATGCAATCAGTCGACGGCATTCCTTACATTATCTGTGCATTAATAAAGGATGAGCAATGTCGTTTAATGTATATTATGTTGCGCGCTGACGTGCGGGGGGGTATCTCTGGGATTAATCACAATGCTGACAGTGACGATGACGGCCACAATTAGAAGTGTATTACTATAATTGTAATGACAAGGCTCCTCTGTCTTAAATTCAGAACTGTTATCTCGTTGATCTTCCACATCGAGCAGTAATTATAGGTAATCTCAGTCCGAGGACATAGCAATTTGCGTCAGTCTGGTTCAGTGCCCTATAGCCTTTTTATCGATTCATCAGAAGTAAAACAGTGGTAGACGGTGCTTGAGAAGAGCCCTGTCATCTGAAGCCAAGCTTTAATGAAGTTTTTTTCCCTTTCTTTTTAGTTTACACGAGTTCTCTAGGTGGAGGAGGGAAAGGTGTCCCGGCGCATCGGATCGCGGGCGGCTTTAATGCGATCTGACCTTTCCACGAAAGGTGACGCGCACAGATATTTATCACCCCTAAAGTTGAACGCATAGCAGCAGTGCCCACAGCTGCAGGACAGGGACATAAATCCTCCGTCTCACTGTTTTAATCCAGATTGTTCTGGACAGATAGTTCAGGAGGCAGTGGCAGGGGGGTCATTTTGTGGGGATAGAGACCGAAGGACTCTTCGTATTTCCATTCACTGGCAACCGCAGAGCGTCTCGGGTTCTGATGCATGAAAGACAGCTCATTTTTCCTTTCCGAGGCACTCCGGCACGGAAGGTTCCAGAACAACGTTCCCCTCTTACATGTGACTATACCAATACTGAGAGCCCTTTTCAGAAAGTTAAGAATTTCTTTATTGTCACCACAGTCACTACAGAACATTCCCGCTGCCCTATCCGAGATGGCCTCAGACACATTCCCGGCAGGGTCTCCGGTTTGGATCGTGCCGGAACCCAAACAGCAGCATACTGAGACGGAGAAGGCGGCTGAGGGATTGTTTCGGTTTTTCCATTGTGCCATGGAGGGACGGGCCGAGCCGTGTCCAGCAGTAGGACAGCTATGAGGCATCCAACACGCTCTGCACTCGTCATTTCATCCATTCCTCTGAAGAGCTTCCCAGTGCAAACCACACTGTTCCCTGGCAATTTAATGGCTTTCAGCAGTAGGAGTCTGTTTGAGATCAGTCTCCCACTCGGTCGTTTTCATTCTGGCAAACAGGGAAACCTTCCCACTCCACAAACTCTGTTGTAGGCAGGTCTGTATGGGTCCTTTCAATATGTCCAAAGAGGCCACATAACACAAAGCCGATAGTATTAAAAAGCATTTGCATTCAGCAATCTAAAATGCTATTTTTCTACGATTAGCCAGATGCTCTTTGCATGAAAACCAAAATCTCCTCCTGGGGTTACCTAAGCAACCCCAAGATTGACCTTTGAGATGCTGAGATCATTGATTGCAGTCAACATAGGGAATCCGAGTTCTCAAGAGTTTCATTTAAGTGACATACATTTTCAGGAGGAACCCATGTGTGATGTGGTTTCTGCTTTGAGAAGAAGCGGTAGCCCAGCCAATCGAAGGCAGTTATGAGTATCTAACATGACACTGTCACGCATCTGTCAACTGTGATGGAACATCAGCTGGCTCCAGTGGTTGGGTTTTGCATGGAATTCCTACAGTCTGCCAGAGCAGTAAAATTCTCAATGTGTTCATAAATTATGAACTATTCCAGTTTCCCCAGAACTGAACTGACTTCCCGTAGCATCTTCCCCATTGAATCTCTTATCAAAACCCTTCTCCTAGTGGAGGGCAGATCAGGAAAGACTGGGGAATAGGATGAGCGTAGATGAGGAAAATGTCAAATGAACCTCAAAGCTGATGTAAAGGTCACACTGCCCACTCAAGCCACAGCCGGTTATGGGAGACCGTATCTTGAGTGAATATTTCATGATGTTTTGGAGGCAAGCTAATCAGCCATCATGAGAGAACTTCACACGATGGAGTCGTACATTTCATATTATTCATGTGACATTAGCCAGAGAAGCGAAGGAACCTCCAAAACAGAACAGACACTCTCCACTTTCATCTCTCTCAATCTGTCCTTCCTGTTCACTTCCTCCCTACTCACCATCTATTTTTCGGTCAGGTTAAGAATTCAAGAATGCCACAAGTTATAGAACATTGCAGCTTCTGCTAATGTTTTCCCACGATACGTCCATATTGAGAGCCCAATGTGTCTATGTGGTGCCGGAGGTATCTCCCCATTACCTTCCACATGGTCTCCCACCACAATCTGCAGCAGTTCATCTCTCCCTTGCTACACTAACATTTCGGTTATGCACACAGACTGGGCCGCAGCCTGCTGTGGGCAGGAGCCAAACCCACAACTGAGTTTGAGGGGAAGCGGATTGAGGAATTCCTGCAGTCTTTGGGTCGTGTATTTTTCCTGTGACTGTCAGGAGATATTTGTTTAATGAGACTGAGTGAGTGTCGTTTTCATGGAGTGGACTGTGTTTGTTATTTGTGTATGATAGTGATAAGCGGAGCTGGAGATGACTGACAGGAAAACGGGAATAACAAACAGCTAAGGAGAGAGCTCTGTGTCAAACCTCTGTCTTGACCTTCTGGGTTGGTTCAGGAGTAGCAGTATTGCCTCGCACCAACAGGGTTGGCGGTTCAGTCCCACACTCTGTTCTTGTGCATTTTGAGTTTCCTCGTTACTTTGGTTTCCTCCCTCAAAAACAAGCATTATGTGTCCTGGTGTCTCTAGGTTGTCCAAAGTGACTTGTTTTGTCAGTGTGTGTCAGCATCCTGCCCTGCATATAGCCCTGCATGCAAACAGCATAAAAGATACCCTTTAGAGCAGCGTTTTCCAAATCAGTCCTTGGAGACCCACAGTCGGTCCATATCTTTGGTCCCTTCAAGCTCCCTGCCAGACAGTCCACATTTTTGCTGCCTCCCAGCTCCCTGCCAGACAGTCCACATTTTTGCTGCCTCCCAGCTCCCTGCCAGACAGTCCACATTTTTGCTCCCTCCCATCTCTGGGAACAAAAATGCGGACTTTCTTAAGGTCCCTGAGGACCGGATTAAGAAACACTCCTTTAAACCAGCAAATAGTTAATAAGAGTTAGCTTCAGTCTTAAGTACTAAATAATGATTATTTGTCCTTATGGAAAAATAAACCATAATGCTTATACAGAATGTGCCTTATTATTTTGTCTATCATTTATGCAAATTTATCAGGTCATACATATATTTGCAGTGATTATATGACATTCTGTACTCATCCGTCGGGTACACAAACCTCTTCATGACCTCTTACAAGTTGCATGCGATGTCTGACCAGATAAGTGTTATGTTAGACTCGAAGAAACGCTCGCTTTGCATTTGTGTTTCTGTGGCCTAGATTGTGGGCTTATGTGAGAGGTTTTAAGATTTGTTTTTAGGAATTGACATTTGAACTCAGATGTTTTAATGGATATTTTTTTTATTTATCTTCCAGAAAAGATGAAGCCTTTTGTTTTATATAACTGTGAAGACATGCAAAAGCCAGTACTATGTTTTCTGCCACAGGCCTACAAATATAGGCCTTGTAGTATTATATACAATGGTGTCCATAATTTTCATCTCTAATATTAATGAACATTTTGTAACAAAGGATGTTTTGCCCCAAAAGCAAAGCAAAAAATAAAAAATCTGTATGGAGAAATGAAGAAGTTGTTTGCATCTGGGGGTCCCTAAGACTGCAAAACTATAATTAGATGCTACCTCCAAGGTCTTTGTAAGTCTTGCCAGAGGAAGGGCTTGGCGGTCATCAGGCAACAAATGTAAATGCCTGCGGTTTGCCAATGCCAATGGAATTTTGATTGGTACAGGGATCAAGGGTCAGGTGAGACACAAGCTTACTGGAAACAGACACCAGAGGTGAATTTCACAAAAAAGGACTTGGCAATGCAGGAAGATCACCACTGTGAAGTACAGGGATGGAACTGTGATGCTGTTTTTCTTCCCAAATCCCTGGAAGCCTTGGTAGGATATGCAGCATCATGGACTTCATCAAATACCAGGAGATTTTAGCTCACAATCCGGCCGCCACTGCCAGCAGGATCAATCTGAGACACGGCAGGATCTTCCAGCAGGACAGTGATCCAAAGCATACTTCCTAATCTGCACAAAACTGCCTCACTGAGAGCAGAATGAAGCTTTGGTGAAGGCCATCTCAAACCCTGACCTGAATCCCATTGGGAACCTGTGGAGTGAGCTGAAGAAGAGAGTCTACAAGTGGAAGCCAAGGACTCTCCAGGATCTGCTGTCTTGGATCCAAATGCAGGACTCTCAGCATTTGTATGCGGTCTATATATCGCCATGGTATCACAATCGAACATAATTTGTCACATATCATATTTCTGAGCATAGCAGACATTTCATAAATAACATGAATTTTTTCCAATATTTTTTGAGCATATTGATTGAGGATGCCGATAATTCTGCGAGGCATTTGTAAATGCCTTTTAATGTACACGCTTATGTGGGTAAGCGCTGGATTTGATGGAATCTAAGGATTCTATAAAATGCAGCTTTAGCTTTTGTGTTTCTGCAGTTTATTTTATTTTACAGCTTTTCCCAAAAAGAGGTTGCAAAATGAGTTTAAGTCTGGTCTCAATCATAGAGTTAATATCAAAAATTGTGTGGCTAAAAATGTGGAACAAAAGATTGAGCATTTACTGTATATACCAGAAAAAATAACTGTCAGTGCCCTGAGGTTGGTGTTAAGCGGACTCATTTACTGACTAGCTTCACTTAATATCCGACATACATATCAAAGCATAAAATTGGTTCAGTGTGCCTGTGGTGTGATTACAGGAGAGAAAGGTGCACGTACATAGATGTGATTTCAGAGAGTTCTACCTAGAAAGCTACAGAAATGCACCCAAAGACACGCAACCCCCACCGTGACCCCCACTGGAGTCGGCTCCTTAACGCGCTGCTGCGGAAGTAAGCCTGAGAGAAAACGCAGGACATTTACTGCAGTGACACACACGTACACTTTGGCCGTGCAAAGGAAGAACGTCACATCTGATGGGCTCTGTCTTACGCTGCAACTCTGCCCTGACATCAGGCCCCTCAATCTGAGGGAATGTGCTTAATAAATTATGTTAGATTAGATCCTATGGAGAGGAGAGGAGATACTGTAACATTTGGTTACGGAAAGAGGTGATGCATGATGAATGAGGGGAAACAAGGCGCTGATTAGAGGAGGTGATCTGTATTACAAGCTATTCAATGCTAATTTGTGCGTATAAACACATACAACGGTACCTATACACACACACACACACACACACACACACATGCACATGTCGGGTAAACATATCTCTATGGGGACCGCTCACACATACACAAACACCCACACACACGCAAACACACAAATACACGCACACATGCACACAGCTTTGTAATTATATCTTTGTGGGGACTCTCCATTCATTTCTATGGGGAAAACCCTAATCCCAACATGATGACCTTAACCCCAACCCAGCCCTAACCTTAACCGTAAGTAACCAAACAAAAATACTAGACAAGTTTTTTGATTGCAGTCATGTATTTTTGTAAAATTGAGTTTCCCTTTATAGGGACCAAAACATGGTCCTCACAACATCAGAATTTTTTCTGACAGGTTTTTAGCACATTGTGTGGTCTGAAATATATGTCACCAAGAAACCAAACATCTGTTTTCTTCTAATACCATTGTTTACCTGTAATAGCATAATGATATTGTCACATGCCTTATTATTTGTCCTAGTGATATAATCATAACAGTTTTGAAATATGAATTAAGAAATCGAATATGTGGGTAAATCTGTAACTCATTTGTCCAATATGATTTATATTTGATTTACATATGATTTATGTATGATTATATATGATTATATGATCTAGTTAAACATTCCTTGGCAGTAATGATTAAATGTTCATTGTGGTTAATACATATATGTACATCTGTTGAATGGAACAGTCAGAGTTATGTCTCACCAGATGTACTTTCAATGTGTTTTTGTACTTAACAGCATTAAATCCTTTTTTTTTTATTTAGTAACACCATAAAAGCCTGCAAAGTAAGCGTAGTCGACCTTCCCTCGGCAGTGATGGCTAACATATTCCGTCAGGCCTTCCCACAAACGTTCACAGCCCGCTGCCTCTCTTCTGCCCCTGCCACAGGGGTCCGTCTTCAGCCTGTCGCTGAAGTGTAATGCCTTCTGCTTGCACATCGCCATCGCCGCGCCTTCGAAATGTGTGCCGGGAGTGACTGCCAGCCGTGGCGTGCCAATCGCAGAGCTTTTGAGGAATCGCGGGTCCTGGGTGCTGGGACCGCCTCTTTTGTATGTCCACAAGAGCCAGTCGAACTCTCAGACCTGAGCTCAGTTGGGTCCAGGGTTGGGTCTGTAATATTATGTTCTTCAAGCTCAATGGAGATCAAATGCAGGTCTAGATGGTGCCCCTCTTTGTGGGAAGCTCTCCTTTTCCCAAGCTCCATTTTACAGCTATTATAAAGGACAATGGCAAAGGCCGCTGCCTGAACCAGATTATCTCTCAAAAATACTGGAGAAAAATAAAAGCCCCCACTGCCTTTAGCCCACACCTGAGTGCAGAAACGACCGCAGCAGTCCTTTCCCCATCTTACTGGAAAATACAATGCAAAAGATCAGAAGAACGTGGGCTGGTAGGTGCTCTGCGTGCAAATCAATTTATCGCAATTAAATACTGTGTTCGAGTGTGAGGGGAACCAACCTGTTTTCTTTATTCTTTTTTTTAAAGACAATAATTGTTGCAGTATGTAATGGCAGCTCACGTTGCGACCCTGTAACGGCATTGTAAATGTACCCCTGTTTTTCAGTAGCCCTTTGAAAGAACCCGAAGCGATTTTGAAGCTATCGATTTTCCAGGCCCACTGTGAAATTGAACTGCCACCGGTTCCTGTAAGACTGATATGATATCGATTGCTCGCGAGGCGCCCCGTTGAGGCTCCGTTTACGCCCTGTGCGGGACGGTCCTTCCTGTTAACAACTTCATTTACTGGAATTTCCAGCGGGAGTTTGATAAACTTTTTCTTGCACCCGTGGGCACTGCTTACCCAGCCCGAGTGCGATATTTCCGTGTCGGTGTGCTAATATCCGTTTGGCGCCTGTACGCACATCAATTAGCCCAGGCTGCTTGTACAGACATTGACTTCAGAAAGAAGGAGGAAGGTTGACAGACTGGATGTTAAAAAAGGGAATCAATTACAGCCGCTTTTTAAAAATGGGTCCCTGCGATTAAAGGTTTCGCCAGAAAAGCCAGACAGTGGGTGGCATCTTAGTTACAGGAAGTCAGACGGACAGAGGAGCTGTTTGGTAAGGAGCTGTTTGCAGTCACGGGTTGTGTGCCTCAGGCTTTCGGCCTGGACCCGGAGATGCCTCCCATGGATGCGTGAGAGGACTGAGCCTTTGTGGGTGCGTCTGGAAGTCAGGGCGAGGAGCCACAATGATCCGGGTAACAGGGAAGCGAGGTGTAGTAACAGGAAAGAAAAGGGCAGTGCTATGGGGAATCTACAACAATGGACAGCACAGCATTGGCACCAATAAAACAGATGTACTGATTACTTCAGAGTATGAGAGAAAAAGCACGATTTTGGTCAGGAAAGGCAGCCAGTGCGACACAGGGAGAAATGAAATCCCAGCAGGCACTGCACTGCGATGGCTGCCAGGCGGACGCCAGGACTCCAGGCCCGGTTGCTAGGAACAGATGGAAAAAAAGCTCACGAGCAGAATTGCAGCTACGTTGTCGCCAATAATTGTGGTCACCTGACCCTGCCTTTAATGGCAGCTCCGCCCCTCCCTGCCCCACACAACCATTACCAGGATCTGCTGTGGAATCTGCCACCTTTTACGAGGACGAGGACGAACTGCAGAAACACACATCGCAAGGCGGTGGGCCGCCCTCCGCCCACCCCACCTCCCATCCCATTTGTGCCCGTCACGCGCTTGAGTCACCGTATCCATGGGAATTTTCTTAGAATTGCTTGCAGCTGCCGAGAGAAATGTCTTTCGCAGAATGTTCCGGCATCACCGTGCCACCCTTGAAAGCGGCGCGGCGGACAGGGCCTGTGTGCGAGGAACACGCTTAGCGGGCGATTAGAGGAAGAAGCACATGGAAACACCCTTTAATGCACAGGCTCTCTCATAACTGCAGCCTCTCTACAGAGACCATAAAAACCAGCCAGACTCCATCTTTTTTTGAGAACTGTTTCGTTTAATGCCACGCGGGAAGGGCTTCTCATCCTTGAACAGAAAGAGATCACCGATAGAGACCAGAATCCCCATGGAGATTTTAACACACCTCCGCAGTTATACGTTACAGAAATACAGCTGTGTTTTATTCTGTTATAAATATCCCAGTTATTGTCGTGTCCCTTTCCCACCCCCCCCCCCACCCCCCAGTGATTAAAATGTTACGAGCAGGCAATAGAGAGGGCTCTTCTTATCTCTTCTGCTTAACACCGTGTCATTCCGCCTCCCCGGCCAGCTTTAATCTTTCACGGCAGGAAGTGCAAAGCACTAGCACCGGGCCCAGGACCGATGTGGGCCCCTTCGGCCCTGCCTGCCCCAGGGCTGCTTGCGGTGGCCCGACCTTCGTCTTCCTTTACCTTGGAAGAAACAATTCAGAAAATAAATTAACCTTTTTCCCCCATTCTCTCCCCCCACCACTTGGTATTTTAGCTGTTTAGGAGCATGAAAACAGAAAAAAGGGGGTGGATGGTGGAAATCCTTTCCAGTAGAGAAAGAGAGAATAAAATGAGATAGCAGGCGATGGTGGCTCTGTGATTCCAGGTCACACCAGGGTTCTGTCCATCACGGTCAGCGCTCAGGCTTATCTAGCAAACCCGTGACTCCCGCTGATTGGGGTGTCTCTGCTGCCGCTGCTTTGGGGATGACAAAGACTCAGAGAATTAAGGAATTCTGGGAAAAAAAGGCTCAGGCGATCGCCAATTTGGAGAACAAGGGAGTTTTTGAACGGAGCGCTACGGGAATCCAGCATTCAGCAGACCAGATTTATTTGTTTGGTTGGGCTGGCTGATGCTCTTATCCAGAATGACTTATATTTTCACGCTTTTGCACATTCATATAGACTGATTTTTACCATCTGGGCCCGGTTAAGCACCCTCTTCAAAGCTAAGATGGAGGTTCTTTTCTGATTTTTTTGAAACGACTAGTTATTCATCAGCAGCATCCTGAACATGCGAGAGAGACACAACTTCGTACAGTCAGAGAGATTCAGGCAACATGCTCCTTTGCCATTTAAAACGTTCTTTGATACTTACACAGTTTCAGCGCTTTTGCTCAAAGTTCTTCGGTCCATTTACGGTCGGGGATTTCGGTCCAGAGAGCGGCACAGAACAGAGTAACGTGAAACTAGAGAGGAAAACACTGAACGTTCCCAATAATAACAAATTATATCCGTTCAAATAAACAGTCACCCAGATTTAACATTTGGGAAGTTTAGGTTATGCAGGGATGTGATTAAAAACCATAATTGCATAGTTGGGTATAAATGTCCCCCCCCTGCAGATGCTCGGCTGTGGGGCGCGGGCGTAAATCAGCGAGAGGGAGACGCAGGCCGGCTCCGTGCTCTGGGCTGGATGGCACGGACACCCTGTTCAGACCTGCCTCATTAGCATTCCCATGTGTGATCTAGACCCAAGCCGCCGCCTGCCTGCGCTCGCTCCCTCGCCCCACTGCCAGCCCCCCCCCCCCCCCATCCCCGTTTTCCAGCTGAGAGTAGTAAATCTGCAGAATAGGGCCCCCGCCTGCTGAAATCCGGCTGGTAACACTGGCCGATATGCCTTGCCGTGGGCCTGCAGCCAGGGGGGTGGGCAGACAGTTAGTAAGCGAATAGAAAAGGTCTCTGGGCCAGTGCTGAGCTGCACTTAGGCGCTCCAGTTGTGTACTGGAAAAGGGCTTTGGGGGGGGGGCTTGACAAGGTGTCACACCATGGGAATGAGGAGCGGTGACAGACTTACAAGTTCCCGGTCCAGGACAGACCATAAGCATCGCTAAGGCAGCATGTGGCCGACAGGACAAGACATGAATGACTGACGAATCTGCTGCCTCACTGCAGTTACCTATATGGTGCCCTGAACACATTTTACAAGTTCATGCGTTGGGGATAGACAGGTAGGTCTGGGCATGCAAGCGATGTTCTTCTAGCCGCCCAACAAGATATCAGTGACTTTCTCGAGAACAGAAGAAATTCTTCTTATTGTATTACTGCTAATTTGCATTTATTCTGAGCAAATATACAGTTAGCACCCAGACAAATATCTTTAAAAATTGTCTTTGGCTCTTTTGCACAGTAATGTATATATAGAAAAAGATAATGAATAATGCTTAACACTCATTAACAGATATAAAAATGCATATTTGGCAAGTGCTCCCCCACAGATCATGCTTGCAGTGTTTTCCTGGGCAGCTTTGGGTTGGGCCTGGGAAGATCTGGCTGGCAGGAAGAGTGAGCTCAGTCTGTTAACTGAAAGCCTTATAATGGTGCTTTGGGGTTTGAGAGTCGGTGGCTAACCGCTGCATTCAAAATGCATCATGGGATACTGGGGGTGTCATTGATGCTACAGCTCTCACATTGGAATCCTCCTATCCGGTTATCTGGCCTTGCTCTTTCCCGAGCAGCTCTAAGAGTTAGGACCCCAGGGGAGTCCCTGCACATGCCCGAAATGTAGGGCGCTCCTTTTTTATATACCGTTTGGAGAATGTGTGGCTCACCGGGCAGCTCTAGGGTCGGGATCCATTCGTGCTCAGCATGTTTACCTCTATAATTTACCAAATGAGGTCCTACTGAATGAGACATGAGTGAATAGATTATTCCATAAATCAAGAGCTCCGTTTACAGACTTTTGTGCTCTTAACAATTTGTACTAAAATAAGACCATCCATCATCCGTAGCCGGATATCCGTCGCCCAGGCGCTCCTTCAGAAAGTTGGGCTCTTTGGGATTACTGGAAGTTATGTGTCATTACCTGAGCAAGGTAGCTAACAATGGGCAGACTAATAAGATTCCCGGGATGCAGTTTACCGTGTGAAGAGTGACAAGACCACAAGAAAGCCCTGTGGAACTCTGGAAGGGAGAGCGTTACCGCGAAACGCCTTGTTTCTCGTCTCTGATCTTCAGAACTTAAGAATCAAAGAGAGTCCCCTCCTGCTTGCCACTGGGTGTGTGTTCTTCGATTAGATGCCATGAGATCCCAGATCAGTTCATCGACCTCCTGGGAGCGAGACGCGGATTTCCTATGCCTCTGTTAAGTCCAGTTTGAGAGGTGTGCAGCCCTAGTGATAAAGAGTGCGTTTTTTAACTGCGCTCTCCAGCCTGTCTCTCCAGGTACAAAAGAAATTAGCCACAATCGATATTGAGCAGTGTGTTTGCTGCTCTCTATTCTTAGACTGAGTGACTAAGCAAATGCCTTTAAACTACAGCCTGTGTCTGCGCGTTTGTGTGAATGCATGAGAAATGTAGAATTTACATAGATTCAGAAAGTCAGAGTAATGAACTCTCTCATATATACAGTATGCATATATTTTTGCATGTTGCTTGCTGTGGGTTGGGGCCCCATCCTCGGTTATTCCCTGCATTGCACACATAGCTTCCAGGATAGGCTCCAGAGCTCCATGACCCAGCAAGTGGGTCAAGTAGGAATAGAAAATGGATGGATGGAATTTCTAAACAATCTGTACCCTGTTCATCTCAGATTACTTAGTTATTTCATATTAAGTCCTTTTTTTACATAATATACAAACCATCTAAAATATGCCCCTGTATATACAAAGTTACCACTGTATGCACTGCGAGTACAAAATCTTGTACCCATTATTAAAAATGCAGATTTACCAACAATGAAAAGTTTGTAAGTTATTGTGAAAAACAGATTACACCTTGTCAAAGACAGCTGACACGTGAGTGAGGCTGATCGTGGAGACAAAGACGCATGGCCTACTCAGGCCAAGACTTTTAAAATAGATAATATTAATAAGATGTAGTATACACTTACACTAACAAATATTATATATGACTAATATTGTATTAGTATTGTTTTTGGCTTCTGTCTCCTCTGAGAGTTTATGCGACTTTTCAGGAAGCTCCAAAAATAATTGTCGTTTAATTGTTCACTGCCAACCAGGGACGTCAGAAGCATTTTGATTGGACGGGGGCACACACTGGCATAGAATGAATATTTCATGTTAAATGTGGGGGGGTCCAAATGAATAATTATGAAATGTGAGGGGAACACGTCCCCCTCAGATTTAATGGCAGCTATGCCCATGCGGCCAACATATGAATATGAAATTCACTCATCTGGAGGGGCAACTCTGTGTGTGTGTGTGTGTGTGTGTGTGTGTGTGTGTGTGTGTGTAATAGTGGGAATATATCGGCCTATGTTTGAAAGTGCATATACAGCTTTAAATGGCTCAAAAATTCACTACGATTGTTATTTTCACCATGTTCCAAACTGAGCCTTTCAGTATCTGCGTGCAGATCAAAGAATGGATATGAAGTGATAGGTATTGTTTTATAACTCTAAGGGCGTGCATGCCGCTGTGCCGGAGACAGCGTCAAAGCCACGAATATTAAGAGTGCCCTGATGTGTGTTTGGCTGAAAGCTGATGACTGAAAATAATATATCAAAGTGTATTTACGAAAGCTTTGCTGGGCGTCAGTGCAGTACCAAATGAAGTAGGCAATGTTTGTATTTTTCTTTTTCAAACTTAGAGGCATTGTTAAATAATTTCAATTTCATTATCATTTTTAGAGTAAAGATTTTTCCATTTTTCATTTGGTATCAGCAAATTTAATCCTATAATTTATTTCAATTTATATCATTTCCGTTTAATAATCATCTAATTAGCCCAGTGGAAAACACTGTAAGCCAACAACACACAGTAGCTACTACAGTAGCTATTTTGGCTAGATTTTAAATTTTCTTCTGGGTGGTGTAATTCAAATTTCCTGAACCCTTGAACGCTTTGTGCGATCCATGGCACTTGTACTTTGGAAATTTCTCCCTGGAGAAAATGTGACAGATGTTAGCATACAAATATGATATTTCGAGCACAGACTTAGAAACAGTTTTCGAAACTCTCTGGAGAGTCATCACAATAGTCTCGTTAACAACAACAACAAAAAAAAACATAGCAGCCTGAAAGATTGTCTGCACGGGGGCCATTACAGAGAGTGTTCTCTGACTAATTATCGGAGAGTGTGTTTCCCCTGAAGGCTACGGAACACCTTTAAACCACATATTTACAAAAATGTGGCTGACTTTTCACTGCAGAATATTTCTCCATACTCTAGAAACGGTCCCTGTTTTTGCGCTGCAGTAATGCCATACAATGAATGAATAAAATGTAAACAGAAATGAATAGAATTCTACCTGAGGTTCTGTTCCTCTGGAGAACAGCCTAGATATAAAAATGTAAAGCAAAAAAAAAAAAAAAAAAACCCTGGAAAGAGATATACTTGTAATGTCTGACAGGAGCTTGCCAATATCAAACAGTGTTTTCATTAGCTTTGTGGATATAGGATCAAGTAAACAAGCTGACTATTTAGAGCCTGCAAGTGATGTAGTCAATTCTCGCCACCTAACAAGTGCAAATGACTCAGGCCATTCAATATGTCTGGCAGCAACATCAACAGCAGACAAGTCACAGACCTGTTGGCTCTTAGCGATTGGAGACAGGGCTCAGTTCTGCTCTCTGTTGTATCTCAAGGAACCTGACATGCAGTTTACATGTCTTAGTGGCTTAAATCACTCAATGCCACTTATAAGTTTGATTTCTGGAGTAGTTCAGGCTAATTACAGCATTTCTCCCTCAGGAGCCGAGCTGCTAAGCTGCAGATTAATGCTGGAGCCTATCCGGTGACAGAGGACAGAGCATTAAGCAGCTAACATTAACTTCTCTGACACAACATGGTTAACCTGCAGTACTAATCACGGTTACTAAGTGGTTCAGGTAACCGCTATGCTACCTGCTGGCAGTATAGCTCACTAATCGTGGACAGAAAACGTTTGGTTTTTGTCAGTATCGGTATTCAGAATTCAGGGACAGATTAATCTTAACAGCAACAGAAGAAATTTCCTCTTCTGAAGCAGTTATATGTTGACTTTCTTGAGCTTTTCCTATTATATTAAAATGAAGCACGTTTTGTTCTTGATAAATATTGTCATTGGGAGGGTTTTCGATAAATATTGTCATTGGGAGCCTCTTTGGTTATATTCATCCATTTTCTGCTCATCCTGTTCAGGAAACAACACCATTCACATCTATGGGCAATTTGGCAACTCCAGTTGAACTAAGTATATTTTTGCGAGGGGAAACTGGAACCCCCAGAGGAACCCCCATGTCAACACAGGGAAAACATATAAACTCCAGACATACAAAGCTAGTGTAGAGACTGAAACCCTCGTGTCACAGGTGTGAAGCGCTACAGTAACTACTGTGTGAACAGGGCCGCCCCTTCTGGGTATGTCAAAGGTACCAGCATCAACATCCATGTGTCACCAAGCCTAAACAGGCCTTTATCCTTTTGCTTTTTTATCCTTTTACCTCGTTTGTTTCTCCTCATTTGCCTTTGTTGGAATGAGCTGTCCCTGTAACATCTTGTGAAGGCCTTCGTTGCTACTCTCTACCTGACAGTCCTAACTGCAGGCTTAGACATGGCTGAAGATGTCCTCTTAATCTGTGCTGAGTGCCTGTGCTTAACCCAGATTTCCTCCTTCCGTCTTTGCGGCTGAGATGCAGAATGCCATTCGTGCTCTGTGAGTCTCTCTCCCGTCCCAAAGCTTGTCTCCTGCCTGTATCGAGCAGGTGACCTCTGTGCCTTGTAACAGCGGCATGTGGTTTTGAGGCTTTGAATCTCAGCATGTTCCCTCGAGTGCTTTTTTGGATGAAGAAACGAATGACAGCAACAGCATGCGGTGGGGTGGTTACTATCCAGGATCCGGAGACATGTGTATCATCGGCTCGGTGAGGGGAACAGGGCTGGCTGGCCAACGAGGAGCTACGTGCCGGCCTTTGTGTCGCTTCTCATCCAAAGCCTCGCCATGTCCTTATCTCCTCCGCCAAGCGGCCTCATTCACAGGCCTATTTATCAAGCCAAGAGCCATCGCTGACCTTGAAGGGGCGTCAATCCCCTCACCGCCGCTGTGACTTTCGCCCTCCTCGGAAAACCATGCCCTAACTCAGACCAATTTACTTCACACGGGGTGGGGGTATGGTGAGGGGGCGGCAGGACTGGTGTGTATGAGGTTTGCTTGCCACGTTGGAGAAACTCCACAGGAAACCAGGTAGCGTTTCACAGCGTTTCATTACATGTGCAAGGATGAAATATGGCGTAACGTAAAGCGACCGTGTAAATGTGAACTGCACTGGCCGATTCGGGGCCCGCTGACTGGAACGTATTTGATTGAATTAATGAATGAGGTGCTTTGGACCCAGAGAATTCCTGTCCTTAAGGGCATGACTGATTTATTGCCAGGAAAACAAAGTCACCCCTTTGTAACTTTCTTCTAATTTCATCATGTTATTTCCCAAGCCAGCTGAACATTTATGAAATGCACTAAACGTAGGTACACAGATTGATCCATGCAATTATGAAAAATAAAACAAAAAAACATACAGTTTTATGTCGGCCGTATACGTCTTAATCAATACAAACTGAAATTTTGTATATCTTCTACATTTTCTTAAAACAACATAATTTTTCTCTAAATATTTCGAAATGTGTTCAAATGGCTGCCATTAGTCAAACATTGTGTGTAATGGGGCAGTAAATCAAATCCAAAATTAACAGGGGAGTCAAATTAGGTGACCTCCCATGAGCTACACAGCAACCCTAAAAATAATCCGGGAACCCATTTCAGTCTCCATCCAGTTTGGATGAGAAAATCGCCAAGATAACTGTCACACCATCCATCTCCTTCATAATGGAAGAATGTCAATTGAAAAGATACGATGCAGGTTTCGGCTCAAATGCAAATGAGCTTAGCTAAAAATCTCGAATCCTACGACCAAACCTTAACTGCCCTTCCGTAAGCTACCTGGGCCTGGAAGCTTCCGTGAGAAAAGAGAGGTGATTTTTCCTCCCTGATTAACCCGCTGATTTAGAGGGAAAAAAAAACATAAAATCCAATCGATTACACGGGGCGACCTGGAAGAATTCCGATGTTCCGCGTGAAAGGTAATGAAGATGAATGGATTCTGCTGTGACTCCAAACGGCAACAGCGTCCGGCTCCCCATAGCATGCGGGAGACGAGGGGCTGCACACTGTCAAGGTGCCTTCAGAGGCAGATGCAGGCTAAACTCATATCTAGGTTAACTCTGTTTTACCTGTGCTTTATCTCTAACCATGGTAGCTAAAAACTAGGAATAATAAAACCATTTAACCCCCCCCCTCCCCCACCTTTATTTATCACACCCCGGGCTTCACACATATTTTATCAGTGAGCTTAAGGATATATTCTCTCTCAGCCCTGCATTATATGTTTTACCTGGTTATTAGTTTGCAAAATCTAAAGCGGGTGCATTCTGACTGCTAGGTACAATAGAGGGGAGCTATTTTCTGAGCAGGAAAAAAGATTTCACAAAAAACTGGAGCTGCAGGTAACGCACTGGCTGGTCTGCAGTGAATGCCCTGGAAACTGGAGCACATGAAGGGTTGTTATGGCAGAAAGGGTTATGGCGCCACTGTCGAGGACCCTTGTCAGGGGTGACCGGGGTGCCTGATCGAAATGAAAAGTTTTTGGGTTTTTTTCCGGCAGTTTTGGATTAAAGGAGTGAGATGTACCCAAGCAAGAGTGGAGAATATATGGTGACAGACTCAACATCTGACAAAAAGGAACATCACAGCATCCTCTGTGCCTGTGGTCGCAACCAGTCATAAATATGGTCTTTCCCAACAATCAGGTAGTAGTTTTTTACTCAAGTCATGTCAGACTTTAAATTCCCTCAGGCTGAACACAGCATGATGGTTGAGGACCAAAAAAAAGGCAGAAAACCCAGGAGGACACTTGAAAGGGCCACAACAGACCTTCGGAACACAAAATATGAATAGATACATGCTGTATATGTGCAAGAGCCCTTTGTTCTATATCTCTTCATGTTTTTTTGCTTCAAAGGGTCCGTCGAATATATTTTTCGAAACCAGGCGACATCTTTGCATGCGGCAATGACCATGAGTGAATTTTAAATGGGGGGGGGGGGGGGGTCAATGTCGCATTGGTCTGCCCCTCTCTGTACCAGTGCCATTAGCAATTCCGAATGGATCTGGAGAAAAATTGATTTTCGCATCTATCTCCCAGCGCTGATAGCAATGGATTTGATGCTGCTTTAAAGATCCATTTTTAAGGACGACTTCATACGTTATGCAAGAGGGTCCTCTTGGCGTGTGAGGAGGGGGCCTGCAATCGTGGTCCCTGCAGTCCGGGGCCCCTTGGCTACAGTGTTCATTTTTCAAGATGATCAGTCTCGGCTCCCAGGGACCTTACAGTGCTGTCTGGCCCAATTCAGTTTGTCCAGGCTCTCTGACGACTTCATTCGGATGTCCGATAAAAAAAAAAAAAACCTTATTTAACAGCACAAAAGCATATTTAGGTAGCGGTGGGGACTCTGAGCGGTGTTGGGACAATAGAAAAAGTACCATATGGACAATAATCACTTTGGGAAATGAATTTTAAATGTGCTACAGCAACATCTGAGAAAGCAGCAGGGTGGGGGATTATTGGAGATAAATGTAAATAAATTCATGTACAATTAATTAAGCACGGTACGTTCCCCGCGCTTCGCTTCCACAATTTAGTTGCCTGTCATCCTTAAGAGTAACAGTAGACTTGTTTGGAATATATTTATAAACGCAAACCCTACCATGGACTGTCATTCTGCCCGGACTGCAGCCCAGCCTTTTGCCCTCTGCCGCCTGAGATACACGCCAGACTGCCCCACAACCCTCCCCAGGACTACCGGAGGGGTTTATTTATAGAAATCTCAGTACTCTCTTCCCTGATTTTTCTTCGTCGTCACCTAAAGAGGGACACAATCCTCCCCGTCGTGTCTTAGAGGTGACGTCAGTGTAGATAAATATTCGCATTCATGGTCCCAGTATGGAATCTGCTCCTGGCTGGTATTTTACCAGGAATTTCCAGTATGGGGGGGGGCCTTCGAGCGCTATAGCTAGCACCCGATTTACAGGAATCAAATATTCTGTGATTCACTGGCATTTGCTTCACTATGCAGCGGCCACTGACCACAGCCCTACCCCGGCATCCCGTCTGAGCTGCATCCCAGGCCTCCGGGATTAGCTGTCATTCTAAGTAGATGGACGGACTTTCACACACTAAACCTGTATGACGCCGCTGGCTGGGGGCTGCTGGATGTTCACCTCACCCAAGTGGAATCGTAGGTCCTGCTTGTAGCTTTGGTGAGGAGAAGAACGGGGCAACAGCAGGAAACAATAAAGATCAAACGTGAGAGCCACTCTCTAAATATAATAACAATAAAAATGGAACGTTATGCTAATGTACCGACGCATCCTGCAACGCCGGAAGTGTCCCGCAGCGGCAGTCATGCAGCTGGCCAACTTAACTGCCAGCTATACAACAGAGGTATTAAATCGATGGGGATGCCTTAATTCATCAGCTTTGTGCGTCTCAAAGAAACTCAAGGCAGGTATGTTAGGGCCTTAACGAGGAGCGCGTGGAAAATGGAAGTACGATGATCGCATTTGAATGTTATTTTACTTCACCTTTGAAGAAGGAGGGTGTTACCCAGGGTAAGAGTGTGGCATTTTTCAGGTCCCTACAAACTTCTGTGAATGAAATCAAAAAAGTAAAAATGACAAAAGTCTCATATTTTGTTTGGTGACTTTATGGTTAAGGTTAGGGCTGGGGGGGGTTAGGGTCGTCATTGTTGGGATTAGGGTGTCGCCCTTAGAAATGGACGGTCCCCACAAAGATTGAGTATACATACAGATCTGCGCGTGACAGCTGTGAATCGGAGATAGATGTTGGCTAAGCCAGTCTTCAGGTAAGATGAGCTCAGTTGTGGCACAATGCTTTGGGACTGTGGAGTAAAGTTGTGAGTCATCGCCTGAGTGATGAATCGGCAACTGATCGGCCTCTTTGCCATGCAGCAGCCAGGAAACATGCCGATAGGGTTTAACGAATATGGAACCATCACACGGCCAGAAAGCGTAATGTCCGGGAATTACCGCCCATAATCCCTCACTGCGTCATGTGACGCGGTTTCATCAGAGCCATACTGTGACTGCTGTAAGGGGTTAAATCTCTGCCGTTATTATGTGTACAGTAACACAGATGTCAGGCCTTTCTGCTCACTCCTCCAACCACATATGTCCGTCTTCCAAGCGCTTATCCTGGTCAGGGTCCTGGGGGGCCTGGAGCCCCCCCCGGCAGCACAGGTCAGAATGATGGGCTAATGGGCTACACCCTGTATGGGATGCCAGTCCATCACGGGGCATGTATATGCACACACTATCTAAAGGGATAGGCAGTTTATAAAAGCCAATTAGCCTAAATGACTGTCTTTGGAAAGTAGAGGACCTGGAGGAATCCCATGTGACAGGGGGAAAACATTCAAACTACACACAGAGCAGGTGGGATTCAACCCCACAACTCTACCGGTGCTCCTCCACTGAGCGCCCATTCAGTCTCATTCCCAGGAATTGTAGTGACAGCCCTGGAGGTGCTGGGCTGAGGCACCACCCAGCGAGCCTCGCTGATCACCCTGCTCCAAACGCAGACAGCTACAAACAGCTCAATTCAGAGGCCTTGTTAAAAACGAAACGCTCAGAGCGCGAGTGACAACACTGCAATCTTGTTCCCCCACGTTTATCCCTTCATGTTAAAAACAAATACTGAACAAGTGAAGAATGAATAATTTATGTACTGCATAATGCGAGGTTATTGACACAAACTAGGTTAAGGATTCCTACAAATATTGTCAATGCTTTCATGCCTGACGATATTCCTCCTCGAGGAAAGTAAAACATTTCCCATCGTGTGCATCAAGCTCTCTCCTTCTGAACAAAACACAAAATGAGCTTGGCATTTGCACTTTTTTTGCGTTTCATATTTGTCCCGTGCCAATGAAACAGTTGCTAGATGTTTTGGAAAGCTTTGTACATCTGCATGCTGGTTTCAAAACCCATCGCACGCAACATTGTAGCGGCAAAACCTCTACAAGCGTCTGTACAGTAACACTTCACGCACTTTAGGCTTATAGTGTTTTACATCTTGGGTATACAGACGTCAAACTATACTTTGTCAGATTCCTCATTATGACTGAGGCTCCTACGATCCGTGAGTTTCAAAACTTCAGTTCCTCATTTTGTCAGAAGCTTTCGTTTGACACCTGGTCTACATCCTGCCATCCATATTCCATAACTGCGGATTCAGTACGAAGTCCTCGTGGACCTGGAACCCATGGAAGCTCAGCATGCATTACAGGGGCTGCCAGATCATCACAGAGACACCAAGTCACCAGCGGAAGGCAACCCACAAGTAAATGGGCAGAAGAGGCAAAGTCTAGGCTAACCTTGGAAGTGTGACCCCACGATATGAGACACAGGGCTCCTGCGGCTGTTGGCCAATGACTTTGCTGGATACCAAGAATACTGAATGTTTTGTCAGTCACATGGTCTCTATTCTGTCAAAGTACAGAAAAAATGAATAATGTGGGCAATGAAACACGGTTAGTTGGGTAAAACACCACAACATAACAACATTAATTAAAAAATTACCAGATCTGTTGTAGTTCCCATTTGCTAGAAAGCAGAATTTTTAAGTAAATGCCAGGTTACACTCACAAATTATAGATGGGGAAGGGGATGTGAATATTGAATAAAAATACAAAACTGATTAGCCGCATGGATGTCCTGGATGTGGACCTCCACGCTGCTGGTGAGTCTCTCACTAAGAACCAAGCAGCCTTTCCATGGGTCCAGGCTCGGAGGGACACGCAGGCGGCCTTGGGCCCCCGCGACCGGCCGCTTAATGTCAGGACCCTCATGTGCAAGTTACCACACCGAATATCACAGCAGAGTGTCAAATCGATGGGCTGCCAGCCCCAGAACAACGACTTTCAGGACTTCTCTCCCTTGCTGAGCTCATCGCTGACACCGAGTGCCGACATTTAAATCTACAAAAAAAAAACAAACAAACGAAAAAAAAAAAACCTTATTTATTTATTTCTCTTTTAAAGTGCCAGTTACTTAAAATGATCAATATTGATATGTAACAAAGATCACTTCTCAAAGATCACTCTGACTGAAGGGACAAAGAAGGGAAATTAACAGGCCAGCGATTCGTCTGACATTTAACTGGATTTAATTTAACATATTACAGTACAGTGCACAGACGAATTCGGCTACCATCATGCGTTTCTCAGCCCCTGCTTTACTGGCTGAGATAAGGTCAGCTGTCACTAAACAATATTTGCTTTCTAAAAATTGATACATAACAGGGGGGGAAACCGCAGAGCAGGTGGGATTTTCTCATATTCGGCAAGACTTCTGACCTTTACTTAAGCTGATTTAATATGGTTACTTTCGTACGCATGTGTTTGTACTTTTCAGAGAGACGCAGATCCCTCACGCTGTCATATAGGTTGCATATTGCTATCTCCCTCTGAAACGGATGGAGAGGAAACGATAATGAGATTTTTATTTTATTCCTCTTGGACCCTGGGAATGTTGTGCAGTCTGATTCATTTTATTTTATTTTTGCAATCTCTATTTCTCAGTCCAGGTTTTCCTAACCTATGACACATCTGTTCAGTATCTTTCCATTTCAAATGAGTGCATTTTTGTGAAGAAGGGTTTGAACTCAGGTGTGGGAGAAGTTGGGTAAGGTCTGTATTTGTGATAGAGAGAGAGAGAGAGAGATAGTATATTCTGTCATTAAATGAAAAATATTGATGACGTGTTTTAAATGTTCCACTCAGTCCAGCATCTCAAAAGCCCAACAGGAAGCAGTGCACAGCTTACCATAAATCATGTTAAAATCAATCCTGAAGATAAGCTGCGGTTTATTGATAATCTTATGATGCAAATGGATCCTGTCTTGTGACAACAATTTAGCGGTCACTGCTTGAAACCCAGCAGTCGCTCTTACTTTTCGTAGATTTTTCGTAGCAACAGGCAGCTAACAAGGGGGCAGCCTCCAGCACCGCGACCCCGGTTTCGGGTTCGCCGCCGATTCCTCGTCCAGTCCAGGTATGGACCGTGATCCGAGCTGAGCTCCCTGAGCCTGGGAGCCACCTGGCAGGCTTTGGGCTTTTCCTGCGAGCATCCATGCACACGCTCAGGCAAACTTAGAAGATCTCTTTGGGCCTCATGGGGCTCCTCTCAAGGCTGTGACTCTGGCTCCTCCCATGCGGCGGGTAGACGCCCCCATCAGGCGGCGACAGGCGGCGCATGAGTCTCAGCTGCCAAAGTGCCAGCGGTTTGGAAAGAGCCCTTGACTAGAGATTAGCGCTGCACCAATTCTGTCACCGAGAACATTCTGGATGCCGCCCAAGTGCCAATTTCACCTCTGTTGGCAAAAAAACTAACAAAAAGAAAAAAATAATAGAGTCTTCTGCCATGACGAGCAAAGGTGAAACAAAATGGACCCTGGGTGTTTGCATTTCCTGTGTGCGGTGATGCTGCCTGCACTCGGATGTGAGTTGTTTGATGGGAATTATCACCTTCGGTTTCCAGGCGCCCCCCCCTCCCCACCGAACAGCACGAAGGTAAACAGAGACGCGACGGCAACTCTGCATAGCTTTCGTATTAGTCGCATTATTTATTAATGCGATCGAATGTTTCTGAGTGGTAATGGCCCCGCGCTTGCACGCTGCCTTCCATTTCCACGGCAACACCCCCCTCCTTCAGCATCCGGGGAGGATTCCAAATCAAAACACTTACTGCCTGGTATTTTTAGGCCCAGCGGATTGATATGTTTATGCACGTACCAGTCGGCGTGGAAGTGCGGCATCTGTCTGACAGCCGACGCTCCCTACAGCTTGACAAATTATTTTACCATTAAACAACTGGGAAATGTAGGTCCATTTAAACAGATACCGTTAATGTGGTTTTCTGGTGGCATTAGTTCCTGCGCAGCGGCGACGTAAAGGTGCTTTAGTCTGACATAATTTGGTAGCTGACACGGATTCACGGAAGGACGTTCGTCGGTCACCGCAAATGACACTCGTTTGAAATTTGCACTGAAGACGTTTTAGCTCGGAATGGCAGGTACGCAGAAGCGGCACCCTCAGAGGGACGGCTTCATCAGTTACAGGAGAAGGAGAATTAAAAAAAGCAGCTGGATAGAGAAACAGGAGAGGAAATATTTCTGGAATGTTTTTAACAGATAAAGCAGAGTGTAAGCCATTGCGAATTTTGAGGTAGGTTATACCTCCCGTGGAATTGTTTTGCTTAATCTACTTATAGAGGACATACTCTAATCCATAGTCACCGCTCAGCAGCATTTATTAATGGCATACATTACTGAGCCTAGAGGAGCATGTATAAATAGTGCTGAGTATTATTAAAATCTGAAGGGGATATAGCATATGGCCAATTAAGACATGTAATGCTGACTTCATCCCCACGACCTGCTGTCAAAGGTGACATTCCGCTGTTGTCCTGTGGGCTGAGATCTTTGCCGTGAATCTGCCATCTTTGACGACGTCGTGGTTCCACCCTGGCCCGTTTCAGCTACCCCTGCATTAGCGCTTCTCGGGGGGGGGGAAATGTTACTTAGGGTGCGTCTCGAAACTGTCGATCTGTAAGGAAAAGTACATCATTGCGGTAACCTAACTCTCCTTTAAAAAATGGCCTTGTATACATGTGGAGGTGTAACAGGTGTTTCTGCAGGAGTAGAATCTGTGGGTAAACTGAATAAAATGAGAACTGCCTAATAATAGCCAAGGAAGATCTGAGATTTGCAGGACTTATCTTCTTAAATGTAAAGTGCTAAACAGCCTTTCTTTTCCCTTTTCAGCCTTGAATAAAAGGAAATCAGACCCAATATGATTAGTTGCTCCATTTATTAGCTTCATTTTTTAGGCTGTATTTGCCTCCAAGTTGTGTCCCCAACACTAAAGCTCATTTTAATCTGCACAAAGAAACATCAATATCGCTTATTTTGTTTACAGTTCTGTGACCAACATGCTTAGAGGGAGCATAAACAGACACGCACACGCGTGTGCGACGCGGTGATGAGTCCCCGTCTTCCTGACCGGCCCTCGCCCCGAGCCGATCCGCCAGGCCACAAGGCCGCCCTCTTTCCCATCATGCACCTTAAGATGTCTCAGGAGTCATTTATGAGTCAAAGCCGTCTCTCAGAGTCTGGCAGCCGTGGGTGAGATTTAGTGCCGATGTACGCGTGAGAGAGCGGGCACCGCGGATTAAAGCCTAATGGTTTATCACACCTGAATGCCAGCTTGTCGGTTTATCTCACTTAATGTCGGGGTGAAAAGGATTTAAAGCGTCTGAGAGTCGCGGCACTGAGGAAGGTCTTCTGATCCTCCCTGAAATAAAGTGTAGAATGAAAATCCGCGCTGTGCCGCTTTTACAGCTGTGTTGCATCACTATGTCTGAGAGCGAGTGAAAATGACTACCGCAGTCGCCTCGCTTTCCTCTAAAGCAGGACTAAATAAAAAATATGTCTATGGTTCCCTCGCATTTGTGATGCTTTCCGATGCTGGGTCTTATCTCTTCATGTAGGAATTCAATAAATCAAATAAATTTACGAAGTCAAACTTTTTTCCTTTGTGCTTTTTTCATTTCTTTTTTTTTTGGGGGGGGGGGGGGGGGTGGGGGTGCAAATTGTTGCCAGGTCGATCTTCACCCACTGTCTCACTAAACCATGTGAAAGAAAAGCACCGTGGGGGGGAGGGTTCAGTTAGATATTTAACATTGGGTTCCCCCACCCCAACACGCTCGCTCTCTCTCGCTCTCTCTCGCTCTCTCTCACTCTCTTTTCGCTTCACAAAGCCGGCTCCATCTTTCATTCCGAAAATAATAAGCTTTAACAGGATCTGGGGGTGAAGGGGTCTTGCCATCATTTAGGCCATGTCTGAAATAGCTTAAGAAAGTATTGTAAATCATCTATAATGGCATTTTTCTTCCCTCACCAGCATAGGACGCACTACAATAGGTGTGAGAACCACTCAGAACATTTAAATCCAGGGCTGGAGACTTTATTTAAATGGTTTTTCAAAACCATACTGATGAGGTGTGTCGGGGAGGAGAAAACAGACGCGCTCACAAATGCCGGGTAAGTTACATGGCACTAGATACGTGCCGAGATCACCAATAAAACCAGTGCGAAGGAGGTTTCTCTACTGCGTGACTCATTACCGCTGAACATTTCCCAAAGAGCTTTTCTTATTCAGTTTCCCTGAGCTCTTTGCAGATGGAAGAGTCTTTTTTCCTTGGATGACGATTACGAAACAGAAAGTTACCCAGTAAAAGTTTGCTGGTTTCTGCCTGGAGTCGCCGGTGGCTGCGATTTCAGCCATGACATTTGATGGAACCACAGGGGGCGATGTAGAGCCGGACCACCTGCATGACAATCAGTAATGCTAGCCATATGCTCATGGGCGTGACAGTCTGGCTCTTTCAAAAACAGCTGAAATTATTGCCTGCTTTGTGGGAATTCCATCCATCCATCCATCCATCCATCCATCCATCCATCCATCCATCCATCTAATGGTATATTGCTGTGCTGTCTGTCTGTGTGTCAAAGGTTTACAGTATAATAGTCATGCTCAATAGCAAGTTCACAGACATTACACGGAAGACACAAATTCAGCCGTACTACCATATAACCCCCCCCCCCCCCCCCCCGCCGGCCAGGCTGCTCTAACCTGTCTCTTTCGTGCAGGATTAGAATGCATCAGAGGATTCCTTATTGTTTGTTTGCATTTGTCTGAAAACTGCCAATCCTAAGGTCATCGAGATTAAGAGCAGAGGTTTGCAAACTGGGCAGAGAGCCTCACTCTGGGCTCTTCGGAATTATGGAGAAAACCTAGTGATACTGCGAATGAGGAACCATCAGTCCAATGTCAAGGATTCAAGGGTTTAATTTATCAGAGACATAGACAGTTTCATGAGCCTCCTATTAGGACACCATAAGCATCTTTCATCAAATCTTTAGTGATATTAACTCACCGGTGGTGCAGATGCAACTTATTGTCAGTATTCCTTATCATAATTCCCATCACTTCAACCCTACTGCCTACTCTGCCAGCCCACTCATCCTGCATAGTATGTAGATTGTAACTTCATTTCTTCTACTATATTTAAATTGATTACTGCTTCTGCAGTAAATTTCACTAGCAAAATATCTACTAGAAAATCTTCCACTCTTATAGTACAATTATTTTTAGATAAATATTCATCTGGGGAATCAGTTACTAATGAGAATATTGTTTATTATTTATGGCTGTATGTATGGCTTCATCTGGGAATTGCTAAAAAAATGAAAGCTCAGCATAAATAAGCCTCCTTGCAATCCTTCCTCGTCTGTGCAAAGCCCAGCTGACTGCAGGAGTGCTCATTCCGCGCTTCTCTACCTCTTTACTTATCGCAGTATGTTTCCTGTGTACGGTTCTCTCCACCCTGTCCTGTATCTCTGTCCCTCTCCAGTATCCCCCCCTCTATGGGCCGCAGATGGCTTATTGCATTTCTTTCATCCAGTATAGATGGGAGAAGGACACGAAGAGGACAGTGAATGCAGGAACCGAGGATGGAGAAGGGAAGCTCCGGAAAGCACTATTCACAGACAAAAAGTCAATAGCATGTCAAGGACTGATGATAGGTCTGGGACCCGGTGATAGGGCTGGGGCCTGGTGATAGGTCTGGAGGCCCAGTAATTGGTCTGGGGCCCGGTGATAGGTCTGGAGGCCCAGTAATTGGTCTGGGGCCCGATGATAGGGCTGGGGCCTGGTGATAGGTCTGGAGGCCCAGTAATTGGTCTGGGGCCCGGTGATAGGTCTGGAGGCCCAGTAATTGGTCTGGGGCCCGGTGATAGGGCTGGGGCCTGGTGATAGGTCTGGAGGCCCAGTAATTGGTCTGGGGCCCAGTGATAGGGCTGGGGCCTGGTGATAGGTCTGGAGGCCCAGTAATTGGTCTGGGGCCCGGTGATAGGTCTGGAGGCCCAGTAATTGGTCTGGGGCTCGGTGATAGGTCTGGGGCCTGGTGATAGGTCTGGAGGCCCAGTAATTGGTCTGGGGCCCGGTGATAGGTCTGGAGGCCCAGTAATCGGTCTGGGGCCCGGTGATAGGTCTGGGGCCCGGTGATAGGTCTGGAGGCCCAGTAATTGGTCTGGGGCCCGGTGATAGGTCTGGGGCCTGGTGATAGGTCTGGAGGCCCAGTAATTAGTCTGGAGCCCGGTGAAGTGTTTGCAGGCCCAGTGATAGGTCTGGGCTTCAGCTGATTAGTCTGGGGCCCAATGATAGGTCTGGAGGCTGTTGATAGGTCTAAGGCCCAGTGATAGGTTTGGGGACTGTTGGTAGGTCTGGGGGGCCGGTGACAGGTCTGGGGCCCGGTGATAGGTCTGGGGCCCGGTGATAGGTCTGAGGCCCGGTGAAAGGTCTGGTACCAGGTGATAGGTCTGGGGCCCGGTGATAGGTCTGGGGCCCGGTGATAGGTTAGGGGCCCGGTGATAGGTTTGAGGCCCGGTGATAGGTCTGGGGCCCGGTGATAGCTCTGGGGCCCGGTGATAGGTCTGGGGCCCGGTGATAGGTCTGGGGCCCGGTGATAGGTCTGGGGCCCGGTGAAAGGTTTTGGGGCCCGGTGATAGGTCTGGGGCCCGGTTACTGGTCTGGAGGCTGTTGATAGGTCTGGAAGCTAAAGTATTGGGACACATGGCCATTATATCTACAGGCACTTTTATGGGATCCCTTTCAAAATTCATAGACATCAATATGTAGTTGGTCCCTCCTTTGCAGTTGTAACAGCTGTCACTCTTCTGCAAAGGTTTTCCACAAGATTAATAGCGAATTTTTGCTTATTCATCCAGAAGAGCATTTGTGAGGTCAGGTATTGATGTTGGGCATGAAGGCCTGGTTTGCCATCTCCATTCTAATTCATCCAACAACAAACATGCTTTATTTGCCATTGGCAGGTACGTCGGAATGCTACTCTTCACAAACCCATCTTGCTCTCCATAACTTGGGGGTCACAGCACAGGGTCAGCCAACCTGTGGCACCCCTGGAGCTGGGGGCTTAGGGTCCATGAGCATGTGACTGTTTCGCCAAGGCAAGGGTTCAAACGGGCAATCATCTGATCACAGGCACAGAGACTTAGCCTGGTGAGCCACTCACCGCCTCCCGAAGGTTCCTGATGGGGTTGAGGTCAGGACTCTGTGCGGGTCAGTCAAGTTCTTCCACACCAAACTCACCCAACCATGTCTTATAGTCCATGCTTTGTGAACTGGGGCACGGTCATGTTGGAACAGAAAAGAGACTTCCCCAAACTGTTCCCTTAAATTTGGAAGCATAGGACTGTTCAAAATGTCTTGGTATGCTGAAGCATTAGGAGTTCCCTTCATTTGAGCTAAGGGCTCAACTTCTGAAAAACAACCCCATGTCATTATCCCTCCTCCACCAAACTTTACATTTAGCCCGATGCAGTCAGGCAGGTAACGTTCTCCTGGCATCTGGCAAATCCAGACTCGTCCATCAGACTGCAGGACAGGGAAGTGTGATTCGTCACTCCATGTAACACATTTCCACTCTTCAAGTGTCCAGTGAGACGTGCTTTACAACACTCCATTCAAGGCATTGCACTTGGTGATGTGAGGCTTGCATGTAACAGCCCACATGGTCTGACACTTTGTGGCTGAGTTTCTGTTGTTCCTGAACGCTTCCATTCTGCAATAATACCACTTACAGTTGATCATGGAATTTCTAGCAGGAAATAAATTTCACAACTTCTTGCAAAGGTGGCAAGAACAGTACCCTGCTTGAATTCACTGAGCTCTTCAGGACGACCCATTCTTTCACAAATGTTGTAAACCAGACTGCATGGCTAGGTGCTTCATTTTATACACCTGCGGCAATGGGTCTGAATGAAACACCTGAATTCAATAAATTCAGATAATTAGATGATTCAATTAATTCAGATAATTCAGATTAAGAGGTGTGTCCCAATACTTTTGCTTTTCCATTTCAAAACAACCATTGGTATTGGCTCCCTCCCTGATAGTAAGAAGGTGACCATTCCTTCAAATGTATCGATATTACTTCTGACTAAATAGTGTATATGGACCTGTGTAACTACATTTGGCACTGAATATCCTACATTTTTGTAGTTTTATTGGTCTGATTTTTGTAGGTTTCCGCATCCCACTGCCTATGGATCAGGCCGACTTTCATTTTCACAGACCTCATTTCCGACCTTTTATATGTACTTGTAATTTCTGTTATAAAAGATAATAAACCGGGCTGCACCTGGTCACCTCGCCAAGTTATGAGTTCATTAAGAAGAATACAAATCCAGATTAACTTTTGATTTACTACTGTGTGTTTGCAAACCTTTCCCCCACGTTCCAGGATTTTTTCAAACTGGGTTCAAATCGCCCTTTCATTACTGCATTTTTTTCAGTAATACAGACCTTCAATATTTCCCTCCAAAATATACTTTCATTTTTTCCCTCCTGGGTTCATTATGTTTATTTCTAAGCCTATGTGATGCAGGGCTGGCATGAATCCATTCATTCATACAGCCGAGATGTTCAAGGTTCAAAAGAAGTCAAATGACTGAATCGGCTGATTGGATAATGGACTGCGGATTCTATTCAGCAGAAAAACACATTCCTTGTTATTCCGGACATTCCACAGGAGACATGCGCAATCCGGACGTCTCTCAAAGTTTACAAACATGGACACAGTGGTGGGCATTTATTCGCAAAATCTGCAGTCAAAGACATGAGACCACAGACGAAGAAATAAACAACAGACACGCATAATACACGCAGTGCATGCGACACATGGATGCAGGCCTGCAAACTGCGCATGAGCAGAGACGGTAAGACAGACGCCTGCCCATATCAGCTGGAATTGTCATGCATGAATTAATCTATATTGTATATTCAGAATTTTCACAACCAAATAGTCACAAAGGCATTCGGAGTTTTTTTTTTTTTTTTTGTCAAAGGAAGGAAAAATCTAAATAGCCTGTACTGGACCAGTTTGATTATTCCATAATCTCTTCAAAGAAGAAAACCGATCCTCCCAGAAGAAAAACACTGAGATAGGCACAAATCACAAATTGCATGTACACTTGTTAAGTCTCTTGATGCTGGCTGATAAGGCTTGGTCTGATGCAGATAGATGAATCGGAAGATCGCATCGAGCTGACGCATGGGTCCGGTCGTCGGATAGCAGATGGCTTAACAGAAGGGGATGCTTAACAAATGGCTGAGCGTTTTATTGATTAATACTTTTATGATATAGAGATGAAGAAGTGCATAGCAGAACGGTCCCAGCATAAGAATACAAAGGCCTATCAGATGTAGGATAATTATGAAAGAGAGCTGGAATAGAAAATCGTGGGCGGGAACAGAAAGCAAGACTGATCACGTGACTTCTGAGCCTTGACACAGATTGGTTGGCTCACACTCAGGTCTGTTTTCAGAATTTGCGTCGACAGTTAGATGATCCTAAGCTGAAACTGTTTGTGAGAAGACTTGTCTCCTAATTGTGAATATTGTCTTATGAATGCAGTATTCGAGGAAGCATGTATGCGAGAAGAAAATCAATAACATGCATTGCTGCAGGTTGTTTTAGGGTTTTAAAGGTGGGAAGTAGTAGTTTAAGATCTAGTATAAATTTATTCTGAGGTCAAAGGTGAATGCTGAAGTAATATGTTTATCCCATCCTATCCAGGGTGCCCCCCAGGCTTGTACCTGATGCTCCCCTCATGACCTTGGATAAATGGCTGGAAGATGGATGGATGGATGGTTTCAGGCATTAACGTGTCAGAGTTTCATAAGAACTAGGAGGTCCTCACATTAATGTCATACACTAGGGATATTCAAATCACGGCCTCGAGGGCCGAGCCCTGCTGGTTTGCCAGCCTTCCTTTACCTGTGAGCCGGGTGTGAAGCCTCTGAACAATCAGAATCGGAAATTGTTAAACCAACTACGTGGGAGAACTGAAAACAAGGCCTGGATTTGTAACCGAGAGCCAGATTTGAAGAGTCCTGTCTTATACCCAAACACTTTTGCTTATATACTGTATATATGAAGTGACACTCAGTCATTCTGTGAGATTGACCAACAGGTCTTTGGTTATGAAATCGGCTTAAAGCCTGAGGATGCATAAGGGAGGCGGGCCAAATCACATTACTGCTGTCTTCCTGACTCCGGAGACAGAAAGTGCTGCGTCATCCTCCCAGTGCAGGAAACTGAAGAACCTCCATAAGTGTAACAAGCACACGAAGCTGAATGTCATTGGCACAGCAATGAAGTTAACACCCTCGTTCCTAATAATATCTGCAGCAAGCAGGATGTGGATGGGGGGGGTGGAGGAAGGCGGACTGGACCTGGGGTCCGGTACCTGACTGGAATGACGACTCACCATTTACTGTCGCAAACCGGTAGCACTCTGGCAGATAAGGCTTGGGGGGGAACCTGTCTCCCCAGAACAACAACTTTTTTTTCCCCGCATCTGTCCAAAAGAACAATGATTTATGGTGTCAAAAGTGGCATTTAAATTGAAAAGCGAAAGGAGCAGACACCGGCACAATCGCAGGAGAGCAGTAACTTATTTCAAACATTGACCAGGGCAGTTTCAGCATTGCTTTGTTGTCTGGACTGGTGCATGTAGGCGGCATGCGATTACAGCATGACAGACAGCAGCCACATACTCCTCTAAAATGGATTTACATATATATGTGTGTGTGTGTATGTGTGTGTATATATATATATAAAAAAAAAAATTCCCCACTCGCCCTCCTGTGGGCGGTCTTTTGTCCTTCAAGCTCGGGTCCTCTACCAGAGGCCTGGGAGCTTGAGGGTCCTGCGCAGTATCTTAGCTGTTCCTAGGATTGCGCTCTTCTGGACAGAGATCTCAGATGTCATTCCTGGAATCTGTTGGAGCCACTCTCCCAGTTTGGGCGTTACTGCCCCGAGTGTTCCAATTACCACTGGGACCACTGTTACCTTCACCTTCCACATCTTTTCTAGCTCTTCTCTCAGTCCTTGGTATTTCTCGAGCTTCTCATGTTCCTTCTTCCTGATGTTACCATCGCTTGGGATTGCTACGTCTATCACTACGGCCTTCTTCCTCTGCTTGTCCACCACTACTATGTCCGGTTGGTTAGCCATTACCAGTTTGTCAGTCTGTATCTGGAAGTCCCACAGGATCTTAGCCTTATCATTCTCAGCCACCTTTGGAGGTGTCTCCCATCTTGACCCTGGGACTTCCAGCCCATACTCCCCGCAGATGTTCCTGTACACTATGCCAGCCACTTGGTTATGGCGTTCCATGTACGCCTTGCCTGCTAGCATCTTGCACCCTGCTGTTATGTGCTGGATCGTCTCGGGACGACTATATATATACATATATATATATATATAAATGAAAGACTTGGGACTGCAGCTTGGCAGATCTTTAGGATCCATATTATGTAGAGGGATGATAATAGGGTTTGGGATGACTTGGGTATGGGAGATGGAAAGTAATTCATAACTACAAGCGTGGATCTGACAAAATGAAAATGAGTTAGACTTTATAACTATAGTGGCCAGATAGAGCAAATAACTTCTGCCGTAGGTACTGCAGGATGTCCTGGTCGCACACTTGACTTCCTGTGTGTGATCTTTTCAGATGTAAGTTCTGCAGAGTCAGTACTCTTATATGTTATGTGTAAAAGCTGCTATATGCAATCTGTGGTCAGCTAAGTGATGTATGGGGTCATGCTTAACCTCATCAATTTGCCTTTAACACTATTTTGACCAAACCCAAGCGTGGGAGTAGAACTGCTGTCTGATACCTTTGTGAAACAGCTAAATTTGCAGTTTTGAGCCATTCAATGGCTACGAAAGTTTATAGAGATACAAATTTACAGTTGAAACATGTCGTGTCTCGCATGGTACCCAAGTATCATTCATGGGAGAAGGTAGCAGAAGCCGTTGCCATTCATTAATGAAGGAATGTTGAAGTACGAGGGTGAAATATCACTTTTAAGGGCTTTCAGTTTATGGATTTCAGAAGACATATAGTGCAATATGAGACTGTCATGATCTTAAAGCAGTTATGTAAAATCTGACATAAAAATTCTGCCAGCTAAGCGGTACACCCATCTATTCATCTTCCAACTGCTTATGCAGGTCGGATTCGTGGGGGGGGGGGGGGGGGGGGTGCCGTGCCAACCCCAGGCAACAGAGGGCACAAGGCAACGAAGCACCCTGGGCGAGATGCCAGTCCATCACACAAACATGAAAAACCGTTCACTGCGGACAGTTCTGATATGATAATTAACGAAGCTTCATGTCTGTGGAGGAAACATAGCTCCCAGAGGGTACATGTATAATGCAGAGAGCGTGGACGTACACACACACACACACACACACACACACACACACACACACAACAGAGGCGAGAATCCAGTCAGCAGCCCTGGAGGGGCGAGATGACGGCTCTGCCCATTGAGCTGGACCGCCTCCTCACCCAGCGTCACAGTACAGCCGAAATAAAAGGAATCACAATGTGAGTCTTATTATATTTCATACATCAGTGATGCCCCTTAATTATCCTGAATTTGAAAGCCTTGCGATAAAGACTCAAATGACATCATGTCCATCCTGAAGCTTTTGTTTCCTTGGATCGTTCTCTGCTTTGTATTCATCTGTAAAAAGAAGCTTTATGATTACATTACCTGGAATTGTTTTATTAATTGGATTCGAATTTAAGGTAATTGCCTTTTGGAATCGATTCATGGGCTGAGCTCTCAAATTAAGAATCAATGTTTTCCAGGGACTCCATAAACTTCACTGAGTCAATGTGACACAAGTACTAATTTCCTGCCAATGTGTCGAGCAGCGTAGGTGTCAGGCGGACGCAATCTTCATGCCCGGTTTGAGGGAATTGAATCTGGCGCCACATCGGAAAGCGTGATCCCTTCATCACAACAAACAAATCGACTCCTCTGGTGATAAAGCCTTTCAGAGGCTGGGGTCTGGGCTGAATCGTCACAGAAACTCTGTACCATGTGCGCCTGCCTTGTTGCATTCTGACTACCGTCCCGTAAAGATCCACGCTAGCTCTGCCAAAGGGCTTAATTCTCTCGAACGACTGGTGGTGGGTTTGACTGAGAGCCAAGTCCCTTTCAGCCGAAATCAAGGAGAATTCATGCTGAGGCAGATTTTGGCCGGTGTGGTTGCTTTCTGATCCGTCAGCCGAATAGCTAAACAGGGTGTCCTTTCTCGTAGATTATCGTTTTGCAGCGACCAAAGACAATCACGCTTCATGTGCCCAGATGATCAGAGACAGCAGATAGGAACACAGGAGCACACTGCAGGTCAGGTTTAGCAACCACAAGCGGTATATTATTTTTTCATTGTTTGCTTAGATTCTGTATATTTCCTTACGCTTGTTGGAAGCTTTTAGCACAGCAGAGGACTGGCATTAAGTAGGGATAGTATGACATAACATTGGCTCACTTACATTTGCTAGTCTTATCTTACAACATGAAAGTGATTCAGTTAGCATTTGTTAACCTTCAAATACCTCAGTACTACAAAAAAGTTGTAGGCCAGCAAAGAAATTATTCATTGGCTTTATCTGTATATGCGAGACTGAGTTAAAGTCTTAGGCAGTGAAAGATAATGTTTAAAGGTGTCCTGGGTAGTAATTGAATATTTGCTGAGAAAAAAAGAATGCAATTAAAATGAAAATATATGCAAATAAACAGAAACACAATAAGCAACAAGAATTTCTTTCTGTTCTCCTAATATCTCGTCGGACGACTAGATGAACACCACCCTCGTCGGACGGCTAGATGAACACCACCCTCGTCGGACGGCTAGATGAACACCACCCTCGTCGGACGGCTAGATGAACACCACCCGTGTCGGACAGCTAGATGAACATCACCCTCGTCGGACGGCTAGATGAACACCACCCGTGTCGGACGGCTAGATGAACATCACCCGTGTCGGACGGCTAGATGAACACCACCCTCGTCGGACGGCTAGATGAACACCACCCGTGTCGGACGGCTAGATGAACATCACCCGTGTCGGACGGCTAGATGAACACCACCCTCGTCGGACGGCTAGATGAACACCACCCTCGTCAGACGGCTAGATGAACACCACCCGTGTCGGACGGCTAGATGAACACCACCCGTGTCGGACGGCTAGATGAACACCACCTCGGTTCCTGCGTCTCTCTTCAGAGGCACCCCAGCCAGTCCATGCATTTGCTAAATTTCACCACCAGCTCACTTAACTAATTAATTTAATCAACTAAACAATTTGATGACACTAACCAAACAAGGTGTGCTACTGGTCGAGTCAAAAAATACATGTGAGTATCGAATGGCTGCTGCCAGTCCTGTACTGGGATGGGACTTTTCACCAGGCTAAGCTGACACACTTTGACAGACATATAATCACAGTTTTACACCAACATGAAGATCATTTAAGCATAATTTTCTTTTGCAGCCTGTATGTCCTCATGCCCAACACATAGCAGTTAGTACAATCCAAATTCTGTATCACACTTGGCACCAGTAGGTGAGAGGTTCAACTAGCAGGAGGGGTTATTGTCACCAGATTGTTGCCAGATTGCTCCAGTGAATAAATTGCATATATTAACGAATCCCGTGAAAACTAAATTATAGTTACTTGCTGAATGCAATATGTAATTTTCCATGTGACACATATGCAGCCTGAAGCCTTTGTGAATAACTACTCAGCTACTCAATGATAGTGACTATAGCAACCATTATGTAGTTACATGTAGTCAAATTAATTAATTCATTTTATTTCAATGAAAAAGCTACACAGCTCTACGCCGCTCCGTTTCGGCTGATATTTCTTTATCATAAAATGTTTTCTTCGTTTTATTTGGCAAAAATAAGACCCAATTGGTCTTTTACCTGGTGAGGTCATGGTCACATGACCTGGGTCAGCAGGGGCGGTGACCTTGATCCCGCAAAAGCACCTGCCGGCTGCCCAGACTGCACCCGCGACGTTTCTCAGACTGTGGCTTTCTCACGTACCGTCTGCTTGCCCTCGTCCCCCCTCCCGGGACAGCAGAGGGATGCATCCTTTGCTGGATGGGATTAAAGCTCAGAGTCTGTCTGCAGACAGAGAGCCAGTTTGAGGTCCTTCAATAACACAAATCTGCTACAGAAGGGAAAAAAAAAAGATTCCATGCAATGATCTGCTTAATGCAGGCCCACAAGCTGCTTTCAGTGGGAACCTAACCAGGGACAAAAGCCGGGTCTCACACAAAGGAGCAGAATCCAGTTACATCACGGCGACGGTCAGGAGTGGTATTCATCCCTATCTGCGCTCTTCTCATTTTGAGACGACCAGCCTGCTGTTCTGTGCTGTTTATTATCATTTTTTTTGCCATCTTCACTCCCAGTGTCTCCTTTTCGATTTGGGCAAAGTCACGCTGTTTCTTTAAGTCACACGGTGACGCTAATGCCGATGTAGCATCAGCTGCTAGCATGCAGACCCGCGCAGCTGTGGACACTCATCCGCTATGGCGGCAGAGGGGTCGCGAGCTTGTGTCCTCCCGGTTTCACTTTCTCCCGTGCAGGAAATGAGCGCGACGTAACGTGTTTCTTTTCAGAAACGTCAATCTTCTGCGTCCCCCCCCCCTCACTCAGCGCCCCCTCATTTTGTCCCGCCATTCCAGGGTTCACCAAGTGCGAACACGTCGCGGGGCCAATGCATGAGTGACATCTGTGAGGAGCTGATGCTGTGGGAGCTTATCCCGCTATCTGTGCCATAAAGCGGCTTGATATGCAAATAGCAGCCGTGCACGGGCGGCCGCCTTCTCCCAGGGCTTTGCGCGCGGCAGCCTGAGTCAGAGTCAGAGAGAGGAAGGTGATGGATGGAAATTTTTAAGCCTCTGGCGTGAACACCTTTACCAACAAGCTGGCCCGTGGCCTGGCTGCACCACTGCTGACGTCCACACAGTGCACAGTAACTCATTACCATTAGTTAGATGATTAAATTCGCGTGTGAAAAACGGATCAAATATTTAAAACAGTCATGTAATTTCTGCAAATCATTCTATAAAAGAACGACTCAGACTGTAAGAGCATGTGCATATATACATAAGAAGATGTGATCATAGATCATCCATCATCCAACTCATTATATACTGGACCTAATGCGTCCAAAATGCTTCAAACATTCACAGATGATTTCTCACCAACTCAATAAACGAAACGCTAAACTGACCTTCAGCGTCGCCTTTCAGCTGTATGTATGGCTGAATATGCAAATGCAGTCCTGACAATTAACATAAAAGCTTATTATACCTCTTTCCTGTTCCCCTACTTTCGAACCTCTCCTGACAAGTTCCAGGATGTGAAGATGCCTCACTGACTGAGCCAACCCACCAAAGCTGGGCATCGTGGGTTATGGAAGTTTCTGGAAGAGCACACAAAGACCTAAGGTTACTTTTGAAGACTGATGATGACCACTGGCTGAGACTCAAGGAAATGATGTCATGATTCAAGTGAAAGGGGATGTAACAAAAAGGTCACGATGCATCCATATAGTTTCAGGGTCTTGGACACATCGTGCCGAGATGGTTTTATGGCATGACTAGAACAAGTGGAATTGCGGGATCTCAATAAAATGCAACATAACAGCTTTAAACAAACAAGGCCCATCTCCTTTCCAGAACCTTCCACACAGTAACGCAGTGGCAACAGAACAGTGCCTTTCAGCCGCACGGGCAGGGAGCGGGAAACATCAAGGGAGAGATGGATGGTACAAAGTACAGGCAGATGCTGAAGGGACATCTGCTGCTGTCTGCCAAGAACCTGGGGCTGGGGAGGAAGATTCAGCTTTCAGTGGGAGAATGATTATAAAGTACAAAGCAAGAGCAACAATGGAGAGTCTCAGCAAGAAGAAAGCCAGCATCCTCAAACAGTGTGCTGAAAAAGCCCAGACCGCCATCCAGCAGAAAATCGGTGGCATGACTTAAATGTGGCAGTACACAGACCATCCCTGACCAACTTCAAAGCGCTCCAGCTAACAGGAATGGACCAAAATGGAGCAAAGTTAGGAAACAACTTGGTGGAGTTTCACTCGGTGGGAGAATATTTTTCAACAAGATTTTTGCAGTTGGATTGTATATTCTGGATCCCTGAAATAGTTTCGTTTTAAATACATACACGTCAGTCAATCTTTGCTAGGACAGGCTCCAGATCCAATGGCCCTGACCAGGATGCGCGATGAATGGATGGACTGATGAATTTTTATCTGTTTTATTTATAATTGTATTCCGTGCTCTATTATCTGAAAATATCTCATTTTGTCTTCAGATCTCCTGCATTGGGGATCTCAATGCTTCCCCAATCTTTGTGAGGTTTGCATGTTCTCCCCGTGTTGCGCGTGTCTGCATGTTCTCCCCGTGTTGCGCGTGTCTGCGTGTTCTCCCCGTGTTGCGCGTGAAAACTTATTGATCTTGGTTTGGCAAATCTTTTCTTGGGAGACAAACTTTCCTCCCTGAGAAGTGTTATTGCCAAGATTTTGACGCAATAGAATTGTATTGTGATATAACATTGCTTTAGAAAATATTTTACACCAGGGTATAATGTCCAGACAATATGAAAAATTGGACATTGCCCAAGCTTAATTGCAACACAGCTGACTACCGCAGTCCCTGCGATGTGATACTTGTATGCGCATAACATGCGATGTCGATATTAACGTCGCACATCTCGCAGGTCTGCTGAACTTCTAGAGGGCTTGGCCTCCTTCCATTATGCTAATGCATGTACTTCTTGCTATGGCTAATGTTTCCTTGATGTCTGCCCTGAGATTTTCTACTTTTGTGTTTCATGGAACCTGCACAGGAATGTATTTCCTCTTCCACTCCCCAGACTTTTTTCCCCGGCTGCCGCTGACGTCTTTGATGCGATCCCTCACCTACTGTAGATGTATCCATCGGATTCTCCCCCAAGTGATATAATATTCCATTTTATCTGTCATTAATCTAAACTCCATATCTCCTTTTAAACTTTATACTCATTTGGTGAAGTTCTAGTCGTAATTCAGATGCCCCTTAGTCCAAAAATGACTTGTAACAATGTCATTTCAGGTATGTACACTGCTTTATTTACAGAAGCAGGGCTTTCTATTTTACCAGTTTGGAAATGTCTCTGACTGTAGCTTATAAAAAGGCTTCAGGGATGTTTTTTAAAATATACCATTTTTCACCATTTACTGCACATATTTTTTGATTGTGAATCTGAGTTTTTATCTGACAGTTTTAACAACAGCTATAGATTCTGTGCACCGTTCTGCTCTGCAGTCAGTCATATGACCCCAGCCGTAGTGTTTTCTGTGCGGCTGTGGCAGTTTGGCACAAAAATCAATCGGTGTTGCTTTCAAATGCTTTCTCTTGCTATACGATTCTCATTTTGACTCTTACTAATGTGTCCCACGATGTCACCTGTCCTGAGTCTCACACATTGTAAAAAAAAAAGAACTAAGCCCAATTTTAACTGACATCACTGTTTGGGAAGCTTCCTCTAGCTGGCTGTCAGCCGGCAGGTGCAATATAGTCTGTCAATATCAGGCCTCTGTTTTCCCTTCTCTCTCCGCATAATTTCCTTCTTTGTCACCTTATTATGTCTATTACTAGATTTACACGCCTCTCTGCAGCATACCCCCCAGGACCCGGGACGAGGGCTTGGGTGGAAATTAAAATAACAGATGGTGGCAAGGCGGCACTCGACAAATTTCCTGGGTCGACAGACTCGAAAAACAGACAGGTAAAAAGTGCAGCGACGAACTCGGGGAGCCACTCCGAGGAGCGGATTCGTTAGCCACCCAAAGCATTCGTTTTGCAGGTCTCTGACCCTCCCTTCACGATAAACACGCCTTCATATCTAGAACTGCATGTAACCTTTGTGTTTATCATGAAATTTCGATAACACAGTCGAGGTGTAACTAATAATCACCCCCCTCCAGTGCCAATTTAAGCCCTCCCCCCTTGCAAACTTTACTGCCCAGATTCACTTTGTGTCTGACAGAAGGGCACTGCCCCCCCCCCCCCCCCCCCCCCGCAGTCGACTGCCGTTGTTACCTAATGGGATGACCGGCCACAACACTGTTATCTGTGCACTATCTATATTCAAAGCAAAACAGTTTTACAGCTCCTTGGGAACTGTGATTTATTTTGTAAAAAAAAGAAGTGTAAAAGTTGCAAATGAAATTTGAAAGTGCGTTCATTTGCAAAGGTTTGCATAAAAAGTCAGCCATGGATAGTGACTCGCAAGAGAAGCCATAATAAATGTTGTTATTCATGATAAAGTTTAGTTTACAAAAACTGAAGGTATATTTAATCGACTCCCTTTACAGTATTTAAATAAACTTAAATATTTGGATGACTTGGGGTTTTTCTCTAAAGTTATTTTGTGGCATATTTTTTTTTTACAATTTAAACACCAACACGCATCACATAGCAGTTATATGTGTAATTTTACTTTATTCATAATTTAAATGATCCCATATAAGCAGCAATAAAGGTGTGATTGCCTGAATTGTATGTCTTCATAATAATGAATACCTCTGCAGAAAAACAACCACCACCATTTATTTCCCTGGACAAAAAAAAAAAATTAAGTAAAGACTATTAAGTACGGAGGCAGACAATGCAACAGTTGGTACTGTGGTCATGTCGAGTGATCAGATTGTTTTAATTAATCAGTGCAGTTAATCTTGCAGAGTACCACACTGAGGGAACAAGCCTCTTTCTGTGCCCCCGCTGCTTGACCTGACCCTCCCTGTGCTTTTGTATCACACCATACTTCTGCTAGCAGTCTGACATATCCTGGAGAAAGCGCAAAGCCTTGTCTGAGAGCCATTTCGGCTGCTTCCCGAGCCCGGACCCACCAGGAACACGCCGGTCCCCACCGGACGGAGTCATAGGCGCTACTGCGGGACGATCCTGACCCGGGCTAAGTAATGGCTTTTGGTCAGCAGCTCTTGGATTTTTGGACGGGAACCCTTTCCAAGTGTGGGATGAAAATGAGTTATTGGCTGACGATGTGTTGCCGTGCATCGCATCCTAATAGACGTCTTTATGCTCATTTGTTCTGAGACATGCCGTTAGTCTTGCCAGGATGAATTACTTTCCCAAATGGACAACTGTCGCTTAGAAGATAATTTAAAGGGAAATAAAATCAAGGCTCAGTATCCTGCATCGAATGTTCCAGGTCACTTCTGTTTAGAACATCATTCTATGCAATTGTGGGTTTGATAACTAACTTAGCGAAATATTTTTTATATAGCTAAACAGTTTTATTTAGCTAAATATGTGTTGCACGGTACAATAGCATAGCTTTTCAGAGATTTGCATTTGGCCTTGTCTTCATGTTTGCGTTGCTGTGGACACAGGTTTCCGACAGGCATGTTAATGTCTCCCTAAGTATGCAGAAATACAAGCTAAGGCCTGTGCTGTGTGGTACCGATCCTCCAGATCAATGCTACTGGGAATGAAACATTGATCAGTTGATGTTGGTGGTCTAGCGTAAGATATCTATTCTGAAAGGATTTGGGCCTCTTGCCTGGGAGCATGAGAGGCCCAAGAGAACAGTGTGACATCACCAAGCTGAGGCTGACCTTGGAAGCAGATTCTCCACTGGGTGGCGTACGACCTTACCTCCAACAACTGCTCTTTCTTGTGTACGCACATGTGTATCTCATAGGAGAGTTCCATGGGATATATAAGAATTTATAAATACCAGAACAAAAATGGTAAATAAATGAATGTTGTTATGTCAGGAGGAGCAAGATTTAAGATGCAGATCTCACGCTCTGTCCACTGCTGTGATGGAGTCCGTGAACATTGTCCTATAAAAAGTAAGATGTTCTGAGCAGAATGCATATGTTCCTAACTGCAATTACGTGCATCCTTATTCTGCTCTCTTGGCATCGGCACTGCGGCCTGTACTGTCACGTTTAAAGAACTTCTACAGAGGAGTAGTCTGGCTTCGTTTGGGAGAACTGGAACCTTCGCAGGATCTGTCAGCTCACAGCTGAACTGGACAAAATAAAAGCAGCCGTACAAAAGGTTGCTGTCAGAACACATACATGACGGGAAAATAGTTACTTTTGTCCTCCTGCTCTGCAAATGATTTTGAATCAGAATAGATGGTCTGGCGATTCTTTTAATCATCGTGGTACAATGACCAGTGCAGGCTGGTCCCTTTGTGTCTTTCTTGGAAACCTTTCAGCTCTGTTTCCCTGTACGGTGTATTTAGTTCTTTTGATGGGGGGCAACAGGGTCGAGGTAAATCACTGACTGCTTGCGTTCAGGCCCAATACATTCAGACCTTTATCAGCATGGAAGTGCCACTAGGTTTTAGATGGAGACGCCAGGCTGAAGTGAAATGGGCAGGATACTCTGGCAGTAAAATGCCGAGTGACGACCGGGTGGCGTCAGGGGACCGGACCCCTAGTCCTTGTGTAACTGGGCTAGGATGCTGGGTCCTGCTAGGTGAAAAATATCAGACAGCAAGCCTGTAAAAACGACCCTGCATCAGGTGGAAGGAGAAGCCGAACGAGGCCTGTAAACGCAACGCTAATGCACATCAGGGCTGTCCTTTGTCATCAGCGGGAATCCAATAAAACGCCGTAATGAAACAGCTTGACCTCGCAGGGATTTATGTGAAAGGAAGTGGCCAGGCAGCTGGCGGGTTCCATATGGCTCGGCAAGGGGCGATGCGAGCCGGAACAGCAAGGGGGCGCTCTACAGTGGCGAGAGAGGAAGAGCAATGTGAGGAAAGGCATCGAGATATGAAGGGGGGTAAGAGGGATCTTTCTGACAGGAACCCCAAGCGTGTCCTCTATAGGGGAATGAGCAAATCATCTGTTAGGGCGAGGAATGGCGATCATTTATGGTGCGGAGATAGAGCGTAAGGCTAAGGAAGTCATTTAAAGAGACAGAACTCTCAATGAAGGCTGATTTCAGGTCAGCTATATCTAAAACGGCAGGTGAGGGCATCCGTATGTAATGACAGAAGACACCGCTTGATTGATTTCCGTCACACCTGATTTACGTCATAGTGAGCCAGCTGTGGGTGTGGGATCGAGACCCCAGGCGCACGAGGGCACATCAGCCATGGCGAGACGCGGTCGAGGGAACGCGAGTCGGATTTGACAGCCGCTATGACACGCGGCCGTCGGCAGCTGCGGGCGTCACGTTACACGCACCCTGCGCCGGCGACGGGACGGCGTGACAGAGCGGGCGGCAGTCGGCGCCAGCGACTCGCACGCCAGACATATGTTCTCTTATCGAGCCTCGTTCCCATGGCCATCAGCTTCTTTCACATCACCGGTTACCATTTGTTGTTCTCGCTTCCAGGGATATCAGTAAGGGAAACGGAGGCAGCGAAAGAAATTTCCCGAAGATTGATAAGGGACAGAAGAAGAATGCAGAGATTAACGAAGACAAGCGGTGAAAGCCGAGGCGACACGTTTGGGCTGTAAACAGAGGTTAAGTTTCTCTTATTTTGTAGAAAGGACCATTTTTTCCCTCCCGGTCTAATGTGTAAGTATCAAGCCATGGGGGCAGATAATAACTGGAATGAGATCTGTCACATCTGGTCAGGAGTGGGCAGGGGGCGTGGGGGAGGGGGGGGAGGGGTACAAGGAAGGCGCTTGGACTGGGATCCGGAGAGACCGTGCCAGCTTTTCCATGGCATGTTTTGTTACTGTCAGCAGCTGTTATGTGCCAACAAAATAAAAGGATAGCTTGCTAGGAACAAAGTAAAATGCAGGGGAGGTCTGCAGCCCATGCCGGATTACAGAGAGACTGCCAACCTGCAGAGTCCTACAGGACTACGGGAGATAATCCTGAATTCAGGAGTAATTTAGCCTAATGCTATGAAATAGTACGGGATTGACAGTGGGCTGAATCACAGAGCAATGAGGGTGTCCTTGTGAAAATCACTAGAAAAATCAAACTGAGGCAAGGAGGTGCTGTCTGTGAATGAAGGGAGTCCGTGTGAATGCAGAGGATGCACGATATACACTGTACTTAGAAGTGTATGTTACGATTAGTAAAACTAGAGGGCTGTATTTAACCCTGAGCCTAATGCCTCACGGAGAGGTCGGCCGCATGTCCTGACAAAGACACACAAACACCCATCCAGCCTGCATACAGCCACCCACACAAGCAAGATTAGTAATTGATAAAAAAATAAACTACTTCACTCTCTATATGCCAGCCAAATTGTTCAGGAATCTATCTGAATCATCTGTTGTAAAACATTTAAATCAGTCAAAGGTGTCTTCAAATAATCTCTTATCTTCTGAGATGATAGCTTAATTTTACCCAGTTGTAGATACTGTATATCTCAATTGTTTATTTTAAAAAGATACAAAAGGCGTCTTTGAGATCCACGGATGGTATCTCTTAATGAACGCTTGCCTTGCCGATCCGGCAGGCCCAGCAATCCTGCACCGATAAGTCCCAGGATGCCTGTTATTGTCACTATACCGTCACCTGACTGACATTTTCTCATATTGTCGCTGGCATCCCCATACGTCAGTATGTCATGTTCAGTCTTTTCCTTCCCCGAAGCTCACAGGCTCCTCTCCTCCACGTTCTTGGGCTCCCACCTGCGCTTCTCAATTTGCGAACGTGTCTCGTCCTACGGCACCTTGCTGCTGAATCACTTTAAATAGATAATCGTTGCAATTTCATTCTTTCATCCCCTGATCTCTATCTTAAATTGTGGTACCACTAGGTAGACCCAACGGAACCTTTAATCTTCTAATTAAAGAGCGGCTTCCAGGTACATAATGATGTGTTGGTATCTTGAGCGACAGTTGTCACCCGCTGCCTTTGTTCTTATTGTAACTGAACATTTGCTCCTTCGTTCGGTGCATTACGATTAATGTACTTTCAGTGTAATTCACATAATAAAAATCTTTCACTTATCCAATAAGAGGTCGTGGTGTAATGAAAATGAGTTTTGGTCATGTTCAGAGTATATCCATGGAAGCCTTGCCTCATGTTCACGGGCATTAGTAAATTCTTGCTGAAGTTAACTGTATGACTTCAGTGCAAAGAGATTTGCAGAAGGTGTTATGGATTTGGTAGCTTTTCAGTGAATCGACCACTCATTTGATAGATCCCACTTGTCATGTGATGCATTGGCAGCCAATGAGATGTGTCCAGTTTGTATCATGGCCATGGAGTTGCCATTGAGTGGGTGATTGCACTTAAGTTGCGTTTACGTTAAAATCTCACTCAAAATGAACCCACACAGAAATACCTTAACCTAACTGCTGCCTGTATGTGTGTGGGGTTGCATTGTTGCCACTATTTAATTACATTTTACATTTAATGAAAATGCTTTAAGGTTTCAAACACAGAAAAAGAGTCTGGTAATTGTATAAAGAGGATCAAAAAATAGATTTTGGTTAAAGACATTAAAAAAGCAGAAACTGAACCAATTCGATTCACGTCCGAAGCCCTAAGTGGGTTATAATGTTAATAAACAATTCGATAAAATAGCAATGTACTATGCAGATTTAGGTGGCAGTAATTATTCTTCGTTAGTAGTTGGCTGTTTGGCTGCCTTTGTCTCTTAAAGAATGAAAACAGTGGGACAGAGTCTTCGCAGGTTCGGCTCATTTGTATTATTACCACTCTCACTTCCTGTGTCTCCCACATGCTTCGTGAGTTTCTGTTACTTGACTAATTTCACTTCTGCTTTCCTTCCTGCTAAAATTTAATAAGAAGCATATTTGTCTACCGATTCCCTGCGTTATTACAACTGGAAAGCAGCTTAAACAGCCCTATGAAAGTAAGATTAAACACCAGAAGATGACAATACAACAAGTTCTGCAATAGCAATAAAAACAAAAAAATGATGTAGAATCGCGAAAGGAGTGTTTTCTCCTAGCATCTGTCTTATTAGCCAAGGCAAACGCTGCTGCAACTCCAGAAGCCACCTAATGTATCAGAGTATTTTAAGAAATCTCATAATAAAAGGCGGTGTGAGGATGTGTGTTCTGCAAAACGACATTAAGATTCAAGCATGAATATTCATAATGAAGATGACCTAGATGACTCTATTCCCACACCTAGAATCAGGAGCGGTTCCTGCATACAAAAGGCCCTCGTTACAGGAACCTGCAGAATGACAGCCGAAGGCTTGGGTAAGCGGGGAAGCTTTATAAGAGTGCAGTTGAACCCTCCTGATATCTATTAAGCTGCTCTTGGTGAGAATTTATAGCCAATAGCCAGTGTTCAGTGTTTCTTTCTTCATCGCTTATGGAACAGAATGTTCTATGTTTCTGTGGTTCTTCTGTCCATCAGGGCAGACGTCAGGTGATACCGCACGCAGCCCCGCCCTCTGCGTGCGCTCGGACACCTCAGTGCCAGGAGGCGGCAGGTCTGAGCTCTCAGCCACGCGAGGCCCAAGCCAGCAGCCGGCTCTGAGCCGCTCCAAAACTCTCCAAGACTTGGAGAAGGCAGCTGTTGCTCCCAAATGCCGAAATGCCTCTCGCTTTGGGAAGGTGAGAGCTTCCCAAGGACGTGATCTGTCAGAAAACCCGAAGAATAACTCCGCTTGGGAGGAGACATTTGCGCTTCGAGCTTAAACATTTAAGGACATATCTGTAGATGCCTTTATTTTGAGTATTGCCTTTGAAATTTGAAAGTAACATCCTGCATGGTAGCGAGCGCTGGGCGGATACTGCATCAGTGGCCTTTTAATGTTTTCAGGTTTCCGGTATGCCAATTTATTACAGCCATAAAGCTGGGCGTCCACTGAGTGACTCGCACACACTCACAGGGTAAAACAGAGATTCCAATATACCTCATTATTATTGTTATTATGATTATTATTATTATCATTATTATTATATAGCAAAGCAGCATGACCGTAACCTCCTCCCAGAACCAGACACCTTAAGTTCCTTATGTTCCATGGTTCCCAATCTGCTCCCAGCATGCAGTTCTGCAGGGAAGGTCCTGACGCCCACAGGAGACGCTGCATGCGCACGGAGGAGGAAGCGCCTGCCATACAGAGAGCGATCCGAAGCCAGGCCGGGCCGGCTTTGTCGGCCCGGCTCCCCCGCCGCGATTGGCCAGACGCGTGCACACACACACGGGGCTGCGCGGGGGGTCTGCCCCCCCCCCCCCGGCCTCGTCAAGGGTATTTGTAAGACATGGGTCAGATCCTCATTAAATTTCTACTCGTTTAAGTTATCAGCGGAAGCCCAGCCTTGGGTATAATTTCTCGGGCTTTTCTCATTTTCGGTGTGGTCAAGTGTTGCTTGCATCGCCCACGGCGAGGGGATTGATCAGGTGCCATAAATCATTCGGAGCAAATTAAGTCCTGCGGGGGGGATTATGAAAGGCAGTGTGTGCTTTTGTAATCTGCATGTGTTACAAATCAATATTCCGTCTTTGCGTTTCAGCATCTGCCTGTATTGTTTTCTTCTACTTCTGTACCTGACATGCAGAGCTGCGCGGTGAGCGGGAGAAAGTGACAGGCAGCCGGCAGAGTCATTCCACCGCCGGGCCTGTGTGCGTGCGAGAGGCGCTGTTTCAGAACCGGGGACTCGTGTCGCCTCGGGGAAGCAGGTGAGCTGCAGGAGGCCGAGATAAACAGCCGTAATCTACTAAAATGCACGAGTGCTAATTAAAATGTCTTCTGAGACAGGGGGGGAAAAGCTCATTTTAAGATGAGCAGTTGCAATTTATCACGGACCCTGAAAAACGAGGCACATTTCACATGTTTATATGTGGTGTTACTCTGCAGAAGCAGTTTCAAGTTTAAAGTTTCATTATCACATGTGCTACAAGGAACACAGTGAGATTCTGATGCCAGACCTGCAGGATAAGGGACAAGGTGAGTGGCGGCTCAGGAGGACATGAACAGTGCAGAACAGGACAAGACAGCATGATATAGGAATCACCAGGGGCAATTCAGACAGATATTTTTATTATGATACTTAAAAACATACAGGTTCATTTAGGTTTTTCTTCAATTAAAACATTTTGCCATGAACAGACACGAGTCTCGCCACAGAGACCTGTGTCCCTGTATGGACAGGTTGACGATCCCTGGAAATGAGTTACAAATTAATACACTAATAGTAATAAATAATGTAATGGAGCCACAGCATAAAATTTGCAAATTGACCACGGCATAGAAAAACAAATAAGGTGCAGTGTTCTGCTGGAATGTAGATCATGAAGAATGGGGGGGGTAGAAAATGAGCCTGTCACTCAGGGACACCGGCTTCGGTTCTGTCGCCGTGGGAACTCAGGCTCCACCTTTCGGTCCCGCATCCCGGATGTGCAGGGCTACCTGTCATTTCCGCTGTGATGAATCATCACAATCACCAGCCTCCCTGGGTAGGGGGGGCATGAACGGGCCATGCGGGTATGGTGAAATGCGAATGTTTATGTGGCGTGGGGGCGAGCAGCGGGGCATGCTTTGCATGTGTGTGGGGGAGTGGGGGGTGTAATCACATTTCATCGTAAATGCCAGCCACCATACTCCATGTTTTATTGGCTCGTATCATCCACTGATGCCTCCATCAGGCCCCGGGGCTCCTCTCACCGCGATCACTGGAATTTTCTTCGATGTATAGCGACTGATGTGGAGCCACGAAGGCCTTGGAGGAACTGGGGTCCTTCTGCCCCCCTGCCGCTGCTGGGATGAACATCCACGGTGCTTCCAGGTACATCGCATAGAAAGAGGATTTTTTCCTGTCATCCAATCAACTTTTGTTCGCTTGCTTTTTTCCCCTTTGACCATTTCCACGGTGATACATCATACCTCCCCAGTCCTCCCAGTTTGCTATCCAGATACCATCAGTGTCACTCCAGTCTTGCATGCCCCGTGCTCCCTCCATCCTTCCCACCGTTCCGGTCCCGGCATCGCAGCCAGGAATGCAGGGCCTGTAGCCTTTCATCATGTCTGCCGTCGGCCCTTGCGAGGACCGCACTGGAAGTCAGACCCCTGACACATCCGGGGTTTCATTAACACCCCCCACCACTGGCTGCTCCTCCACATACAGCTGCAGCACAGAAGCTTCCTGGAGGCAGATGTTGGAGGCAGCCACTCCACATCGATCCAGATTGCTCCCCGGTCGGCTTGCCGGGCACAACTGATCCTTTGAAGCCATTGAAGGAGCCGGCTTTTTCCTCCACCGCTCGCTCCCGCATGCTCTGATCCATGCCCCCCTTTCACACGATCCGCCAATATGCATGTGCCCCACTTATCTCATTACCCTCCCCAGCCCTGTGCCACATGGAAAGGACGTCCAAGCCCTGGTCTGCCTCGGCCAGGTAATGGCTCCAGATTCAGGGTGAGGCTTTCTGTTTCTGGGGGGTGGGATCTATTCACAGAGCCTGAAATGTTGGTGGAGGGAGTGTGTCGGGGGGGGGGAGGGGCGCTGATTGTGTGCCAGCAAAACCATCATCACTGACTGTGCCTCAGAACGTGCATTGAGGCATAAACAGCAGCCCAATGACTGACATGACGAGCACGTTTCCTGCGTATGTGCGCCTGTGTGAGAGAATGGGTCACCCCCAAAGAAAGTGGCAGGGCCCAAACGAGCCGCAGCAGAACCTTCTCAGGACCGGGATGCTCAGATGGTCACCTTCACTAAACAGCAGCCAAATCCCACCAGCCAGGTCACCTACATCGTGGACAGAGCCATGATATGGCGGACGGCATGAATAAAGTGTGTCTCCTTTGCGATAAAACCATCATCACAGATATAAGTGCTGGTTCAGGTTCACACGTTACCCTCGGATTGCTCTGCCAACCATCAGGGTTAATGCCAAACCGTAGGCAATGTGGCAAACCCTCACCGTCCACTGCTGGTGTTTAATAACAGGCTGAAAGAAATCAAATAATCACCAAAGAAAGTCAACAGTCCGACATGACAGAGCCACTCAGATCAGGTTTCGCTGAAGCTCTTTAAGAACAAGCAAATTTAATAAATAGAAGAGAATAATTATAAATGACTTGTGCAGGTTTCAGATTTTATTAAAAGCCTCCACTAGTGGCGCTATCTTGCCCTCCCTGAAATAAACAAAGAACTCTTGATCACAGTCCTGACTGGAATCTTCTGGCCTCGCAGACGCCTCTCTGCATATCCACAACTGGGACCTGTAGGGGGCGGGGGGGGGCTGCTGGTGTTGTTCTGCCCTCCATTTATATATTTTGTAAGACTTGCGTAAAATTCTAAATCACACTTAGCAACTTGGATTGTCTCACAGTCTCCTTGCTTCCCTCGCTATAACCTGTAATATTTCACCACAATATTGGCCTTACTTACTTTGCCGGTCTGTTTATTCGAAAGGACATGAAGTCTGTCCTTTTCTCTTCTCCCTCGTATAAATTAGGTTATACGCGTACGTGCTTCACCGGTGCGCCGCCATCGCTCCGCGCATTTTGGCCGCTTTGGTCGCAGGAGACTTTGCTGTCGGTGACGTGATCGTCATTCCCGTTCTGATTAGTGATTATAGCGAGCAAGAATGAATTCGCATGGGATCGCAGGGAGTCCATGCAGATTTGCATCAAATTGTTACACACCCATAATGATTAACGTTGAGGGGGGGGCGGGCCGTGTGGCCATGAGGAGGGTATGGACATGAGCAGGAACACGGCGGTCCCCGGCCGGCCTGGAGCGCACACTGCAGTCTGCTCACGTCGTGCTCATCCTCCGCTGTCTGCAGGCAGTAAGAATGATTCTCATGTGGGCCCCGGAGAGGAGAGCGCCCCTCTCACTTTTGATTTACAGATGACATCATTGCTGCTGCTTCTGGGCGGGTTTCTTGACCCTCCTCACCTATTTGCCAGATACCTTTTGCGGCTACCTGTCCCAGCTCAGCCCCCACACCCCCTGAGTTGACAAAGTTACATGACATTCGTGTCTCAGCTGTGCAAGGGGGGCATCGAAAATGGCAGTATCTCACGCCCATGCTCAGTGTGTACCCATGCCATTTTTAACACGCGTGTTTCCCATGTGCGCCTCCCATCTGGGTGTGGGGGCTGTCAGTGATTCAGAAAACCTTCAAAAATTAGCTGGAAATCTCTAAAATGCAGACAGACACCTGAAGGCACTCCTGTCACTGGCGTTCCCCGGATTTAATTTAATGTGCGGTTATGGACGAGCTTAAAGCGACGGAGTCTAGCCATCGCTGTGTGTGCTTTCTGGGTGGGGCCGATGATGATATTCCACACATTTCGAAAATTACTGCAAACATAAATAGGCGTGGCTGCATGCCGCCCTGTAAATAATGAGAAACTCGAAGACTCGCTTCATCTCTGTAGCTCTGGTCAGACGATGCTGGGAATGGTATCTGGCCCAGGAGAGGCAGCCATAGCCATGGACAAGCTTGTTGGTAGATGGCAGTAATATTATCAGCACCATGGACAGGGACGCATCGTGAGTCAGTACTCACCTGCTCAGCATCACAGACAGGGATGTGCCGTGAGTCAGTACTCACCTGCTCAGCATCACAGACAGGGATGTGCCGTGAGTCAGTACTCACCTGCTCAGCATCACAGACAGGGATGTGCCGTAAGTCAGTACTCACCTGCTCAGCATCACAGACAGGGATGTGCCGTGAGTCAGTACTCACCTGCTCAGCATCACAGACAGGGATGTGCCGTAAGTCAGTACTCACCTGGTCTACAACCCGGACAGGGACACAGCATGACACAGCGCTCACCTGGTCTGAACCCCAGACAGGGACACAGTGTGACACAGCGCTCACCTGATCTACACCCCGGACAGGGACACAGCGTGACACAGCGCTCACCTGGTCTGAACCCCAGACAGGGACACAGCGTGACACAGCGCTCACCTGATCTACACCCCGGACAGGGACACAGCGTGACACAGCGCTCACCTGGTCTGAACCCCAGACAGGGACACAGCGTGACACAGCGCTCACCTGATCTACACCCCGGACAGGGACACAGCGTGACACAGCACTCACCTGGTCTGCACCCCGGACAGGGACACAGCGTGACACAGCACTCACCTGGTCTGCACCCCGGACAGGGACACAGCGTGACACAGCGCTCATCTGGTCTGCACCCCGGACAGGGACACAGCGTGACACAGCGCTCACCTGGTCTGCACCCCAGACAGGGACACAGCGTGACACAGCGCTCACCTGGTCTGCACCCCGGACAGGGACACAGCGTGACACAGCGCTCACCTGGTCTGCACCCCGGACAGGGACACAGCGTGACACAGCGCTCACCTGGTCTGCACCCCGGACAGGGACACAGCGTGACACAGCGCTCACCTGGTCTGCACCCCGGACAGGGACACAGCGTGACACAGCGCTCACCTGGTCTGCACCCCGGACAGGGACACAGCGTGACACAGCGCTCACTGGATCGGAACTCACTGCTTAGAGAACCTGCCTTTCCCACACAGCTGGTCTGAACACCTGCAGCACCGCTGGCATCTCCGGGCTTCTGTACAATCAGCCAGCTCCTCATGAAGGCAGCAGGCCCAGAGCAATGAAGAGGAGTTGATGAACCTCTCATACTCCCACTCGCTCTACATGCAGATTACGGCAGCCATCTTGTGATTCCAGCCTCCTGGCTTTAAAGACACCTTCCACTGCCTGCTCCAAATTCGACTTCCAGCCTCCTCCAATGTCCAGCGGAAATGTGGTATTTTTTCTCTGCATCTTTCAGTCAATTTTTTTCCCGGCTGAAGGGGTTAATAATAAAAAAGAACTAGGTGACTCTCTTCCACATTTCAGCCTCTCAGTCTGTTTTGCTCTGGGCACCTTGAGGTTCAACAACCACCCACAGAGGCTCCAGAGTCTGTTTATCTGGTTAGATTTGTTTTATTCATCTGAAAGTGTCTATAAATCACTTTATTTGAAAACGCAGCTAAAGTGTGGTGATTTGAAAGGGCTGCAAACAGGTGATTTGATAGAAAAAGTCCCAGTTAAAACATAAAGGAACACAAAAGTAGATTAATATACCATTAATGGTCACATTTTGCTTTTACATTTATGCAGAATTGAAATCAACATAGTTTAATCTAGAACATGTTAATGTCAAGGACAGACAACTTTAACGGCTCTGACACTGCACCTGAACTGAATGTTATGTCTTATTTCATTTCCCTCCCCTTTAATGTGATCCACACATTTGTGGTCGTCTGGTTCAAGGACTTAAATTGGACTGAACCCAGGACTTACTGGATCAAGGGGGTATTTGTGGCATCTTATGAATTATTGAATGGCACATGTGTGAGCGGTTGATTTTGCAAACTTCAGTAGGTGTCTTTTGGGAACGACCTTGCTATCGGAATTATTTGTTGTTACCTGAGGAAAATACTTTCATCAAGGTCAGACAATGCCCCAAGTCACTGTGACTCCCTCATGCCTGTTCCCCAAATTAAACATAGGCTGCTATCGTATTTATATGATACAAAACTCATATATTCCATGTCGTTCCCCTAACCGAGCCGAGCTGACCTTCACCCAGAAGTAACAAAATAAAAGATACACACAGAGTACTACTGCAAAAGTGGGACATCATATGAAAATATTACAGTTCCTCTCTTGTGGCGTCTTTTATTGAAAAATACAGACATTCCAGCAATGATTAAGAATAACAAGTAGCTCTTGAGTTTTGAGACCCTGAAATAAAATATAATGAAAATTTGCAAATCAGCACATGATTCTTTTCTGGTTCGAGCCTTTTAGGGACTGAACCGGTGAGCTGGTGACGATATTTTTCCTCATATTATACAATTTTTAGTCTGCCTGCTTTTTAGTGACTGACTGGTTTGGTGAGAAGAAGTTCAGTGGGTCAAGTTTAAATGGATGTATCTTCAAATAGAGTCTTATTTAGATAAAAAGCGGTGATGTAATATAATCAGACGATGCAATAGAGAGACACTGAAACAAGAAGAGGGGCTGAGGTGAGCAGAGAGGGCAACTCGCTCAAGACTCAGAGCAGAGGAACACACACACACACACACACATAAAGAAACATACATACTGTGCAGACACACACACACACACAAACACACACAGACACACACACAGACACACACACACCGTTCTCGCAGGATGCTAAGGCCTCCAGGCTCCTATGACGACCTTTCCTGCCCAGTCAGTGACAGGATCACCCCCGGGGCGGCTGAGGTCGCACAGGAGGCCGGGGAGTGGAGGCACTTGTGCAGGGAAAGGGGGTGGGGGGGGGTGGGGGGATGGGGGGGGGTGGGGGGATGCTGCGCGCCGGGTCCGTGCCTGACTTGCACTTCTTGCCCTAATTTGAATATAAATGCATTATTTAAAAAACAGACATGGGGAAATTCCAGGAAGCCTATTTCTAAAGTTACAGAGTCTTGCTTGTCACATGAATTGTTAATCTCCCTGGGCAGCCGTCACACCTGCAGTGCTGGGTCTTCACAGAACCGAGCATGGCCTTACTTCGGACCAGAAGAGTCGGGGGCCAGGTTCTGCTTTGATACGGGGAGGTTCGGTCAGGCCTCAGTTCTGGCGCCATTTGATTGCAAGACTCAGCTCCCAGGTAGATTCCGAGTCGTGTTACTGGGTTTCGTGATTCTGGTTAATTAGAACCTTTTCTCAGGACCTTTGGTTTTGGTTGACTGGAGACTTATTTTTAAGTTTGTAATGGCTGCTTTCCTTTAATGGTTCCTGTTCCTGGTTCCTCTAGTTCTAGTCTAGATTTTTGAAGTGGGAGGCCGTAATTCACACAGACGGGCCAAGCTTGTAATGAGCCAATGGTATGTTTTGAATTAGTGAGTGGCAGGGGAGAGGGAACTGTGCAGGCCAATCAGCTTTCCGCTGGATCCATTGTCTCTGTGGCCCCACCCCTATAGTCACCCCAGTCTTAATGCTTATTGGTTTCCTACACTCTCAAAATAAAGGATCAAAATGTGTACCTTTGCTTGTCACTGGTGCTGTATCCGTATGGCTCTGCCATTTGTACCCTTAGTTGTAGGTAATTGTACCTTTTAAGGTCCAGAAATAGACTCTGAGGAACATTTTTGTACCATTGATGGAACATTAATGCTGTTTGTACCTTTGGGATGTCAATTTCTGTACATTAAAAGGTCCAATTACAAGGGCACAGCCCCAGTCACAAGCAGAGGCACAAGTATTTACCCCTTTTTGATAGTGTACAGTGTTCATTGGACTGTCAGGTGGAACCTGCCTTCACGTGTGGGGTGGTCCAGTTTGGAGTGTCCTTGGTCTATATTTAGTCAGTTCTGGACGTAGATAAAATGTGTTCTGAGTTCTCTGGGTGCCTTGTTGATGGAGCCGGCCTAAAATGAGCCTTTCGGACCGGATTGCTCCTACCTCCCCCCTCCCCCCCATGCAGCGCGCAATGCAAGGCCTTGTCTCATAGAAGCACTGAGATAAGTTATGAGGTTAACTGCTTCGCTCAGCGATGTCACTTCCCTCTCCTCCCAGAGCGAAGACGGCAGCTAAGCAACAATCGTTGCCTGGAAACACTCAACACTCCAACTAAACCAAAAGCATAAAAATCTGGGTATTTAAGTTGATTTTTTTCATAACTCTTTTATTCGGATGCAGGTTATTTATTTATCTTGTCGACATAATATGCTAAAATATTTTAAGACTCTTTAACCATTTTCCAGGGGCGGCTCAGAGCAGAACCCAGAGCTGATTCTCTGCTGCATTTATAAACATTTTCTTTTAACAGCGCAAGGTTCAAATCTCAAGCGTTTCGATCATAAAGCCCATGCTGACCCCAGTCAGCTGCCTCCCTGCAGCAGAAATAACCATTGGCTGCATTTCTTTAAATGGTGTGAGGAGATGAGAGCGCCTGTACAGGTACACAAGGTGGGGGCGGGTCTGGAGCCCCAAACCTGCAGGTGTGCAGGGCTACATCATCTGGGCACCACCGCCACTCATGCGTGTGTCGACATCACATGCAGGTATCGCCAATTGTTCCATCTATCCATCGCATCCCTGAATGCTTGTCCAGTGCAGGGTGATGGTGACTGTGCAGCCTGTGCCAGGAAGCAGTGGACATGAGGCGAGGAAGCAGCCTGAGTGAGGGCACACAGGGCACACCGGGCACACGGGGCACACAGGGCACACGGGGCACACAGGGCACATGGGGCATACGGGGCACACGGGGCACACAGGGCACACGGGGCACACAGGGCACACGGGGCACACAGGGCACACGGGGCATACGGGGCACACGGGGCATACAGGGCACACGGGGCATACAGGGCACACGGGGCATACAGGGCACACGGGGCACACGGGGCACACAGGGCACACGGGGCACACGGGGCACACAGGGCACACGGGGCATACGGGGCATACGGGGCACACAGGGCACACGGGGCACACGGGGCATACGGGGCACACAGGGCACACGGGGCACACAGGGCACACGGGGCACACAGGGCACATGGGGCATACGGGGCACATGGGCACACAGGGCACACGGGGCACACAGTGCACACGGGGCACACAGGGCACACGGGGCACACGGGGCACACAGGGCACACGGGGCATACGGGGCACACGGGGCATACAGGGCACACGGGGCACACGGGGCACACAGGGCACACGGGGCATACGGGGCACACAGGGCACACGGGGCACACAGGGCACACGGGGCACACAGGGCACATGCGCACACAGGGCACACGGGGCACATGGGCATACAGGGCACACGGGGCACATGGAGCACACGGGGCATACAGGGCACATGGGGCATACGGGGCACATGGGGCATACGGGGCACACGGGGCACATGGGGCATACGGGGCACACGGGGCATACAGGGCACATGGGGCATACGGGGCACATGGGGCACATGGCGCATACGGGGCACACGGGGCATACAGGGCACATGGGGCATACGGGGCACATGGGGCATACGGGGCACACGGGGCACATGGGGCATACGGGGCACACAGGGCATACAGGGCACATGGGGCATACGGGGCACACAGGGCATACAGGGGACTTGGGGCACATGGGCACACAGACCATACGGGCACATAGGGCACACAGGTAGATAGGGCAATGGGCACACAGGGCACATGGGGCACACGGGGCACACAGGGCATACGGGGCACATGGGGCACACAGGGGACTTGGGGCACATGGGCACACAGACCATACGGGCACATAGGGCACACAGGTACATAGGGCAATGGGCACACAGGGCACATGGACACCCGGGGCAAATGGGCACATGCTCACATAAAATGCAGGAGGACATCTGGGCACCGGGAGAGAGAATGCCACAAACAGAAGGAGATGCAAACTGCTCACACACAGATCTGGGCATGGGGATCGAGCCCACAACCCTGGACATGTACAGTAGTACTACACTGCTATGCAATTAATTAGTTTTTTTTATTATTTCATGATGGAATATAGGTATTAAATGTGTCACAGAGCACATCCATCCAGGGCCAGGGTCATGCGGTTATACAGAGTTGGTGTAAACGTTTAAGGAGACCATTCGAGAAGCATGATGCCTAAAGCATTTCACCGGTCCTATAGCCAGCCTCTCTCTCACCAAAGCAAAATCAGACAAACTGATTGTCCGCCGTGTAGAACAGATGGGAAATGTCAAGCGTGTGCTCTGCACATGTCTAACTCTCTCCCATCACGCAGACGGTGGAGCTTGGTTGCATGTCACATTCTCCACGGCGCTCGCTGTGGAAGCTTCAGGTCTAATTCAGTGATGACTGGAGCGTAAATCATCCTACGGCCTGAAAAGGCCACATGCTTGAGCTCGACAGACTCCGCAGCATGACTGCGCTGTGACATACAGCCCGCACTGAGGTCTGAATGGAAAGGGGATTATTTCTTGCAATCCGTTTTCTAAATGATAGTATAAACGGTGTTCTGAGTACTTAGTTCATTAAAGCACAGGTAATTGTATACCAGGCAGTTTGCGTTTTTTAATAAGCACGACAGTAGGTATACATCTGGATTAGTGAGTTTAATTATTCATTTGATTCTGGTGTAATCTCTCGTGGAATCACTCAGGCATGGTGACAGGCCTCCAGTGGTTCCTGGGGGTGGGTGAGATTCCCGCCTCTCGATTGGTATGATTTGCACTCTGCGATGAGCCTGCCGTCCGGGTCTGCAGACATGCAGTAGCTGCTCGGCCGCAGGAAAGTCAGCAACACAACCGCATCAAGCTCACAATTACAGCTCCTGCCGTTTGTTCTCCCAGGAGAAAAGTGCCAAAAATAGCAGCTTCATGTCACGGTGTGATTCTGATCTTCCAGTTTATTGGATTTTTTTTTTTCTCCAAAGATGATTTAATCTTCTCTTTGAAAAAATGAGGGAAAAAAAATCATCCTTGAAAGCATCCGTCTAAATAGCATGTCAAAAACTGTAGGTAAGTATAAGAATTAAGATGAACTATGTCATAATTTTATAATCCATTTCTGCGTGGGAAGTCGTTAACGACAGCCATATGCTTATTTGTCTGGCACAAGAAAAGATACCATTCTGAGAAAAGCAGTGATAGATGGCAAAATTCAGCTCCAGATTAGCCAAACAGACACAATTCAGACACATGTTAATGCCATCGATTTACTGTAAATCTGTCTTCCACACCTTGACCTCTGATTCCAGGTCCTTTGGCCAAAAAGGGGTCAAGTCTACAAGAGCATGCTGATGCTCCAGAGCTGTAAGTTCTGTACCATAGCAGAACGGCGCCTCCCAGGCTCCCTACGAAAACAGCTGTGATGAGGTCGGGCTGCCCTCTCTGATGCCTGAATGCTCATTTATAAAGTGCAACCCAAACTCCCTTTCTGCCCTCGGTGGAATGCGTCCGCTGTTCTCCAGAAAAAGGAACTTTCCGGTACCAATGCACCGTGGCGTGCATGTGGGATAATACTACATTGAAACCTTTTCCAACCTTTCATGTCGAGATTTTTATTTTAGCAGCCAAGATGTAAAACGTCAGCGGATCAGGTATTGTCTCATCGGCATGTTTGTGCAGTCGCTCATCTGAGGTGCCGATGATCCACAAACGGAGCTGGTATGATAGCGGGCAAGTGTCTGAAGATAAACTGTGTCAGGAAAAATAAGCCCGGAAGGACCAAGGCTGTGCTGGGGAGGCCTGCCTTCCTCTCTGTGCCGACAGCTGCTCTCCGCACGGCTCCCACACCATGCCTGCGCCACGCCCTCAACGTGCGCCGTAGTGCAGCCGCTCGCCCAGTGAGATGGCGCCTGCATGAGGCGGGAAGCGTGACAGGAAGTCTGGAAAGCTCCGGAATGTGCCAGCCGTGCCCGAGCATCAATCTCACCAGAAACACACACATGATTATATCTGACAAACCGACCACGAGAGCGATTCCTCTCTCTCTGCCTCCTCATTTTCTCCCATCTAACTCCAGCAGCAGCCGGTTACCAGAGAAGGCTCCGTTTTTCAATATTCAAATCATCCATAATTATTCATAATAATACTGTACTAGATACGTTCATAAAATGCATACGGTCTGACTATGTGGATTGTTGTTGACGCATGCTAGAAGTGCCTGTGTGGGCTTATGGGGGGTCCCCGAGGGGTGGACAGTGTGGTTTCCTCAGTATTTATGGCTTCAGCTCTGGGCTACGTGACTCAGTATTTCCTGTTCCGTAGAAGACTACTCAACATGGACTTTCCTGTTTTAATCATATCGTTAACAGCTGCCCATTAAGAGAACAAAACAAAGAATGTCCCCTTTGGGTGAGTGTGTTTTCCTAACTTGATGAGAAAACCTAAAAAGGTTCCCACGGGGACAGTGAGACCCCGAGGACACACCCATCAGGTGCTGATGTGGCGCTAGGAGTGTGAGTGACGGTAGATAAACAATCACTTTGAGTAGATGTGTGTGTGTGTGTGGTTTATTATATTTAAATTATGTTGTGGGGACCAAATGTTCCCTAACATGTAATAAAAACCATTGTTCAGGCCCCAAAAATATCTGTGAATGCAATCAAAAACTATGCTAAAAATCCTATCTGGTTACTTATGGTTAAGGTTAGGGCTGGGTAGGGGTTAAGGTCATCATGTTGGGATTCGAGTTTTCCCCATAGAAATGAACACAGTCCCCACAAAGATATAATTACAAAGCTGTGTGTGTGTGTGTGAGGTTTTCCAAATGTAAAATGCATGGTGAAAGAAAAACACATTGAAAAAAAGTCCTATGTTAGATATTCAGTGTACAGTCATGAGTAATTATAAGATTCATTTGTGAAGTGACTGTCACAAATTAGAACTAGACACTGTGACTGTGAGCATTTAAAAAATAAATAAATAATGAAACAAGAACTTAATATTGAGTTGATGTAATAAGGCGCTTCACACCGACATGTTAAATATCTCTGATATTTATTGAGTGCTGACACCGATGGTTTGTGTTTTCTTATTTTCTCAAAGCGCCGTAACAGGATCTGCTGATACTGTATAACGACTATACCGACTGCATCGCCATCCCTATGGAAACCAGCGTTTCATTGCTGACTGAACCCTGACATATTGTCACTGAGTCTGTGTCACGACACTGTCAAGTTTAATCCAGCACAGCGGTCCCCGGTAAACGGAGTCGACCGCCACCAGTCTTTCATAAAAGAGGGAGAGATAAATGCCTCTTCCGCCTGGCCGGCTGTGGCAATCTCTGACCGCGTCTCCCGGTGTGACCTGTGGCCGTACCGCCAGAAACACAACGATGTATGAGCGCATTAAGCCGATAGAGCGACTCGTAAGCACCGGGGAATGGGAATGTCCGTGGTAGTTAGACAACAGAGAATTCTGTGAAATGCTCAATAAAAAAAAAATTTTACATTAAACCACGTACATCTCTGACGACACGACAATAATGGTAAACGGCACAGAACATGAGGAAAACCTGCCTGAAGCCGCTGTTCTCCTTTTTAGCTAGTGCTGTTATTTAGGCAATTCAGGAACAATTTCAATGGAAGGTTAGTGCTTGGTTGCTAAGAAACCTTTTAATTAATTTCCCGCTGAAGAATATTATGTTGTACCAGTGTTCATTCATTAAATTTAATTTGATTCTTTACTAAGTACGCGGTGATTCTGAATTATAATGAGCTATCTGTTTTTTGTTTTAATTTCTGGGAAATTCTTTAAGATTTCAGCTTGTGTGGATAACCTGCCCGCTTTTCAGGTGAATATTATTGCGAAGTGGGCAATATTTCGCAGACAGCCCTCATAGCTGTTGTCATGAAATAAACCAATCTCACACTGTAGGTGCAGCCTAACTGTACCCGGTTACGGGTTTAATGCTGTAATACAGCTTTTCCGGAAGCTAAACAAGGAATCGGCTGTCCAATACAAACTAAGGCAGATCCCTATTTGCCCATTATGAGCTGGGAGTTTGGCTGCGGGCAGCTGCTTGTACGTAGTTATATGACACCGTGGCACAAACACAAAGGCCCACCAGGCCAGTATAGACTATGGGAGGAAATGCGGGGAGTGAATTAGCCCCAGTTGGTGGCTGTGAGCTCACAGAGGGCCACATGGGGGCCCTCCACCGTGCCCCTTCCTGCAAAAGAAATCTGAAGGTCAGGCCTGGGAACCCTTATCAAGATGGGAAAGAAGGAGTGATCTCAGCCTCCAGCCTCTGGGATGGGGGGGTTCCCAGCCGTGAGGGCTCACACAGCCCCCCCCAAGCGACCGGCCAAGCTATCACACCACCACCGGTCTGACCTGGGGGGCATTACGGCTGCTGTTTATAGGCACAGAAAGTAAGCCTGCTTCACCCCCCACCCCCCGAAATGTTTATAGATGCTTCTGCTGCTTGGAATTGTTTTGTTCTTATAACTATAACCTTAAAAAAAAACTAAATGAACCTCTTAAATATCGAGATAAATATATAAAAATAGCATTTTTAAGGGGCATCGCCAGGACGTGTCCTCATGTACATCAGCAACATTTACCTGAAGAAAAAGGTCATTCGTCTAGCAGCCCAATTATTCAACTAATGGTGGCTGGTGAGCTTGGATCCAGTCCCAGGAAAGATGGCGAGGGAGGGGGGCACCGCGGACAGGGCGAGTGCAGAGACGGCAGCTCAGCTAAGCGCACGGTTAGGTGGAAGCAGGGGAACGTGCAGGTTCCTCACACACAGAGCATAAGAATGAGCCACTGCTCTCGAGGTGTGAGACTGCATTATTACCCCCTGAGCCTCTGTGCCGTCTACGCTGCACCAGGCATGACAGAGCAGCATACGAAGCACGGAAAAGAGCGTAAAGACAAAGCCTTTCCCAGAATGCTCGGCAACTTCTTCATTTACTAATCACAAATACGTAGGAGTTAAATAAATGCTGAAAGCACCCGTGGTACGGGAGAGGGGCAGGCCTGCAGGCAGAAATTAACTGATGAAACTGTGGCTGACCGGGGAAGAAGAAGCCCCCCCTCAGTAGATCTCAGCCGACTGGAGGAAGGAATCTTCTACTTCATTATTTAGGGTACCTGGCTATGTAACTGGTAGCAAAAAATTTTGGGATGGGGGGGGCAGTTTCTGAATTTTACTACGTGGATACGTGTCTGGTGTAGGGATTATGGGGCTGGCAGATGTAAAGTGGCAAGGAGTCGTGTTCTGTCGGCGGACTGACAGGGGAGCAGCCTGTGGTAATGGTCCAGAGCGCAGAGCACGCGGCTGACAAAAGGACCCATTTGTGAAGCACACGTCTGTTTCTCAGCGGGGTTTAAAAGGAAGCCCACTCTCCAGACAGAGATGCATTAGGCTCTGGTCGTCAGATGCCTACAGAGATGTGAATCCTGGTGATATTCCGCCCCTTCCACTCGCTATGTGTGATGTTCATTTGTAGTAAACAAACCCATTTTTTCGCCTGGGTCCAGGCTCTCCCCAACCCTGGGTAAATGCATGAACGGACAGCAATATTTAAAAAATACCTTGCATACTATAGTTAATTTTGTGTTGTCATTATTAGCACACTCTCCTTTTATTTGCATAAGAACAGGTTTAAATATAAATGCTGTATTATATAAATATATCATATAAATATATATTGGGCTCGCCAAGGCTGCATGTTTGTGGGTTATGATTCCGTTAGCAAATGATTTACACCTGGATCACAAGGTGAACCTAAATTCTGTCCTAATAATAGCTTCACTAAAGCAATTAAGAGCTGAGATACTGTCCAAAGCAGCGCACTGCCAGGCTGCCGGCCAATCGGAGTCCCCCCTGCTGCTGTACGCCTAAGATGGCTGCCCTCGAATACAGATCCACCTGTCTGTTCCTTTTATTAAACTGCATTTTGCAATTCGAACGCGCTCTCCTGCGCGCAAGTGGCGGAGCGAGATGAAAACGTCACAGAGGAGGCCGAGGCCCGGCAGTGGATCGATAGCGTGTGAGCGAGTGGCCGGAAGCAGAGCGGGAGAGAAGTGCTATTGATTGGTGTACACAAGGCTCCATAGGATATCGGGTACGGGGGATGCAAATGGCCGCAGACGCGGGGATCAGAGAGGAGACTGGACACGGAATACAGCTTGGATGAGGGCCATGCTAATGGATCCCAAACGCAATCAGCTACACATCCCACAATCTCCCTTTTTTCTAATAAAAATCAAGTTGCGAGAACAGTTATTACTTTCTGGCTGCTTCGCGAACAAACAGGAAAAAGGAAAGTTTATAGAGTAGCAGCTTGAGTTGCATGCTGGCGGTTCATCAATAATATGTTGTTTCGTTTTGTTTTTTGTCTTTGTCCAAAAACATGGAAATGAGGAAGACAAAGTATTGACTGCTTGGACCATAAGCTCTTGTTGTGAGTAGCGCAGAAAGGGAACATAGAAACTAACCACTGTCAGTGATACTGCATTCAAGATAATGTCCATTTATTCTAGTCTGTATGAATCCAGGCTTTAATACCTTGAAAGTTAAACCACCGTAAGGTGGCTGCAAGGTCAAAAGAATTTAACCAATCATAGTTCTGCATTCCAGTCACATGTCTAATGTGACACCGGTCAACATAATAGAATGCTAGTTTTCTGACACTTAACGCAAAATTGAGGACTCATCGCGGGCCATTTTTATGTTTGTCTGTGCACAGAAAATAAAACAAAAATGGCTGAAAGAGTCACGAGCATGTTGCCCAGTTTCAAGCTGTCTTGCATATGTGGTTTTACAATCCTACACTCAGTATTAGTTGAAACAAAACTGGAAACATACTAAGGAGGCAGGCAGCATGTAGCAGCTACTCTGCCCAGGCCATGAACTGAAATGCAGGCATTTTAAGCCTAAAACCTTTGAGTTTCTGCAGGACAAAATATCCAGCTAGATGTAGCGCTTGATTGTCATCTGCTTGGGCTAAAACCGTCTCTCCAGAAGAACAATAACAGCAGTAATATTTGACCCGGCTCTCATGCTCAGCCAGAAGGCTGCCGGGACACGCATCATCTCACACCGCTTTACTTGTACGTCTTCCTTCACTGGTTTTTATTTTTCCTCCCAGCTTGTCTGCTTTGTCTTGCTCAAACGGTTTGCAGTTGTCGCCTCCCCCCACCCATCCCTACAGCATTGAGGCCTGTCTCCACAGCTATATTATTTATTTCTTCTTATTTTATTTAATCTTTTTTGGTTGTTAGTTAATCAGCATCTGTTGTCCTGCAGGGCGATTACATGGAACGCACCATCGCAAAATGAGCTGTGAGAGAGAGTGGCCTGTGATCTGTGAGACAGGCTGGTATTTGAGCTAAGAGAGGAGCCATGTTTGAGCTGTCAGACAGACTGGTGTGTGTGCTGTGAGACAGACTGCTGTGTGTGCTGTGAGACAGACTGCTGTGTGTGCTGTGAGACAGGCCGGTGTTTGAGTTATGAGAGGAGTGATGTGTAAGCTATGAGACAGAGCGGCATGTGAGCTTGAGACAGAGAAGGTGTGTGAGCTGTGAGACAGGCCAGTGTGTGATCTGTGAGACAGGCTGGTGTTTGAGCTGTGAGACAGACTGGTACGTGAGCTGTGAAATAGACTGGTGTTTGCACTGTAACACAGGCTGGTGTGTGAACTGTAAGACAAGCTGGTGTTTGAGCTGTGAGAGGAGTGATGTTTGAGCTGTAAGACAAACTGCTTTTTGAGGTGTGAGACAGACTGGTGTGTGAGCTGTGAGACAGGCCAGTGTGTGAGCTGTGAGACAGGCTGGTGTCTGGTACAGATCCAGAAATGACCAGATGACCTATTATTCCGTTTCTCATTCACTGGGCTGTGTTACTCTACTAAAGGTGTAGAAGGTATGTAAATAGGAAATTATCAAACCATGTTTATTACTGCCCTTAAGGACAAGGTTGTTTGTATTCCATGGTCCGTTCTGTCATAAGTGTGGATCCCAAGCTGCTGTTCTGCCATCAGGATAACACGCTTGTGAGGTCTGAGTGTGATTCATGAGAGATCCATGGAAGAAATATTCCTGGCTATCAGACCCTAGCTGCCTGGTGCCCCCGAGGAACCGTTATCTGATGGACTGAGTGAAGCTCACTTTGGAGATGCAGCTGGATGTGTGAGAGCTGAGAGTTAGCTAAGTAAATAACTCCATCAAACTTTTCCAGCCATGAAAAACACATTTATTCATATGATCAGCTGGCATATCACTGGCTGCATGTCTTAAAATTAGAATAAAAACATTTTGAAATGAAATCTTTTTAAGCAAAGAAAAATGTCCCTCGCTGTAATCCAGAAAATTAATGTGATTTACATTTGAAATATGAGCAGGATGCATATAAGTTTGTATGGTTTTGTTAATACACTCATAGTCAACAAATATGAATAATGCTCTGATTGATTTTGTATTATATTAATGACCTATAACCACTGAATACACTGAGGTCTTCATCTTTAATGTAATCATGTGGCATATATCTATATAGCTTCAGATGGGCTATTCCAGAAAATACCATGAGGTCGAAGCTTAGAGTTGCATCAGGTACTGTGTTTAAATATTTACCCACAACTGCACAATCTGGCAAGAAGATTTTGTATCGCACTCAAAACGTAACCAGTCAGCCAATAGTCACGTGCCTCATCCCACAGCCAATAGTCACGTGCCTCATCCCACAGCCAATAGTCACGTGCCTCATCCCACAGCCAATAGAGTTCCAACCTGAATAAATGATGTTCATTGAAGAACTAAGAAACTCTTATGATGGGAGAGTTACAGGGAATAAGAATCTCAAGTGATTCAACATACACCGCAGATGATGAAACTAACATTTGAGGATCTCTCGCGTTTATTTTCTCTCTGCTTCCTCAGTAAGACTGGCACTCACAGATAAATTACATTTATTTCACCCCGTTGGGAGTTTATGGCGAAGACTTTTCCTCCACCCAGTGCTGCTGGAATAGGTATTTTCTAGATTTTTTTTCATTTGTGACCAGTGAGCGGGTCAAAAATTTGATTGGGCAAGGAGGTGTAGTGAGAGTCGCCCCCCCCCCCCGACCCCCCCCATCACGCTAGGGGGAGAAAGGCTGGGGAGTTTTGAGGAGAAATCTGTTGATTGTCTATGAAACGTTTTTTTAAACTAAATTATGGCCTAGACCGCCATCGTTAATGTCAAGCCCCAGTCTCAAACATCAGGATGCCAACCTGAAAGACACTCAACCTTTTACAGCGGTGACTACAACGTCGAGGCATGAGAGTGAGGCCCACACTGACCTTACGGCAGCACTCAGAGATTTTCATTCACTTATAAGGCTCCTCTGTGAGGAGACAGTATCTGCTGGTTGGTTTGCTGGTTGGTTTACTTACGTCACTGAGCACTGCAGGTGCTCCTGTTTTAGTGTAAGGTTTCTATACTCACTGGATTTATTAACAGAGGAACGTTTACACTCCTAAATGCTAAAGATAGATCTGTACGCTGATTTCCTCGTACAGCCTAAAGAACGCAGGTGAACTGATGTCTCTAAATTACCCATAGTGTGTGTGTGTCCTGCCGTGGACTGACACTTTGGTGTGTTCCCCTGTTTTTTGGACTTAGATCTAGGCTTTTCACCATTCTGTACTGGGTAGGTAGTTGTAAGATGGATGGATGGATGGATGGATTGCAGGCTCCATCTTCCTGACCAGAGGCATGTTGTGGAATGAAGAGTATGCACATACTGTAAAGGCCTTGGTAGAGTGGAATTTACTACAAGGGCACTGTACTGTGTGGGTGTGAAGCTGAAGTGAGCTACTTACAAATGGAGATAAAAAGAGAAATAAAAATAAGATCACTTCTCCCCTTTACAGCTTCCAGATTGACAGATCTGTTCCATGAGATGCCCAGGCAAAGTCAGGCAGAGGGCAAGCGTAGCTGTTTCTCCGCTAGTTGCCCCAGATCCGTGTCCCACAACTGAATTGGCAGGTAACAGACGGAGGAATGTTGCCCTCGACTGACGAAGAAGGCTTCACCCCCCCAAGGTCATGGGGTTAGTCAAACTGCATTGCCAGTGGAAACATGTGACAAGCCCCCCTGCCCCAACCCTCAATATAAATATGACATAGTGTCGTTCCAATAATAATCCCATCGCACTCACACACTGTCTTTAGTATTTAAGGCTTTATAGATGCGGGGGCCACATTGGAGCCACTCGCTCTGCAGATGGGGGGCCATACGTCACCCCTGACGCTCGAGGTGAACTTTTACGCATCTCGAGGCTGCCATTCCACCCGATGAGTTGGTAGCGGCTCGTTTGAAACCCCGGCACGTCCTTTGTTCCGGCTGGAGAGGGAGGACGAGGCCCGTTGGGTGTAAATCCTTTAAAGTTGCTGTTTGTAATTCAATGGCTGTTTGCGGCTGACATTTTCCCGCGGCATCTTCGCTGGAGTGATTCACGCCCCTCGATTTATGACACCGCTCGCATCTCCATGCCTCGCTTACCCCGCACTGTGTAATTTCACACAACAAAGGTACCGATCCAAAAGATCGATGGTGCCCTGATGTCTTCATCAGCCGGGAGAAAATGTCCTATTGGCCAAATTCCTTTCTGGAAGGATCCGTGGGTCGCATGTGGGAAAAGTGACCACACAGGTAACGTGCTCTGCCGTCCAGAAAGGTGTCTGTTCATGCTGAGGACGGCCTATTTAGTCAGAAGAAGAGAAAAGTTATGTTTAAAAACTGGTAGCTCTGCCGTGAAACCAAAAGAACAAAGGAGGGGACTGCTTGCAAAGATGAAGTGACCTCAGTTTCCCTTCTGCTAGGTGCTGAGAAAAATTCTTCAGCATTAAGCGTATATGAACTTAATTGCATACCACAGGAAATCCTGCATATACCTTTGGCTGATCTTTGTAAAAGAAAACAAACTAACATGCAAACTCAACAAGATTTGTGCCTGTAGGGAAAAAAAAGGCCTCATCTTACTTTATGCCAAAAAAAAAAAAAGACTAGCGAGCCAATAGATGACACATTTTAAAAGTGAAAATTAGAATGTACCTTCAGCTCAGTCCAGCCTGACTGTGTGATGCTCCTTGATCGTTAACTTCAAACAAACCTGTGCTGTTAGCAGCTGACACTGATAGCGATGGGTGCTGTGAGCAGTGGGCGCTATAAGCAGTTAGCGCTGTTGGCAGTGGGTGCTGTTAGCAGTCGGCGCTGTTAGCAGTGAATGCTACAGCGGTCGAAGCTGTTAGCGGTTGACGCTGTTAGCAGTGGGCTCCGTCAGCAGTAGGCGCTGTTAGCGGTGGGCACACTGCGCACAGTCGGTGGTGTTAGCAGTCAGCACTGTTGCTAGTCGCTGCTGTTAACAGCCGGCACCATTAGCCCTCCTTTCCCACTCTCGGCCTGTCAATCTCCAGCCAAACCTGCTGGTGATGGAGTCTTTCCAGATTGGGTGGTGTGTGTCAGCATTGCCATGTAAATTCCCTCAGTGATGCCATTTTTGTTGCACAGGAAGGGATTACCAGTGGATGGAGGCATTCAAGAAGAGAAACAAGGGCAATGAAGCATTCTGCCTGTCGTAGCTCCTCATTCCTGCCAGTGCGCTAAACGGTGTTGAACTCAGTCTTGAGGAAAACAAAGCTGTCTGTGAAATGGACAAAAGGAAGTTAGGTGTTTGAAGTTCGCAGTTTCGGACTCCCCCTTCACGCCGGTACCCTATCCGCCCTGCCCACAAAAATGTGTTTACGCAGACAAGCGCGCAGAATTCCCCTCCATCATCTGATCTTGATTGCATCCACGGCAGGAAGGGAGATGGCCTGTTCAGAAGACAGGGATCAGCCCGACCCACGAGGGACAAAAAAGAGAACAATGTGGTTTAACCCAGTAGTCTATTAGATTACCTGACTCTCGTCCCTCTGTAATGAAGTTACTCTTTAATTTCCTCTGTGGTTTCTTCATGTGAACGAATCTAGCTGAAGAAAACGTAGCTGGGACAATACTACCAGTGTCTGTCCCTGTTGTCATTCCAAACCTGTTATCGAATCATCTGCTTGTTCGTTTGTCCTCTGCCTTTTTTCCGACGTGGATCCCCGCAGAGCTGTAAAGGGCAGCTTCATACACATTCAGCTTTTACACATATTGTCAGGTAGGTCGCCATATATCCAAGGCATTTCCAAACCGGCACATATTTGTTGGTATCTGTGACTTAAATAAACCTGAGGTTGCCAAGTTCAGATGGGTGTAAGTGGATATAGGTTGAACTTTGGATGCGGGGAGAGCCTTTGAAGTCTCAGAAAAATTAAAGACAGATTTTAAAAGTGGAGAAGGGCTGCAGGTAACAAGCTTATGAACACAGACTCGCGTCAAGGGCCTAGCCTTTGGCCTCCTGGGGAAATGAATAAACCTGCACTGCTTTTAGAGGAATATCTTACTGAGAACCTTATTGCGGGGAACTAGCGTCCTGTTAGCATGCGCCTGCCACTAAACGTTGTGGAAACTGGGTGAGGCGTGAAGTCTCGCCGGGTGCCTGAGTGGCTGCGTGCGTGTTCACGGCAAGCGTGCAGGCACCCGGGGCATACTCGTGGATCCCTGTGTCGCATGTGCACTCGCTCTCTGACACACGCACTCACCGCAGGCCTTGCGAGTGCTAGGTGTCACGGATGCAATTTGCACTCCGTCGTCGCATTTCTTCCAGGCTTGTTTTGCTGTGCTGTGCATAATTAAACATCCTCTGCTCTTTGGTGTAATTTCACCCTAATTTCTTTTCAGCTGATTGTGAAATCACAGTTTTTTTTTTCTTTTAGTGCTTCAGATTTTTGAACTCATTAAAGCCCCCAGCTAGGCTAAGTGCCCACTCTGTGGTAGCACTTTACCTGTATTGCAAAACTCATTGAGCCCCCTCCCCGAGCTAAAACAAGCACTGCAGATGAAGTGTGTGATCGCAAGGTCCTGCTCTTGAGTTTACACCGCGTGGCTTGGAATCGCGGCCGCTGTTTACTCCACGGTGGAATGACTCAGGCCCTTCTTGGCTTGATCAGCTAACGCACTAACCAGGGGTGATTAAAGACCCAAAACTGTCATCTGAGGCCTCTCAGCCCATGTCTGGGTAGAATCATAATGCAAAGGACTCAACTTATGTCAGGTGCGTATATGCCAGGATAATCGAGCAAGACTTAATGCCTCTTTGAAAGCAAGCATCAGCCAAGTAATAAAATATTACTACTAATAACAACAATAACGATTGTAATATTCCCATCACATTCCAAGCACATCATCATCAATGGTGCTGCGATGAAACTTAATTAAGTTTGGCATCACAAAAAGGTCAGCAAAGAGCCTGACTGGGACCGTCTCTGAGGGGCTGCTTCCTGGAGTATGTTTTAATCTGACCTGTCATGGAGTATTAAACTACGGTGTGTGTATGTGTGAGTGAGTGGGGGGCGGGGCATAGGGGCTGAGGAATGCTGCAGCCGATATTAGAATGAAAACTGGGACATCCCCCCCCTCCCATAATAATCTGATGCAGCAGAGCCCAGAAAGATCTGCAGATAAATGCTGCTCACTCACAGGTTGGCCGTGATGGTCTGTGGAGAAACAAACAGGCAGCAGTAAAAGGGGGGAAATGGAGGTACGTTATTTTCTCCAGAATAGCAGCAAAGAATCCATTTCAGTGCACTTTCTCCCCTCAGTGTCGACATTGGGCAGTAATTCGAGACATACTTTCCTCTAGTGCATCACTGGGGCATTCAGCTTAAGGCGGAGCCTGAGGTATGTTTGGCGCCAACTTCAGGGGTCTGCATTCTGAAAATTGGGCTGGAGGCTCGCTTTGATTTCCAGACATGCTTTCCACTCAGCCTCAGTCAGGGGTCACCATTGCCCGGCAGTGTTTCCCAACCCAGTCCTCTGGGACCCGCTGACAGTTCAGTTCATGTTTTTGCTCCCCCCCCCCCCCCTCACCCCCAGCTCCCTGCCAGACAGTCTAAATTTTTGCTCCTACCGGGAGCTGGAAGGGAGCAAAAATGTGGACTGTCTGGGGGCCCTCGAGGACCGGATCGGGAGACACTGCCGCAGGGCAATCAGGAATAAACCCTTTGTTTTCGCGGCTGATCACGCAGAGCTCCGTATTCCATAGGTTTGACACATGTGCCTGTTTGCTTTTCCCGGGGCCCCGACAGACCCATCACATTTACACAGGTCTAAGAAATGCTCACAAGGAAGATTTCATCATGCTTTTTGCAGCAACAAAACATCACCACCTGTTTCTTAAATGTAACATTTGAAACAAAGTAAAAATCAGAAATATGTTTAAGGCATTGCGCCTGTGATGAAAGGAGTCTGTTTATACCCCCAGTGAATGCGGTCCCTGTAGCTAGCAGATAAGCATGAGCTAATGCTTATGCTAGATCTGTCAGCGGCTGTGCGGATTTTTTTTTTTTTTTTAGTTTCTGCGCCTTTCACAATGACTCACCATCCTGCAAGAACGCAAAGAAATGGGCTATTTTTATCTCAGCGCAAAGCAGGTGTCGCTAACGACTCTCCAGCCTCGCTTCGGCACCTCCAAAGCTCACCTGAGCACCTCAACCAGGAGAGAGCATGTCCCTGAGGAGGTGGACTTAAGACGCCGGAAACCCTTTGACCTCCTCCCATCAGGATGGTGGACAATGGTGTCAATCTCCAGCCTAATGGTGGACAAATCCATTAGTGAGGCGTGGAGGACAGTTCCAGCGAGGGGATGGAGACAGACAATAAGAGTCTGTAATTTCCCTCTCTCGCATGCCATATTTTTTTTTGTTTGTTTAAACAGTCAGTGACTGCTACAGCTTCAGTGCTTGAAGACTCAACATACTGCATGATCACTGACCTCCATCAGATACAGGCAAGTTGCAGTTTGAAAGGTCTTAGAGTACTGGGTGTTCAGGAATCTCAGGATTCCACTCACATTGTTGGTAGCATCCATGCATCCATTTTCCAAACCGCTTATCCTACTGGGTCGCGGGGGGTCCGGAGCCTATCCTGGAAGCAATGGGCACGAGGCAGGGAACAACCCAGGATGGGGGGCCAGCCCATCGCAGGGCACTTTTGGTTGCATAATTATGGAAAAGACCAAAAAAGTTTGTTTACTGCATGTACGTTCAACATCCACAGAAACATCTCTTCCTAAGTATCGGTGATGCTCAGAGGTGGAAAATCTGGCCCCGAAAGTCCAATTGCAGACCAGCCAGTGGAGTACTGTATCTGTGATTCTTTACAAAACCTCGGTCTGGATTTGTACTTTCTGGGCCTGAACATTCAGCGAATGCTCACACTCAATGCTAAATAAAAGCTAATCCTGACTGCATATACATCTGCTTTTCCAGGACCATCATTACGTTTCACATTTGACCTCTCGCTGCAAACACCTTTTCACGACTGTTGCCCTTCACGTTGGTCAATGAAACCATTCGGATGGAAGCACTTACAATTAACGTCAAGTCCTTATTATGACCTCTCCGTTCTCTGCGAGCTGACTGTTGTTTGCAATCAAGTTTTAATTACTAGCTATCAATCGGTGCCATGAAGGTCCCACAGACAGGAAATCAGGGATGATCTGTTATTAGTCTGTCATGGATGGAAGCGAGCTCTTTTGATGGATCTACAATGGCATGCTAATTTCATGCTCATTTTTACTGGCAGTCAGCTAATGGCGTACTAATAGACAGGTATCACCCGGATAAATATGACCCACATGTGGATATTCTCTCCAGGGCTGGAAGTTCGGCATCTTGTGTCCTTCCACATGACCCTCTAATGCTGTTGCTTCTCCCATCTCTCTGGAGCCGATGGCTTTCATGGGACGCAACGGTGGTTTAGTGTCCAATGCAGATTGTAGAGATCGGT